>NC_143015.1:146560358-146860358 GCF_055824585.1 Amblyomma mixtum | reverse complement strand
CTCGACAGGTGCGTGGCCGTGCAACAACATTCGTAGAAAAATGCGAAAACTTGTTCCTTCTCCTGGCCGCGAGAGCAAAAAAATAAAATATGACCCTCCAACAGAGAGAGCAGACAACAGAAAAAAAGAAGAAGAAAAAACAAGAAGAAAAAAAAGGAAAATGAACAGAGCAAGGAAGAAACCTCGAAAAAAAGTGAAATAGGTAAAAGAAAACCTTTAAAGTAGTGCTTTTTCTTCGCACCCAGCTATAGTGCACCCACCCCTGGTTGAGGGGAAGTATTCGAAGGAATGTAAAAAAAGAAAAAAATATAAGAAAAAATATATTAAAAAATGTGAGCTTACATAGTAAAATTAAAAAGAAAAAAAAAGAAATTGTGCGGCATTCGCGTGACCACAAGGTGAGCACACCCGGGGGGGGAAACGGCACAGGTGTGGCACAGGTGTGGCATGCAGAAAGGAGTATGACCTCAGACGACATAGTCAGTGTTGCTTTGTTTAATTTCGTAGGCCCCTGACCTCGGAAGAGAGGTGAGGGTGCCGTAAGTTTCATTAATGCCATTTTGCACTGTGTTAAATTTAAAAATAAAATATGATTCTCGTTGCTCGCGCTCACGAGTGTTTTTGAAGCCACTCTGTAGTATTGTTACTTTAAGTTTGTCAAACTCGTGACCTTTCTCGCGGAGGTGTTTCGAAAGAGGGAGGTTGGGGAGGGATTGGGTATGTGAGCGGTGGTTATTAAATCTGAAACGGAAGGAATTGTCTGTTTGGCCTATGTATTGCATTCGACAGTCGCCACACTCGAGCATGTAAACCACGTTGCTGGAATCGCCATTCAGGTCTTCCCGGATAGAATGCTTGAAATTTGAATGGGTGCTTTTAGCCAGTGCCGTGGTTTCCATGTGTTTGCAGACTTGACATCGGCTTTTTTTGCATGGTGTGCAACCTACAGCTCTCGGTTTATTGACTGTCGAATGGACAACATGGTTTTGCAGATTTTTTGGTCTCCTATATGTTACTTGGGGGACCGTTGTGAAAATATTTGAAAGACGGTCACTCTGTTCTATGATATTAAAGTGTTTTTTTAGGATGTTGTTAATATTCGGGAGATCATTTGTGCTAACCTTCACAAATGATCTCCCGAATATTAACAACATCCTAAAAAACACTAAAAAAACACTTTTCAGCATGCCACACCTGTGCCACACCTGTGCCGTTTCCCCCCCGGGTGTGCTCACCTTGTGGTCACGCGAATGCCGCACAATTTCTTTTTTTTTCTTTTTAATTTTACTATGTAAGCTCACATTTTTTTATATATTTTTTTCTTATATTTTTTTCTTTTTTTACATTCCTTCGAATACTTCCCCTCAACCAGGGGTGGGTGCACTATAGCTGGGTGCGAAGAAAAAGCACTACTTTAAAGGTTTTCTTTTACCTATTTCACTTTTTTTCGAGGTTTCTTCCTTGCTCTGTTCATTTTCCTTTTTTTTCTTCTTTTTTTTCTTCTTTTTTTCTGTTGTCTGCTCTCTCTGTTGGAGGGTCATATTTTATTTTTTTGCTCTCGCGGCCAGGAGAAGGAACAAGTTTTCGCATTTTTCTACGAATGTTGTTGCACGGCCACGCACCTGTCGAGCACCTCCCAGCTGGACACGAATGTCAATAAGCAAGCCTGTGGTGCTTAACAAAGCAGAGGCCGCATCTGGACGTTGTATTTTCTGACTGAGTACCTGTTCCTCGCACTTTTTTTTTTTTGGTGTATGTGTGTGTGGGTCGCACTGCCTCTAATAATTTTTTATGTGCATTTTTCTGCTATGTGCTTTGTGTTTCCCACTTTCCTGTTCTGTGCCCGCCCCTATAAAAGGGGATGCCTTCACAATGTAAAATCACTCCTGAAGAAGGTCGGTCTTCCGATCGAAACGTCGAGTTGAATAAATATGTTTCCCTTAACGAAGCGTATACTTCCCTATATATTCTTATAAGCAGTCTAGTACTTCACGCTTTCGCAACCTATATATATATATATATATATATATATATATATATATATATATATATATATATATATACACACAAGCAAAATGCCCACCGCACCGTAGCAGGTGGAAGTTCAATTACTAATTGGTTGCGGGAAGTTGCTCTACAAAAAAATTGGCAGTGGCTTAGCTCTGGTTAAACCGGTAAATTGTGTTAACAATGGTGCGCTCGTTCTTCTGGCGATTCTTTGGCGCGTTGCCTTCGCCGAGTTGCATCCGTACCACGACGCTTTGCAAGACGTTCTACACACTGTTCTGTTGTCATTTGCGCAGGTTGTCGCTTTCTCCCTTCTTCCTGTCGCCGCCACTTCTTACAGGACTGCATAGCATTCACGCCAAGGCAAGCGCGCATTTATAGACGCGTTACAGCGCGGGAGCATACGCGCCGCCATATTGATCGCTTGACCATACCACGCTGCCAGGGAGTCCACAGGACGCCATCGCCCGTTCGGCTGTACGCTTTGCTCGTCGGTAAATTGGTTTTTGAGGAAAGGAAATGTATCTGTCTCGCATATCTCGGTGGACAATTGAACCTCGCTGTAACCAGAAGGGAGGAAGATGGGAGTGAGCAAAGACACCGTATTCACTAGACGCGCCTTTGTTCACTCCAAAAAATCGAGCTGGCATGGCGGAGTGGTTAGCGCGCTCGTCTCGCAATCCGGAGAGCCTGGTTCGATTTTCCAACTCGACCAATGTCCTACTCGGTGTGATTTATTTATGTGGTCTGACTAGAAATTAGGCTAATTGCTTAAACGATATCATTCGAATGCCATCGATGCATTGCGCTCCAATGCTGCTAACGGCGGCCTTCAAAGGCCAGAAGTGGATGGATGGATGGATGCATAGGAGCGCCCCCTTTGAAACGGGTTTGTGGCAATTGCCACCATGCTCAGCTTTTCTTCTTTATTTTTTTTGTTTACTGTGTTGGCAATTCTCATTAAGAATCGCCACCATCTTTACCTACGGTTTCCTACAATTCTAACCTTATGCCACATCTCTGCTTTTCAGACACCAATCCTCCAATCGCTTTTTGCTGACTTCCACTACAGATTTATTTACATGACCATTGTTATCTTTAAACCCTAGGGCCTCAGGAAGAGTGACTGCGCCTGCATCGACATCCGGATGGATACCGTCACATTTGATTATGAGGTGTTCAATTGTTTCCACAGATCTACCACACACTGCACATGTGTCATCTTCGTTAAATTTCTTTTTGTAGCTGCGCGTTCTAAGACACCCTGACCTAGCTTCAAAAAGTAGGGCACTGCCTCTTGAGTTATCATAGAAAAATTCTTTCCTGATCTGCCTTTTCCAGCATCGATATAGTTCTACACTATGTTTGTTTTCCATTGAATTCATCCAATTTTTAATTTCCGCGTTTTAACCTGTCGTTTAATGCTCTTTCTTTCTCCGTCCTCATGACCTGCATACTTACTGGTTAGTTTTCTAGTTCTTTTCCTCCACTGTGAGTCAACGCTCTTTCTGTATAAATATTTAAATACCTTAGCTGCCCCCCTTTTATCGTCCAGTTTCCTCAGGCGTTCTTCATATAGTATTTTACTCTTAGCTTCCCGTGCTTCGAACGATGCCCAGCCCATATCCCCTTGTACTGCCTCGTTTGTGGTTTTGCCGTGGGCACCTAGGGCTAATCTTCCAACCGCTCTCTGATTTACGTCTAATCTCGACTGAACTTCTGCCCTTAAGCAAAGAACCGCATTGCCGAAAGTAAGTCCCGGCATCATTATTCCTTTCCAAATACCTCTTAGTACTTCATATTTGTTGTACCCCCATAATGCCCTATGTTTCATTATCCCGGCGTCTCTTCGTCCTTTTGCCCTAAGAGCCTGTTCGTTCTTTTCCGTGTATATCTGCCCTTCGTTTAGCCATATCCCGAGGTATTTGTATGCGGCCACTTTGGGTATTTCGTGGCCTTGTATTGTAAGCACCTGGTCAGTTGTATCGTTAAAAATCATCACACCTGATTTAGTTGCACTAAAAATGAATCCTAGAGCGTCTCCTTCGTCTCCACAGCAATTAACCAAAGTTTGTAAATCTTCCTGGCTATCTGCTAACAGTACAATGTCGTCCGCATACATTAAACCCGGGAGTCGCTGCTCAACTACATTTCCGCCTAATCTGTACGACATATTAAACCTAGATTACTTTCTTCTAGCCTTCTTTCCATATTTATCACGTAAAGCATGAAAAGCAGCGGTGATAGAGGACAACCTTGCCTTAATCCTTTGTGCACCCCCACAGTTGTGGTACTTTTTTTCCCTTCCCATGTAATTTCAACTTCATTATCTCGGTAGATTTCCTGTAGAAAATCAATTACGTCATGACTGATACCTAAATCTTTCAGTATGCTCCACAGGAGTTCCCTGTTCACGTTATCGTATGCACCGCTTATGTCCAGAAAGGCTAAAAACAGAGGTCTGTTTTCCGCCTTAGCTATTTCTATGCATTGGGTATGCACGAACAGGCTATCATCTAAACGCCTACCCCTTCTGAACCCATTCTGAAGTTCTCCGAGTATCCGATTACCTTCTACCCATGCCTGCATATTTAATTTCACCGCCTATAGGGCCTGCCTGTACATAACAGACGTTATCGTAATCGGACGGTAGGATTTGATGTTCATCTTATCTCCTTTCCCTTTATAAATCAAATTCATTTTACTCTGTCTCTTGCTGTGCGGAATTTGCTGATTTGTTATGACTGTCTCCAATGCTTTTATCAGCGCTTCCTTGCTTCTTGGGCCAAGTTCATTAATCAGCTGAATTGGAATTTCGTCTATCCCTGCGGATGTGGTTTTAGGAATATTCGCTTCCGCCTTTTCCCAGTTAAGACTAGTGAGTTCTAAGCTGTTCTCTATTGTGCTGTCCTGTGTTGCCGTCTCACTAGGGAAGATTACCCCATTGTCGTTGCTAAAAGACGCAGCTATAAATGATGTAATGTAGTTCACAGCATCGTCTCCCTCTGAACATTTTCCCTCAGCATCTATAATCTGTTCCTGCGTTCTTTTATTTGTTTTTCTCAACCAGCTTATATGGTTCCAGAATTTTCTTGGCCCCCCTTTATTTGCCTCGCGAACTTCAGCCAGCCATTTATCAGAGGACTGCTTCATTTTAGCCTGGACTAGGGCCTGAACTTGCTGTTTCTTTTTTCGATAAGATTCCCATTTTTCGCCTATTTCTTCTTCAGATAACTGCGCCTTCTTTGCTTCTCTGTGTTCCCTTGAAGCCACCCGTCGTTGTTCGATGGCCTCCTTAATTTTCATATTCCACCAGCTTCGTGGCTTCCTCTTTCCTCTCCAGCGGTTTACTCCTTTCACTTGTTTCATTTTTGTAGCAATGAGCAGTTCTAACTGATTATAATCCCACTTTGCCATGGGGCGTTTCTCGATTACTTCTTCTAGTTCGGCAGATATTAGCGCTATTAGTTCATCGTTTAATTTTGCGTTGTCTTTTTGACTTCGCTGCATTTCTCTTTTGACTAGGGCTCCCAACTGTAGACTAATACGTTTATGATCACTTCCTAGGCTGTACTTCCTCTCTTCGTCTATTTCCATTATTGCGAGCTTGCTATAGATGCCGTGCGACATTAGACAGTAGTCAATGGTTGTTTGCCTGTTACGGGATTCCCACGTGATTTGTCCCTCACATTTAGTTTCTCTGTTGACAATAACTAGGTTGTGCCGCTCACACAAGTCTAGCATTAACTTCCCGTTACAATCTGTGTATCCATCCAGATCCTCGATGTGGCCGATCATGTCTCCAAGCAAAATAATATCGACACCGTCTCCAATCTGCTTTATATCGTCATTGATGCACTTAGCTAGTGGTGGACCTCCTAGGGGCGCCATCTGCCGTAGACAGAGCGAACTGCTCGAGCCGCTGCCAAGCGGCGCGCCGACGGCGCTGCCATCTGGCGCAGCGCGGCTTAAGCAACGCTGTTCAAGGTCATCCGTCCCTACCGACCGGGGCACGAGGCAAAATCTACAGTAGTATATTGCTACCGATATAAAACAACCTGGCTCTCGCAAGCCCCACCGGACTCTGAGGGATCTGTGAATGTAGAGAATGGCATGTATGGGTTTTAACCCAGTATTATTATCCGAGCAACTCCCATTAAATGAACAATGAATCCAAACACTGAAACCAAAGTGAAAACAGAAGCGATACGCATTTGGCCAAACTACAAAAATAGGCCTTCAATTTTTTCTCGGATACACACGTTTTTTCTGCGCAATTTTTTTTCAGTGAGCGAAGCGGGTTCAACGAAGGCAAGCCCAATCTGAGATTGACCAAATATTCGCCACAGCGGGCCCCTTTTGCTAGGTTTTGGGCTGCCAAAAGGCCATCTGTTCTCTTTGCACCCTCTACGTTTTCATAAATAATTCTACGTTTTCATATATAATTCAAACCTGAGCAGCCTACCAGAAATTTATTTGCAGCAGTACTGGAATATCGGGAACGTGCGCTGCCTACACTAAGCCAATATGTGGGAAGCACACATTTTTCCGATCAAATTGGGTCTAGCGCGCACAAACTAGGCTTTTATTCCGCCGTGGTGGCTCAGTGGTTACGGCGCTCGGCTGCTTACCCGAAAGACGCGGGTTCGATCCCGGCCGTGGAGGCAGAATTTCGATGAAGGCGAAATTCTAGAGGCCCGTGTGCTGTGCTATGTCAGTGCACGTAAAAGAACCTCAGGTGGTCGAAATTTCCGGAGCCCTTCACTACGGCGTCACTCATAGCCTGAGTTGCTTTGGGACGTTAAACCCCTATAAATCAACTAACTATCAAGCTATAACATAGTGCGGAGAGCCGCAGGTAACCTACGGCAGTCTAAGGGAGTGCCGGTATTGGTACGTATGATGCGGTCGTTTATCACAGTGTATACTATCACGATGGAAAGAAACGCGAACAGTGCGGCGCCTACGCGCTCCGCTGCTCGAATTTCTTTTCGATGGCGCTTTTACCTTGGTGGTAAGAAAAAGACGTTAAAGTCGTCCTGGATTGCGTCACGGCAGACTCTTGCATCGTTTTGCTACCACCGAAGTGAAAGCGTGTTTAAAACAAATGCGAACAGGGGAGCGCCTAGCCTCCTCTCTGTTAGCGTTTCTTTTCGTCGTGATGGTACGCTGCTACGAGAGGCGAACACTAATTTTTAGTAATTGAGAAAATACGTTTAAATTTTTACACAACTGGTCCATAAGAGTAACTTATGAGCATGTATACTTCAAGTTAGAAGGATAGTATATAGCATGTATGATAGCAAGCAGCCACGCCCCCATCTACACCCGCCATGACCCATGTCCGCCCTGCGAATTATCAGAGCGGGAACCGTCATTCAAGGTAGCCTGTTTTCCTCCGGAAACCTCACATTTGCGTTGCGTCTCACCTCAACTACGCGACAGAAGACCGGTGTTGGCAGCATGCCGGTAAGCCAGCCTTCCAGGCCCGCCACGGCGCCTGTAATGCCTGCAGTCGTTTTATGAGGGCAGCTCATTTTATTTTAGCTGAGATTTTTCTTGCATAAAACCCAAATTACATCGCATCTGCCCTCAAGTACACGGAAAGGTACCAGTGGGGACTGGGTGTGCTAATGTTCTCCGAGCTAGCACCTGACACGCTGATATAGGACCCATTATTGTCGTAAGCAGGGGCAGGTGATTGGTACTCTGCCCGCTGTTTTCCCACAGAGGCCCAATCAGGTATTAGAGAGGTTGTGCCAGTCCCCCTTTCCCATGAGGAACCTACTCGGAACAGAGATCTGCGCAACTTGCTTAGTGTTAAAGACTTGATTAAATAATAATAATAACTTTATTCACATCATGCATACATGATACCGGCGCATCTCTCTCGCTAATCTCTAATAGCCGGCACATCACAGGTGACTTGGTTGTTTTTTAAGCTACAGAAGATGATGGCCTGTCTGTAGCGATCGCTGTGACCCTTATTTGTGACTCTATAGAGCTTGGCGTAGAGACAGGGTCAGGAGCGTGCGACATGAAGCCTTATCACCTTTCTATTTACCCCTCTAGACTTTATGTGGCGATGTGTTGATGTGAAGAGTTAGACATTTTAAGCCGATTGTCCAATAAACTGCTTTAGTAACGTTTTACGAAATGATAGGCATGCGGGTCTCAGTGCACGGACGGAGCCCATGGAGGCTCAACTTGCCGTGCAAGAGTGTGCACGGGCCGTATAGAAATATTAGTCGGCACGACATTAAGGAGAAACATTATATAACGGAAGGCGCAGTATACTAAAAGGGTCCAGTGCGAATATTCTAAAGTGCGTGCACCCAAAAAGGAGGCAGAGGTGCCAACGCGAAACCAAAGTATAGGCAACAACCCTGAACTTCATAAGAAACTTCGAGCAAAAACCATTTTAACCGGGTAGATCATTCTGCTGCCGCTGGAATTTAGTTTACCCCTGGTAACTCTGCCATAATTTCTCTTTCAAGAGCTCCCAATAACTGCGGGTATTAAAGCTAAAAAAAATCACTTTTTGCTGTGCTTTACAAAACATGCCTTCCACCACACAGAACTCTCCTAGGTCCATATTTCCTCAAGTATCCCAGTATACGCCATTCTTTAGGCTTTCTTTAGCAACTGCTAATGTTTGGGCCAGAACGTATAAACGTGGAGCGAAAATTCCTAGAAGGGTGAAGCGGATGACTTTCACACTGCACTCTTTTGCAGGCAGTGCAGGCCTTGTTTTTCAGAGCACAATGGATTGCTAAAAAACATACAGATGCCTTCCTAATGCTATCATCAATAATACCGGCCCCGACAATAGTACAAGAAAAACGAAACAAATAAAGAAAACACGAACGCGATGCGCAGAAAAATTTAAATCATCCATCATCAGCAAGTCAACGCCCAGCTTAAAAATGCATGACGTAACAAACCATCTTCCTATATATACCTTTTGGTTCGACGGATCATTAGTGCCTCTTCCTGGACAGTTTACTTGTAAGTACCATATTAGACCATAGGAATGAAAGCGCAGAAATTTCAGAGGAAATGCACTGATTTGTAGAGAAAAGTAAATCAGTTGATTATCGGAAGAAAGATATTACAAAATGAAGCCATCGTAGGTGTGCGAACGGAACGAGAATTTTTATAGCTGAAAAAGAGCATTTATCTTTTTCAGTGTGCAAGTTGCCGGTCTTGTGTATTTTCATCGCGTACCTTTCTCTTCTAAGAAGAACGGAAATTTGGTCGTTTATTCAGGCAATATTTGTGCAGAGAAGAAGGGGAAATTATGTAGACCCTTGCAATTTAAAAAAAAATGCGTTGAAGATCTGGAACGAAGCAATATTATGTTCCCTTAAATTAAACCTGCCCTCCTAATATAAATCATTAGCGTATCCCTCAATCTGCGCGAACTGGAAAATTGGTTTTTGAGGACGGAAATGGCGCAGTAACTATCTCACAGCTCGGTAGACACCTGAACAGCGCCGAAAGGAAACGGTAAATGAGGGAGTGAAAGAAGAAAGGAAGAGTTGCCGTAGTGGAGGTCGCCGGAATAATTTAGACCACCTGGGGACCTTTAACGTGCACTGACATCGCACAGCGTACGGGCGCCTTTAGTGATTCGCCTTCATCGAAACGCCGTCGACAAGGCCGGGTTCGAACCCGGGAACTCCGGCTCAGCATCCGGAGTTCCCAAGTCACACAGTCCGAACCACAATGATGAGAACTCGGGGAAGCAGAAAAAACAGAAATGAGCGCGGATATTTTTTGGTTAACGAGTCTTAAACGAGTGCGTGATCTGCTGTACTTTGAGCAATGAAGTGCCTTCAGTGAATTCCTGTGGGGATAAGCTTAATAAAGCTGTTCCAGCTGCAATACGCGCTTAGCAGCGCTACAAGGAGCTTGAACTGACAACTACGTTAACCGGGACGAAGGCTTCAGCGTCTCAATATCACCATGTTTTAATTTCAGAAGCCATAAGTTAATTTCTTTCAGATAGCATACAGAGACGGAAATGGCACTTACAGCGCTTGAAGACAAGGGCAGTACAAAGAAGACAACATGAGTGCCCGTTCTGTACTTGTTTCCAAGAGGTACAAGTTTCGTCATATCTAACCAAATCACCCCAATATCCACCCTGATCATGCATGCACAAGCTTGCCGTAGACCGAAAGCTACTGGGGAACAAATTGTTCAAAGCAAACTTGAGCAACTGGTTCAAGAGATCATGGTCCCTCTGAAGCAATGATGAGACTAAAGACTGCGAGAACGACATTCAATCATATGTACAAATACTGCGCAACTCATGTTATTGAAAGAAAAGGCAAAATGTTTAATTCATGCTGTGCTGTTTCAGACGCCCTTTTAAAGCACGAAGCTGACCTTAATGGCGCTACGATTATTAAGGTTCTGGTTCCCAGGAACCCATATCTTGTTTATGTACAGTGATAAGCAATGAAGGTCAGAGGGATCACGCCGAATTTGATCGTGGACTTCATTCCTTCCCTTTTTGGAGGCAGTGTAACTGACTTTGCACCATCAAAGCACTTGACCTCTGCAGTTAAGGCACATTCCAATCTCCCACATTAACTTCTTTCGGCTTTCAGGGGGGCCTCCCTGACCGCTGCCACTTAGGATTTTCACGGCAATCAACACAGCTCTCACAAAAAAAATTTGTGCAACAAATACATTGGGACAAAGACCCTTCTCCCTGACTCTAGACAACGGGGCTTCGGTCTCTCATTTGAGCTAATATGGAATAGGAGGCATTCTGATCCTGATCGACGAGCTGCAGCAGGAACTGCGAGAATTGACTTCAATTTTTCACTAACCATGTTCAAAAAACAAAAAGAGCGGTATTAAACTACTCGCGTAGGACCACCTACCGCGTTGGTTCAGGTTTCCAGCTCGAAAATTTGTATGTCCTCTGAAGGACAGACGATGCCACACCTGAAAAAGTTTGGACATTATCCATCGGCGGCAAGTCTCGGATGCATAAGAAAATTTTAAAAAGGGACGTTGAAAAAATTTGATAAATCTAAAGCAATCGCGTGGGGCGCGATGTCAGGAATGAGTGAACGAACGGTTGAACGGCAACTTAAAATAAAGTGCTTATTTGCAGTAGTGAATGTATGCTTGAGAATAGGATCAGTGAGATAATTGCTGATGTTCATAGTACAGGACATAAGGAAAAACGTAACTGCAACTTAAGAGGGAAACAACACTTAATAATATGATCAATGGAATAGAATAATATTTAGCACGGGTGCGAGCATGTTCTTGGATGCGGACATGTTCTTGCTCATTTCGGCATTCGAGAGAGATCCGCTGTTGGTCCGCTTTTTTTTTACACTCAATCGCATTGTTCAGACTTGTCAGTAATTATGCAGGTGCATGCTTGCGAATGTGTCGTTCCTTAGAAACGTTGAACTGAAGGGAAAGTTAGGCTGAAACAATTTTTGAGAAAGAATTTTTCAGTGTGAAGTGACTTATGAAAATGATTATGGAACTGTAAAAATCAGAATGACATTTCAAAACAACCCTTTGTTTTATCGGTTTGCCGCTGCATGACTTTCCTAATATAAGTAGCTAAGTATAAATATCTTATAAACTCTCAT
Source organism: Amblyomma mixtum (assembly GCF_055824585.1). NCBI lineage: Eukaryota > Metazoa > Arthropoda > Arachnida > Ixodida > Ixodidae > Amblyomma > Amblyomma mixtum. Next base: position 146,848,722 of record NC_143015.1, on the reverse strand, counting down.
ATAGAACACACATTAACTCGATTTCGACTAAAGTTCTTCGAGAACTTTCTGTTCGGCACACTGCTTCTTATCAAGCGAAGAATACGCAGTAATATACTAGTATCTTTTCACTAGTAAAAAATATCGTTAACTATTTTATAAATTAAAAGAAAGGCTTATGCGCACCCACATCGGTCAGTGCTCTTCTTTATAGAAGTCCCTCGCCATGTAAAAGCAGCAAAAATTGCGCCTATTGCCTGAAATGCCTCTTTATAGTCTTTATGAATTGCCTGAAATGTCGTTATTAATAGTCATTATGACACGTATACATCAGCTGTTTTGATTATTCCTGTAAATATGCCAACAGAAAGTTTCAATCGCTTTCAACAACGCTACTAAATTGTGGAATAATTCTTATAGATACTCCATTCCAAACACCGCTGTTTATTTAAGGAATCTTGTCCGTGACGTTGTGACGCTGAAATTGTCGCATTTAGTTGATGAGCATCATAACAGATTTTAAAATTAATCTCGGACGAAGTTGTATAGGATGATTTCCACATGTGCGCTTTTTATTTTGTTTGTGTGTCGGCGTGTTTTTGTACTTTTGGGTGGGTCATATTCCCGCCTGTTGTAGTCTGGTAGCAATACAGTGTTAATAAATGGAGGAGCAGCAAGAAAAGGCTTCAAGCCTTTTCAACATAATTACAGTGCTGCAGTCGGCTATACAATTCTCTACAGTGACGTAGCTCTTTTTATAATCAAAATAATGCTGTGATGTCTTCAAAGGCAACGAATAGTTTAAATCGGATCGTCATGGCCTTCACCTATGCTTTAATATAAAGGTTGTCAGATTCCTTCTTCAAAACAGAAAACAATTTCGCACTTACAAATGTTACCACTTTGAAGACACTCTACCTAATTACACTAGATTTGTCATTGAAAGCTGGATAGTTACTTTTCATTTTCGCTTCAGATTTTTTCCATTTGTACATTTGCAGTATTTCTTTTAGGCGCTGTACTTTGATCCCTGATGTAAGAAATATTTATCTTTACATTGAGTTCACAGTTGCTAGCGACAGTGAATCAACACGTGAAAGCTTGCTATGAGGCACCACTTTCTCAACCTAAATTATTATCTTTGAATGTAAAAAATTGGCTGCGGTTTAGCTCAGGTTAAACCTGGTAGAGTAGCTAGAGGTACATACCCCTGGTTACGCTTAGGTTTCGCTTGAAAGTAAGGCACATGGTTTACGTAACTGCTTGAACTTTATTGTTTACACTAATGAAGACTCTCCGGTGGTCAGTAAAGTAGTGAAACTTGCGACAACTGAGGAGGCGGGCGGCGTCTGCTCCGCTGTCGGCCCAGCTGCGAGGCGCGCGGCGCACACACCAGCTGCGTGCTGTGACGTCACTCCGCGCATGCGCACAGCTGGCGGAGCGTGATGCCACGACTCAGCGCGCAGCCATGCTGATACTTGCGAAGCGGCTGGAGTAGTGTAGCTCTCGCTACAAAACTGACCACATATACTTCGAAAACCGACTATTCGAGCTTCTAGTCAATTCATCTTTGTGTGTCAAAGATATTCTTTTTATATTATAGTTGTGTAAGTCGAATGGTACATTTACATTGCAAGATATTTTGTTCAGTGCTTTATTGCATACAACACGAAAGGCGCTGACTGTAAGAAGGACGGTTCCTGTTGGCTGGCATCATCCTCTTTTAGCTATTTGTCGTAGCATGTCGAAGCCTTAATCCAGTCAATGATCTTGATACCACACAAAAATGTGCCTTGCTTGTCTGCAGAAATATGCGTTTTTCGAATACAACAGTTTTAGCAGATTAAGAAATCTTGAAAGATAGCTTTGCAGAACCCGCACAACAGTATAGATATATTCCTTTTCAGGTTTTCTTGCATTTGGTGCTTTTTAGCAGGAAATTTATCCACGTCACTACGTAACGCTTCGAAAATAACATTTGCTTTCTAACAAATGTTTTCTGAGTTACTTTCCTAAACTGCAGATAGAAATTTTGTTTCTTTGCTCTTCAAGCCACACAAACCTTTTGAGCTTCGCAGGTGGTGTGTAAAAGATACCCAAGCAATTCTTTTAGGCTCTTCACATCAGCAAAGCCTTAATTTAAGATCACACGTCAGAACGTTTGCACAATACTTTGAGGTATGCGCTCTGCCCGGAGTATTCATGTTCCGCGCCATATTTATCTTATAAAAAAACGTTAGGGATCACTGCGGCAACCCGCATTGGAAAAACGTGAAGGCACTGACCCCTCTACGACACTTGTCTCTTTGATGCTCTTTGCTTCTCTTCGATACTCTTTGCCCCTCGCTGGCCTTAATTAGAATCGCATCGGCCTTCATTAGTGCATTAACTAGCCATTTAATTGTCATTAATTGCTATGAATTAATCACCTTCATTGATTGCGTGTATAGATTGCAATCACTTTGTTTTACATTTTTCTTAATTTACCACGTTAATTAATAATATTCACTCTTATTACACCCATTTTCACCTCGATCATGCATTTCGGTTTTTCAAATTTGTCGCCATTGCTGCTTTGCCGTCCACGTACTATATCCCCTTCCAGCTTATTCGACCGTGCAACGACTTTTTCGTCTAATTAATAATCCAATTAATCTATGTCAATAAAACTTTTTTCAATTGATTCTCACTCATCAAAGACATTTCCATTCATTCTAAACTTCATTTTCACTTCTTCGCCTATTTTTGCAGTATTCTGTTGTCCAAGGATGTTTCCCGTCCGCTAAATCTATCGACGTCCACACTATCTCGATGGTTTTTCCACATTTTTCGCTCTAACTATTTAACTAATCATTCTATTGACATCGAATATTTTGCACATCATCCTTACATCATCCTCTACCGATTACGACCACTTGTTTGGTCCTATATCTTCTGAGAACGACACGACTACTACGGACACGTTTTGGTGACGCGACCTCGCCGACATATACGAGTAATGCTTGTGCATATTGTGCCTTTCGTGCGCAGCCGAACAGCTGCGGTAAACGTAGATATGATTGCGCCACTCAGTGTAACTACACTATCTTCATTATTTAGGAGTAACACCCGGATGTGAAACCACTCATCCCCATTCTGAAATGCCTCTTAGCACGAAAATGAATGCGAAGAAATTAGTCTGATGCGAAATCATCCACAACGGTAATGATTTTTCAGGACATATAAGCTCCACAATTAGTTGAAGGCTGCAAACGATCGGCAGTCAAGATATGAAAAACTCACGGTGGCACTTCAGTGAATTTTATTTGCTGTTACAAGTTATCAACTCTATTTGTCGTGGGAAAAAATTCTACAGAACCTTTTATTAATTATTTAACGTTTGCCTTGGGCCAGAGTATTTACCATGGCATGAGTTTAGATGTTCACATTTCTCAGTTATTTTGCTCTGGTCATGTATGGCTGTCTTACCAGAACTTTACGTTCTGTAGAATCGAAGTTAGTTAACCTTAACTATATTTCAATATATATGTTGTACCCGGCATGTACATTTAAAAATACCAGAAAACAGGCCTCACAAAAAGCTACTGCAGCCATATATTCTTTATTCCTCCTCTTCCGACCCATCCAGGAAAAAAAAACTTCTTTAGCAAAACATCAATGATAGTTTGGCTTGTAAGCACCGGCTTCCCGTATAATTGCAGAAAGTGAACTGTTAGGTGGCTAAACACAGTAAACAAGTTTGAGCCTGCTTAATGTTAATAGCAATAATAAAAATGCTTAAAACAGAAGCAGCGGATACGCTCCCTGCTCCTCCTTGATTCACACAACTGCTTTTACTTCGAACATGCATAACCTAAGCTGGGAGCACCTAACTGCGGGGGTTGGGCCACCTACGGTGGCGTCTGCATTCACAGGTGCTTGCCTGCCAACCGTAGATGGCTCATACTGCGTTTCTAACAGGTCGAAAAGGCAGCAAGTGTTGCTCGTTTTCGAATCGTGAACTGGATTGGTGTTTTAGTGGCGCCAGCACAGATAAAGGACCAGGGAGATGCTGAAGTAAGCTGATTTTCGACTTGCCAAAGGAACGAAGACCCCGTAAAACACACCGCCTCAAAAAGACGAAAGAAGTTGAAAAGAACGGACAACACAAGCGCTCATTGCAGCAATGTGGACAGTTAAGCTAGTTGACAATGCGTTACCAACCGTCCCAAATGTACGTAATACTTCAGGAGAGAACGCCACCTCGAAGCAAGAGTGGTGAAGCGATGGTTGGGGAGGCATAAGAATGCGAATAAATTTTGCGCTATGTTTCACTTCACATTTTTGACTTTTATGGTGCACATTTAGTTGATTTGGTTTATTGGGGTTTAACGTCCAGAAGCGACACAGGCTATGAGGGTCGCCGTAGTGAAGGGCTCCGGAAATTTCGACCACCTGGGGTTCTTTAACACGCACTGACATCGCACAGTACACGGTCTTCTAGAATTTCGCCTTCACCGAAATTCAGCCGCGGCAGCCGGGATCGAACTGGTGTCTTTCGGGTCAGCAGCCGAGCGCCGTAACCACTGAGCCGCCGCGGCGGGGCCACATTTAGTTGAGTCAAGTTTACGAATGTCATATGTATTATATCAGCGTTGATGTACGTGGATGCGAAACGAGAGACGTTCTACTACTGAAACGAGAATAATGAAAAGTTGCTGTGGTGAAGGCGCCTTCTATCTGGCACAAATGCTTGGTTTTTCCCAACAGCTCTTGGGGATTCGTAATGAGCCCACCATTCGGTAGTCTGAATGTACGATCCTGCGACAATTGGTAGCTCTGCAAATTAGCCCTTTGCATACTTCTGCACTAGTACCTAGTTTTCCGGCACCTGCTGCGATTGCACTGACATACTCAGTCCATCGAAAGATTTCAGAGATCATGGATGTAAGCAAACGCTAAAGGGAGGTGACTGCATTGATGGGATATGTACTGCACGTTTCTTCCGCTTGTGCATTTCTACTGCTCGTTTCCAGTGTAGCTTGTCGTTCATAAAATAATATGAATGAAAGATTCAATTCATATCGTTTCTAATTATAAAACTGCAGAAATATCTTCTGAGCGTTCTTTCACGCCACCGCATCTGTTGTCGACTTGTTACGGCCGAAGTGTGCGCTGAAAATCGACGAATACATTGTCAGCAGCCATTCATTACCGTTGGCAGATACACTGCAGAAAAAGCTTTGCAATTATCAGTCATGCAATCAGAGTCAAACATTCTAAACGCGGAGGTAAATATTGGTTTCATTCATTGTAGAGAGCCTGTGCTGCCGTGTATATATGGTATTGAAATCACGACCATGCTAATAAGCCTAAAAGCAAGTTAGAGGCTGGCAAACCCAACACTCCTGCGCTGGTTTAGTGACTCAGCAGTTCCCGCGAGCATCTAGAGTATAGGGCACAGAGAAAAAAAAGCTCAATAATCAAAACCGAGCAAATTTGCCCATCTCAGACCCTCACTTAACGCGATTCACATTGCGCACATTGCGTTCGCTGTCACAAGCGCAGCACACAAGACAACTTTCCTGGGTATCGCAATGTGATGCCACCGTCTCTGTGGTTCCCATGGCGAATTCACGAATATACCTGCGTCTAGTACTGAGAGTAAGAGACAGTACTGAGCGCGACCACGTATGCGTACTCCATCAAAAATTCAATCCGTGTTATATTTCTTTCATAAGTCGACATGTTCGTCGAACTTCGCTTCCCGTGATGATTTGAGATGATTAAATGTCAGCGTTTAAACGACCTGTTTTTTTTTGTAGTTGCGAGGATACAAAATTCACAGTCGATTTTCATACAGCGCTTGTAAACAGCACATTACGAACTGGTAGGCAAGTTTATAATGTGGAGACGATTACACAGAACTCTGCATCAATTCGGGAAATTTGTCTCTACATTTCCCGCAGAACAGGCGCTCAATAGTTGAAACTAAGGCATTTTTGACTAGGCGTAAAAATTTATTCTATGCATACATGTAGTTTATAACCAGTTGTGAATATTCTCTGTAATTTGTCCGAACTTTTTTGAAGCTACATGTTTGCGCGAAATGGCGCAATTATATTTGAAATATTGATATATCAATTTATCTCACGGCTCTTCATTATACCTTGAACTGCTTTTTTTGATATTTCTCATTTTGTTCTTGGGGCAGAGTGGTCAGTTCAGATTGTTAGAAAAACCTGGAAATCAAAACTATTGCTGAAAACGCGCTATACGCATCTGGAAAGGCCTCGGGGTCAAAAAGTATTCTTTTTTTTCTTGTTATGAATGATATGACGAGAGAAAATTAATGAACTGAATGTCTTGTCGGTAGCGCAAATGTACATCACCCCTGAGCTCAATTCCACTTTTATAACATAGTAATCTTTCCCAATTTTTCAGGTACATCCAAAACTTCACGTACGCAATAATCATGAAGATTTTATTCTTAGTTGCCGCTGCCCTTCTGCCTGCCATCATTGAACTAGGGGAAAGCTCAGGAGGCAGATGTAAGTAACAGATTTAAACTTTTAATCCTGAGATGTTATATACACAGCCATACATACAGTTTTTTAAAACACTTCATTAACCGAACTTCAAAAACCATCGCAACTTCTCCTTTAACCCACGAAATTATTCGAAACAGGCTCTCCTTTAATTGTGATTATTTCGCCGCTTTAGCCTTGATGTTTATAGCGCAAAGTTTCAGCTACAAGCAACACCCTTTTTTCCCGTAATGTCCTTGTGGACGTTTTCTAGAACACAATTAAAGCACTCGCGAGAAATTTCACATTGACCGAACGAAACACGAACTCAAGTGTACCGACAGACGTCGCAGAATGGGGTTACTGCAACCGCTGCTTAAAATAATTGATTTACTCTTGGTTTCAAAACGTCTATACCGTTCGCTCAAGGGCTGTTTGTTTAGAAGTAACTAAGTTTATTCTGTATGCAAAAGTCGAAAATCCCGTTGCTCCGTTGCTCGAATGGATTAGCTGCAGAGTTACCACAGGGAAAGCTACACAACTAGTACGCAACATGTTGGTATAGACAACATTGCACAGCACTTTGAAATCATTGCCGCAGTAAATCGTAGGAATTGTTTAAGGGATTTCAGCTGCAACTGGGTTAGTTTATGCGTCTGTAGAAAAACGTTCGGTAATCTAAACCAAAAGGAGCACTTGTACAACTTTATTTTTATCACCTGAATTCATGAGTAGGCAGCCTAACATGTACAAACCGTACTGACTAAATTTCACGTACACTGAAACCCGTGTCTATATATCCGCGCGACAAACGTCTCCAGTGCTGCCGTGAATTTTTTTTAACGATTTCGCATATTATGCGAGCTACTGACTTCTTAACGTCACTACTGCAGCGTAATGCGGCATCGTAAACCCAACCTGGTGAAGTACCAAACAGTAAATTATACGAGACTTCTCGGTCCTATAGATTATGGAAAGTACGATGAACACCGACGACAATTTTTCAAATTTTTCTGACTTTTATGCCGTCAAGTCTCTGTACCGAGACAGATTGGTTCATTAAAGTGACAGCGTTAAGAGTTTTATCCCTTGGATTGCGAGTCAATCAGGCTGCCCCTTAAACACACAAGCACGCTTTTAATGTTTGATTGGAGTGGGGTTTTACATTTAGGTAGTGTGGTTTTTAACATAGTGTGGCAGTTTACGAATGTGCGCAATGACTATGTGTGTGACAAGAACGGCATTTATTATGGGAGCAGTGATAGAGCGAGTATTAAAGTGCATGTCGGTGAGTAGTTAGCGTACCCGGACGCCTGTGTGCTTGTGTCACGTGATCTTCGCTTGTCATGGGATCTGGTAGCGTTAGTAGAACACGTGATCGGGTAACATGCTACTGAGACCAAAGGTGGGCCCCTCATGAGATACAATAACGCTCCACTTGCCACATAGCGTTAAACAGACACGGACACAGGGAGACAAACAGGACGGGCGCTAACTTACAAGTAAACTTTTGTTGCATGAAACCCAATCAATATAAGCACTTTCTTAGCAGTGAAGAAAAGATATAAAACCATTGAAATATAGGAAGCACTCAAACAACGTTATCATCGACCGTCACCAACTCGCCCAAGCTTCCTTTCTGGCAATAACGCTATCGCGTAAGTCCTTTAAAGGAAGACCTTAAGTGTCCGCCCAATGTTTTCTGTCCTAGGTATTACAGACAACTGCTTACTGCTTTATTTAAAATTCACTGCAGTTTCCCTACAGATCCTTTTCTCCTGATGCGAACAAAGCTTTGAGAAATAAACAGCACACTTGGCTGAAAGGAGGCCTGGCTTTAAAGTGGCAACTGCTGCGAAAAACGCACCCGATATTAGCCCTTGTGATTTGGCGTAACAGGCACTGATGGGGTGGTGCTAAATCCTTATCTCAGTCTCAGTGTTCAGTAGTAAAACGGATAGTTGGGCTTGTTGGTATGTGTTCATTTTGGCTAGTGTTTAGCAATCTGGGCATGTGTTACGCAATGTGTGTATTTTTATGCTGGTACGTCACTTACTATCAAGGATAAACCCCAGTGAATGCCTTGCGGTGACAGTGAGAATGGCTTGCGGTTAGAAATACAACCGTCCTACTTCAACAGCTTTGCTTGACACTTGGCGTGCGTATATCAGTAACTATGTGAGTGTCCATCAGGCGTTGACAATATGCACCGGTCATCATTGGAAAGCGACGCAAGCAAGGCTAAACGCTAGAACCTTATCCAGTATGGCTAGAATAGCAGTGCCAGTCCAACAGCTATCAGTCAACAAATTGAATGTTACAGGACTTAGTTTCGTTGGAGGTGTAGATAAGAAATATGCAGTGTTCAAGGGCGGGCACGTACTTTGATGACGCATTTTATCGAACTAGAAGGGAGCGTGGTTGGAGTTTGGCATTCATTGTAATGAGGCTTACAAAACGATAACAGTGGAATTTTGTACCGATATACTCTTCTGCTTCCAACAAGCCGCGCAATCGGTTGTCAGTGAAGAACACAATACAGTGTACTCATGGGCGGCTACACCGCAAATGTAAGCATAAAGCTGGCGGGCGGAATGGGAGCAGAGCATTTTTATAATAGCAAGGGAACATGTAACAGTACCGTGCCGACTCTAATGAGTAATTCATTTTCTATTGAAATCAGGTCTCCAAACAGTTTGGCCGTTTTGCAATGACATGAAGAAGTGCACCGCAGCACGAAAACCGCAGCGGCATTACAATCGAAGAATGCTGGTTAAGAGTTTCAATGCTAGCAGTCGGCATAATTCGCAACTCGGAAACTTTAGGCTGAACTACACATTCTCCGACATATACGCCTCTTTTTTTTTTTGCACAAATGAACCTCCGAATCCCAGAGATCGAGCTTCAGGCTGTACGGCGCGTGGCGGTACCCGCTCTAGCTAGGTTCATGTAACTTCTGGCTTGGTTGACTCCGCGTTAAGAAGCATAAAACTGCGCGTTGTTTACTTGGTCAGCTCGAAGTGGCATTCGCTTTCCCAGACAAGCGGTAAAGAGCGCTAAAGAAAGTCCCGGTTTGTGATTTGACTGCACATAACCGCCAGAGCGTGTCATTGCCGTTACGGGATTATAAAGTACTGGAGCATTCCTAGATCGGTTCGCCGCTCTTCAGGAATGTCAGCTGGCCCACAAGCGAGTGACATGGGCAATGTGTTCTCGCCTTTGATCTTCATTTCTCTTCAGCTGCTACGGTTTCCTTTCCTTTGAGGAAAGCTCGCAGCAATGACAGCAAAGAAGAATTGTTAAGATAGCGACGATGGGCAACACGGAAGCAGATATGAACATAGCTTTGGGCTGCTGCTCAAACTGTGCTTTTTTTCATTTTCGTTAGAAACTCAGGTGCGTGCTTGAATCTGGTAATGGATGTACTTCTTAAAAAATAGTTATAATTTACAAAACAACAATGCATCTTTTTGCAAAATAGAGACAAGCGACTAGACTTCAAAAAGCCAGAAAGCCTGACAGAAAGTAAAGCAAACTGCATTATGTAGTTTCTTGACACCAACGCGAGATTTCGAGATGCTGCGCATGGTCAAATATGGCAACCACAGGTTGGCGTAGTTTAAACTTATCCTACATATAAGCAGTGATGGTCAGAAAACAGTAAGAAAGAAACATATAAGCAGTTAAGTGCACAGAGAGAGTAGAAGGGTTCAAGATCTCCCTCTTCAAAGATGTTCCGGTTTAGTGAAGGACGACAAGCATAATGTAAATAATCATTATTATTATCAGCTTTACTACGCCCGCAGCAGGGCAAGGGTATCTCCCATGTCTCTCCACTTAACCTTATCGTTTGCCATCTGCGCCCACCGTATCCCCGCAAACTCCTTGCCCGCCTGATGCCGAGGCTTGGGGAGTTTAGGTTGAGAGTCCGAATGCAGGCGCGGGTACGTCTCTCGAAAGCGTAGTTTATGTGCCGGAGCGTCGAGTGTCCTGGGCGCCCACCTAACGTTCTGCCGCCCCTGCTACGCTTGCCTTCTCTTGGAATCCACACCGTTACACTTCATTAAGGACCAGCGGTTGTCTTGTCTTCGGATTGCATCCCCTGCCCAAGCCAATTTCTTCCTCTTGATTTTGATTCAGATGTCATTAACCCGTGTTTGTCCCTTCACCTACACGGCCCGATTCCGATCTATTAACGGTACGCCTATCATTTTTCTTTCCATAGCTCGCTGCGCTGTCCATAACTTAAGTTGAACCCTTTTCGTTAGCCTCCGCGTTTTTGCTCCAATGCAGAGTACCAGTAAGATAGAGCTTTTGGATGACTTTCCAATGAGATATACTGGAAAACTGGCATTCATGAACTGAGAGAACCTACTATATGCTCTGCACTCCATTCTTATTATTCCAGTTATTTCCCTCTCATGAATCGGATCAGAGGCAATTGCATGCCTTGAGTAGACGTATTCCCTGACCACTTCTTGCACCTCGCTACCAATTGTGAACTGCTCTCTCTTGCGAGACCGCTGAACAACACTTTTATTTCGTGCATGCTAATTTCTAGACTTATAGTGTAAAAGCGATTCACAGTTTCTCTAATATAATCAAAGAGGGGTGAGTAGAAGTAAGGAGCAGGGCTGCTAGGAAGGGTACTGGCAAGCTCTATGCAGACCTGTCTCAGCTAAATAATGTTCGTACGTTAAGCGACATCAGAAAGAAAATACAGGGAGCATCAAGAACTGTCTAGTGATTCGAGGTTTCCTACAACTTTTGGAGACATATTTAAACAGAGCAACATTTTGATGTAAACAGTGAAAGACATAAAGGGCAATGCATTTAACTGAGATAAAACCTTTGGTGAAGTTTAATACCACCAGTTATGAACGCTTTGCCAAGGCGAAAACAAGCCCTCTTTTCAAAGCGTTGGCAAGAACCCTGACGCACACCCTCCCATGTTCAGTTTGTGTTGTCAACCAACTCATCTTACTGCCTCTCTTTACCATGGATGTATCTGTGTTGCTTACGCCTATTTTTTTTAGTCTGTAGAGATTATGACGGCGTTGGGATTTTCCCGGGTCCTCCTGGCTCTGGACGTCTTTCACAGGAAAGATGCGAGTTGCGTTATTGTAGTAACCTGTCATGGACCGTGATTCCAATAGGGTAAGTAGAAATATCTGTTTACTGTTTCGCGTACGAGATGTTGGACCGTATTAGGTGCACACAGTTCTTTAGCAGCTGCAGTCGCAACCACGGTGAACTCATATGGGCGTGGTGCCAATGTAACCCTGGTTTATAGTGCGTCACAAGAAACTTACTGCGAGGGGCATCACTCAATACAAATCAAAGCTCACTGTTGCCCTTCTAAATACATGAGTTCGGCGTTTTATAGCTGAAAGGAGCTACGACAGTGAAGGCATTCCTATGCAAGTGCTTGTGAAAGCCATTCACATCCAACTAGGACATTCTATTCGTTTCCTCGCACACAGATGCGAGCTTGAGACAGTTGCTCCCATTCAGCTTCAGGTTAAGGGCACAGGGTAAGCCCTATACTTCCCATGCATTTTAGGGCATGTTGAGGTACATGTTTCTCGCCAACTAATAAGTGTACCCTGGTAATATTTATATCATTTTGTTCCAAATTTTGCGCTCTTTTTACTGAACTAGAATAATTGAAATGTGTTGAAAATTTTATTTTTAATGAAATTTCTAACTGTAGTACATAAATTTCGGCTTTCTTTTCACATTTTAAAATTCATTACGGAAAAACTACTGAGTGAAATTGCTTAATTCTAGTTCAGTAGTTGCCAACTCTTATGTAGATGGTTGCAAAAGAAAATCAGCTTTCTGTCTTGAAAGACATTGGAAATAATGGTACCTTTGTAAGAAAAAACACTGTTTCGAGATAATTGAGCCTAAAGTGAAAAAAGATATGAAAAACAATTTTTTATTCGAACAAACACATTCATAGCCATTGGTTTAGTAGCCCCCTACTTCGTAGTCACTCTCGCAGTCAATGTTTAGTGTTTGGGCTTGTAATTTTGCTTGCCGGGCCTCTTTTGTCAGCTGTCGTGTTGCTCGGTCCGCAAAGTACATACGCTTGTGGTCAGCTTCCCTCAGCCACTCGATGGTTCTGCGCCCTGGGTTCAATCCACACGTCTTCAAAACATTGGCCCATGCGATGCTACCATCATTAAATGAAATAACAGCGTCCAGTGCTTTTAAGCCTAACAAACACGTGCTTTGTCAGAATTTCGGTGAGCTCAACCCCGCACTGTCTACACACACAACTGTGTGTAATTGCGGCACAAATGCCGTCCATGTTCATTAAGGCATATTCGCTGCTGCTCTGTAGCACATCCTCTTCCTGGAAGCACACAGAAAATCTTGAAAGCTTCGATGTCGAGGAGCTGGCGCGTTTGGCGTTCGGCGTCTCATTAGGGCGTGGACATCCTTTTGATTTTGCACGATGAGTGTAACGATTGCCGCGAAATTCGTGCCTGCCGAAGGCGTTCTTTGCTCTAGGCATCTCCTCTTATCAACAACAACCAACACCGGCAAAAAGTACAATACTCATCGGCAGGGAAAGCACTCGTACGCAGCTGCATGAAAGTTGCAGAAACGTGGAAAAAACGTGCGCAGCGTCTCAGGATTATATTGGCTAAAAAAGAGAGCTGAACAATTCTTGGCAAACAATTTTTTATATGTAGCTGATTTAAGACAAGCTTTCAAATCAGGTGGTGGACTTTTTGGTTGAAAAAATTGGCGATAAACGCGAAGGATATCCGGAAAGGGGGCGTGGCCGCTGACTACTTGGTTTCGGAAAAAGCGTTTTTTGGCCCGAAATATGGCTTTCTGAGGAAAGTGCGATCATGGAACATGTGTAGAAAGAATGGAACTTCTCAAATTTCAAAAGAAAAAAAAAAACTATTTTTTTCTAATTTTGCCTTACCCTGTGCCCTTAAGACGAGCACACGGGTGAGTGCAATGTCTCTCTAAATATATTTTTTTTCTCAGACCTGTGTTGCTCGACCTTTGGGGGCCGATATCCAGCATTGCTGCCAATCAGGTGACATATGGCAGAAATACCTCTGGATAGAAACACTGGACTGAGAGCAGACAACAGCGGGAGATTGCTAATACCAGCCTGCAGCCTCGCTTAGGTGTACCAGGATAATAACCTTTTTCACTGGCGGCAGAAAACGGCGGGAAAATTTCAGGCACAATCTCGCGAACAAACATCCTTTAATGCAACACGCGCCAGTTTCGCATGTTTATGGCTTGTTTCTTATGAAAACATGCAAGACATTCAACGCCTCACCATCCCCCTCTCCTGGCTCTTACGTTATAAACGACAACTTGAGCTTTACCGCGTTCTCATCCCAGTCTTTAGTGATGTCTACCGCGCCTGCTGCGGAGTCCAGAGGACGACACGAACTCATGTGCCAAATGCTCGGTCAGCGCACGGTTCTCGGCCGAACCGTTTAGAACGTTTTCATAATGTGTAGGGAATGCAGTTGCAGACGTTGCCCGCCATTATCAGGACTTATGGGCCAGCGCTTCTAATCTCCTTGGCTGCCTCTACATGGAGCACGGCTCAGAAATTTAGAGACTAGCGCACTGACATCATCCGCGATGTAAGCACAAAACATAAGTATCTGTAGAGCAGAACGCGATAGACTGGCATGCTTAACGGCACTACCTGGACGCTGTCTCGAATTCGCGGTAATGATACGACAAAGATGCTATTTACGGCGAAAAATCATCATACTCTTGGTAAGCAATAATGTAAAGTCGATTCAGTATACAGCAGACTGAAATCGTATTCGCGGCTGTCAAGCATTGCGTATTAGGGCCCTGAAAGCCTTTTTTTAACGCGATAGTTTAGGCTCTCTTTCAGAAGAAAATCCGACGTCGTCTTCGGTGGCGTCGTAGGTGTCGTGAGCGAAAAATCCCCGAAGGAGCAACCTGAGGGGGCCGTCTCGGTCGCGTGACCTACGTGACCTTGTAGCCTCATCAGCAGACGTCCACGAGAAAGCCAGGAAACAAAACCGTTGCAGCTGGCAGGCAAATTAATGAATGGTCGCGAGAAGTTACTAGGGAAGAGCAGCCTGCCACGCACAAGCGCCACTGTTGGCAGCACCACCGTAGCAGGGCCGTGGAGCATCGCTTAAGTGTTGCAGCACTGCATAAGGAGCTGGGTGACGACTCCCAGCGATCTAAGAATTTTAAGTAGAGAATGTCTACTTCCGCATAGATGGCATTTATCGAATAACTCTGTCGCTTCGTACTCTTAAGGCGGAGCTTAAGTGTCACCTTCAACTTTTCAGGCACTTTTATTGACGTATGTTCGATCTAGTTAGAATGGAGAAACTCGTACTACTGGAGATATTACCGCATAAAGCACTTTTTTAGGATCTCTGAAAAGGCGGCAGTCAGTGCGAGCTCGTTTACTTACTAGCCCGCTGGAGTGAGCAATCAACACATGTGAATAAACTTTAGAGTGCAGAGGGACGCACAGTTTTCCTCTGTGGGCTGGTAATTTCATGCAATTCTTCACTTAAGGCCTATCCCAAGACACAATCTAATGTTCTAAATGCACGAAAAGGTATTTAATTAATGTTTAAGAGCCTAGATTATGTCCTAAACAACGGAGAAAGATTTGTCACCAAGTCACACTGATTCGTAGGAGGACAGACAGTGTCGCTTGAATGTCTTGCGAGGTTCATGAAAGCATCCATCCACAATTTGCTTTCCTTTTAGAGGCACATATGTTCATGTTCATCTTTCTTGCACTGCGCTGAAGGTAAGCGTGCATTTTGTGCACTGAATAGCAATTTTAGAAAACAAGGTGCGAACAGAGTTCCTTGAGCATACTTCAGTTGAGTTCCTTGTTCTCGTTGTTGTCGTTGTTCTTGAGTTTCTCGTCCTGGTTGAGAGTACTGGGCGCAACAGAACAGGACGAAGAGAGTGATATTGTCGGAGCTAAGGCGAGGAAGAACCAGCTCTGACAGCGTTGAGGTTCAAACTGCTTTTTAATTGCGCTTGTCGCGCTGGGGCGGTCTAGCCCAACTTCCTCTTCTTTGTCCGGCGCCGCGTGCCATGGACTGCGAGCCGAGCGTGGCGCGAGGGGCTCTACAGGGCTCTCCCCTCCCCTCGTAGAGCAGAAGCCACAGGAACCGACCAGCGGGTGTGCTTGGAGGAAGGTGCACAGGATGGTGGCGCAACCGAAGCGACAGTGAATGGAGAGCTGACGGGCAAGAGCAGGGGCAGGGTAGGCTGGTTTGAGTCGGGCAGCGGCCACGACGTCTTCACGGCCGTTGGCGTCTAACTTGATGGTCTTCTGCGCACGATGAAGGACGCGGAACTGTCCTTCGTAGGCCGGCGTGAAGGATGGACGGACGTGGTCACGGCGGATGAAGACATAGTTGCAGGAAGCCGGGTTCGAACACGGACTTAGGGTGACGTTTGGGGGGGAGGCGTGACAGGAGTAATGTGGCGAAATATGTTGTTTAGGTCGCGGATGTAGGTCGAAGCGTCATGGATTAACGGAGGGTAGGAAGGAGAGAACAACTCCCCAGGGAGACGCAGGGGAACACCGTAGACTAGCTTAGCAGAAGAGCTGCCGAGGTTAGTCTTCAGTGCCGAGCGAATGCAAAAGAGAACAAGGAGAAGGTGGTCGGACAAGCATTCCCTTGGCTGGTGGATGGTAAGCGCAGCCTTCAGTTGTCGATGCCGACGTTCCACCATGCCATCGGCCGAAGGGTGGTAGGCGGTCGTATGGATGCAGCGGACATCGGCATTGATGCTTGGCCAAAGGAAACGAGATGTGATCAGCTTCTGTGTCGCACGAATACCAAGGTGGCTCAGGCGGTGTAGTTTCTCAAAAATGGTGCGACGGAAAGCCAAAGGTACATAGGGGCGCGAGACACCAGTGGACGCCTCGCACGTAATGAACTGAAAGGAAAACAGCAGTGGACAGTCGGCGAAGGACAGGGACGTGGATGAGGAGCGAAGACGATGCAGCTCTGGATTGTTGCGCTGTGCAGCCACTCTTGCATGTCCACTGGTGATTCGGACACCATTGCACTAACATGGGAAAGCGCATCAGCAGCAGCGTTCTCCGGGCCATGGACCAGACGCAGATCCACTGTAAACTCGGAGATAAAACAGTTGGTGGATCTCGCGTGCAGTTTAGGCGCTGTGGTTTCTTTGGAAGGCGAACGTGCAAGGCCTATGGTCCGTGATGACGTGAAATTCCCGGCCCTCCAGGAAGTGGCGAAAATGCTTGATTGTGAGGTACACAGCGAGCAGTTCTCGACCGAAGCTGCTGTATTTAGTCTCAGGTGGCTTCAGCTTTTGAAAGAAAAAAACCGAGAGGCTGCCAACTAGAGACGTGCTGCTTGAGAACTGCGCTGACAGCAATGCTCGAGGCGTCGGTGACGAGACGCAGTGGAGCGTCAGGAACTGGGTGTATGAGCAAAGTGGCGCCTACAAGCGCCGTCTTGCCAGCACAAAATGTAGCTGTAGCGTTTTCCGTCCACTCAAATGGCGCAGCAGAATTTTTTTCAGTAGCTTCAGGAAAGGCTTCAGGAAAGAGGCGCACTTAGGGAGAATTCGGCCATGAAAGTTCAGGAGGCCCGAGAATTCTCTGAGCCTTTTAAGTGACGTGGGGGCTTGAAAATCTTGAATGGCTTTAACATTGCTGTCGAGAGCCCAAATACCTTGTGGAGTGACAAGGTGGCCTAGGAACGCTATTGTAGCTGCGCCAAAGAGGCACTTGTTCGTGTTGATGACGAGCCCATACTCATCAAGTCGATGGAAGAGGGCACGCAGATGAGCTTCATGCTCAGACCCGGATGAACTTGCGACGAGGAGACCATCGATTTAAGCGAACACGAAGTCGAGGCCTCGCGTAATCTTGTTGATAGTTCGCTGAAAAGTCTATGTGGCGTTGTGCAAGCCAAAACGCATCCGCACATGCTCAAAGAAACCGAACGGTCTGGTGATGGCCGTCCTCGGAATATCACTGGCTCCACAGGTATTTGATGATAGGCCTTCCCGAAGTCAATTTCAGAGAAGATCATGTTCCCAGCCAGGTTCGATGTGAAGTCCTGTATGTGAGGAAGGGGATAGCGGTCTTGTAAATAGTGAGCATTGAGGGCGCGATAATCTTCACATGGTCTCCACAGCTTGCCGCCGTCAGTGGCCGGTCGCAGCTTTTCCCGACCAGGGGCACGGGTGGGTGGATTTGCGAACAGAGCTGCCGAAGGTACGGTGCTACCAGCATACAGCCAGGGGCAAGGTGTCGGGCCGCGCGTCACATGGTTGGGGGCGTGACAGGAAAGTCAGCGACGAACGGCGCGGTAAGGGCGCGAGGACATCGAGCCTCCTGGCAAAAGCATCAAGTCGACATTCGATGCTGGCAAGCTGGGAGTCTGCGGTAGTAGTTGGAGGCGACTGGTCACAGAGCTGACGTGGGGAGCCGTGAGTAGTCCGCAACACGGTCAGGGAGTTCAGCGAGCTTGTCTAATGAAACATCACCTGCAGCGGCGAGGATGGGGACCATGTGCTGGGGAAGACGCTGAAGGAACAACTCACACAGAAGGGGGCCGTGCTGAGCAGCGGAGTCCAAGAAGCTGAAGCATGCGGCGGAGGAGCTGCGAAAGGCGGCCGTCACCAAGCTCTGTAGCGCTGAGGAGCTGTTGGAGTTTGCTGAGCTCGGACGATGACTTGCGGTCGATGGCAGCCGCCTTGAACGTGTCGAAGGGTCGAGCCGCGTCCGGCGAGCTGATGACGTCCACTAAGTCCTCAGCGATCTCAGGAGGCACGGACTACACGAGGTGGAGGAATTTGGTCTCCTGGCTGGTGATACGTCAGAGCTAGAAATGCGCCTCAACCTGCAGGATCCTGACGCGATGGCTATTGGGCTGAAATGGTGGCAGGCTGACTGGCTGGAAGGCGGCCACCGAAGCACCGAGAGGCTGAATGTTCGAGGGCGGGTCGCCGCCGGTAGGAAGGGCGGAAGAGTCGGGGAATTTATGTAGCAGGATGATGTTGCGTATTCGAAGCCGGGTCGCCAAATCTGTCGGAGCTAAGGCGAGGAAGAATCAGCTCTGGCAGCTTTGAGGTTCGAACTGTTTTTTTTTTAATAGCGCTGCTTCCGCTGAGGCGGCCTAGCCCAACTTACTCCTTCTTCTCCGACGCCGTGTGCCATGGCCTGCGAGCCGAGCGCGACGCGTGGGGCGCTACAATATCATGATTTATATGTCTACTAAATAAAAAAATCTCAACAAAATGAAGCACCAGTGAAGGGCTTTAATGTCATCAGGAAGTAAGCGAACAACCTCTTCTAAAACATCGGTGCAAGCAAGGAATGGTAGCTGGCTCTACCCAGTTAAGGTAACTAAAAAAAAGAATTCAAGGTAGGTGTGAGTTAAGTTTGCCTATTCATTTTTGCCTGTATGAAAGCGCGGTAAGATGCCAACCAAGAGGTAGAAATTTGCAGTTTTTGAATCAATAGAACAATATCAGCCTTTTCAATCTTGCGCCGACACTGCAGGAACGGTACGCAATCCTGGAGCATCGAACTTTGTACGGAGTCAGTTGCTCAGTTTTTAGAAAATGTAAAATACACTGCCCTACGTTGAATCCTTTGTAGCACACTAACTTTACTTTAATCGCGATCCTAGAGAGTGCACACAAACTTGTGCTTCATTCTAATCGGGGTGGCGTATGCCGAATGTCTAATGTTAGCAGGGACTTGGTTTACTTTCTTTCACAAACCGATGCTTACTCAAAGAAAAGCTCACGGTATCATTATGTTTTTGCCAGGTAATGTTGCTCATTAGCGATAGCGCAGGGTGCCTGAAGTCTTTAACTTTAGAGGGAGCCGTGCTAGGCGGCTGTTAGAAAAAAGTGAATGTTTGTTTTGGTACTGAATCCCATAAATACTGTCTTGACAAACTGAAGGTTAAGCCTCCGTTTCTCTGTCTATCGCGTGTTGCGTAAATCAGAGAAAATGGAAAAAAAATTGTCTCGGCCTAACCGCATGTTGTTTTGGGCTCAAATTTCGCACAGAGGTCGCATTTGGTGGTCAGTTTTGTTTTATAACACATTTAGGTGGGGTACTTGCCTGATTCGGTCAGAATTATTTGGAAATCCCCATCGTCTGCGGCGACGGGGAACCAAAACCGAAAGGCTTCTCAGCAGTGGTACCTGTAGCGCCATCTCGTACCAACCGGAGAAACCCAGCTGTGCTAAATTGGTGAGCAAATCATTTTTGCTTGGTGCTGTCTGCTGCGAAGCAGCGCGAGACATCACCGAAAATGCGCTCGTACAGCGATCAAGAGAAGGCCATGGCCGTGACTTTGATGCGAGTCCAAGTCCTCCTACGCCGCCCTCCCCAGTGGAGGGCTCGTTTCTCCGGTGACTGCGAGATGGCGCCACGGTTACCAGCGCTGCGAAGTCTTTCTGTTCTGGTTTTCTGTCGCCGCAGACAATGAGGATTTCCAAATAATTCTGACCGAATCAGGCAAGTACCCCACCTAAATGTGGTATAAAACAAAACTGACCGCCAAATGCAACCTCTGTGCAAAATTTGAGCCCGAACAAACGTGCGGTTAGGCCGAGAGAATTTTTTTTCGATTTTCTCTGGTTTACGCAACAGTCGGTACTCACTGACGTCATTTAGGCTTGAAACTTGAACTTTCGGAGCCTTAATTTCTTTAAACAGTACAGAGCAAAGAACGTAGTTACAACAGGATTGAGGAGTGATATCAATATAGTCTTCCATACATATAGGGAACCATAATCACCTCATGACACTGCCTTGTGTGACACCAGCAGTGAGAATAAGTTGCCAGAGCACACATTATTGATGCCTAAATATTTACACTGGTTACACAGACAAGCGGAAACCCAGTTAGCACTGAAAGAAGGAAGTCAAATTGTTCGAATCTGTGAATGACTTCACAGTGCGGAACTAAAACAAATGCTTTGCTGAAACCCGGACAAATGGGATCAAAGGTATCCATTAAACTGTATATATTACTCATTTAAATAAGTTTGGCTAATGTTGTATTAAGTTGGCTAATGTAGTATTACCTCTGAGAGTTTTGTGCTCCACTAATTTGTTGATGCATTGCCTCATCTAACATTGCATACACAAGATTATTCTTTTTATGTACCCATTTTTTCCTTCGTTTGCTGTAAACTTTTCTGCCCACTCTTCTCTGCAATGTCTTTAAGGCACTGGGGGTAAAAATAAATAAATAAATAAATGACCTGAACTAGGCCAGATTTGTCAATAATTTAAACAAAATTGTGAATGATGCATGTGAGTTGACTAACTGTCGAAAACTCGTTCTTAACGTCGTGTTAGACAGCCGACAATATCTCGTTGTCTTCAAGAAAACTTTTGTTGCAATTGGATGCAATATGTTGATGAAATCTGCAGCCAATTAGGTTCACAAAAAGCCGACGATAATTATCGAGCAACATGATATGACATTTCTTGTGAATATTAACGACACGCGCCACGCTCTAATCTCATGGTAGTGTACAAGATCAAAGATAAGAATAAAAACTAATCAATAAGAAATGATAAACAATTTCTGTGTAGCCATGCCAAACGCTTAGGGTATGTCTCAAGGTATAGGGGAAAGCGTCCTCGGTAAAAACAACCCCGGAAAATACGGCCCTGGAAAAATGTCCTCAGAATAAAGTTCCCCTGAGGAAGCGCCCTCCAGGAAAAAAATGTCCACGTGCGAAAAATTACCTGAAGAATGAATTTTTCAGAAAAAATTGCCCTCATTATTGCACTCTTTCATGAATAGCAGAATAGATGCAGGCATGAAGATCGCACCATAGTCGCACTGTTCAGGTCATTACGAGGCAAATCCCTTCCAGAGAGGCACTTTCCCTGGGCCACTTCCGTTTCACCGCCATCATTTTTTTTATGGACGCCCCGCATCCGTTTGTTCTTTAGTGGCTTCCATGCCGACATGTGTATTCATTGTAGCTTTCAGTGGTGCAGCATGCGAAGAATAAACGCAGCAATATCTTTTTGTTTTGTCTACATAAAGCCGTCAATCCATAGCTTCAGCCTCCTTTGTTCAACTTGATGGTCTCTGTTCTTAAATTAAATTCCCCACCATTCAAATAAATACTGGGACCAGTATCCAACTTTTAGCGCTCTGCATACCGTTACATCAGCTCTGCTAACCCGTATACTTAACTTGCAAGTGCAGATGCAAGCGCGAAGCTGCTGTCTCCAGGTGCATCATGACAGGCACTGAACTACCACCCCCTTTGTGTTTAATTTGGCTCATGTGATGGCTCTATGATAAAGTACAGTACATGCGCAGTACTCGTGCTATGCACGCTATCATTACCCTGCTTTTTTGTTGCAAATCTTCCGAGCCTTCAGTGATAAACTACTCCCACACTTGCGTTGTTCTGACCATCCCGTTGAGTTAATGGCTCAGTGATTCCTTGAATCAGAAAGCACCTTAAATCCGTCCCATCAGAGGTGCCCGGATGCTTGTCACTGCGGGTTACGCTACGTTCAATGACACCCTGTTTGGGAGAATTTTTCCTACTTCGCCAATCCGGGCGTTTCTTCGGGGTACTTTTTTTTCCGGCGACCTTTTTTTCGAGGTCGTATTTCCGAGGACGCTAGAGCTTTAGGAACCCTTATCGTTAGGGCCAGTACTCGCTTTTGACTTAAGAAATAGTAACATTCCAGATATGCCCGCTTGCTCTACTCGAAAATTCTCAGGCTGAGAACATGAAACTTCAGTTAGAAGATTAAATGCTGTTTTAGAAAATACGCAAAGAAAACCACGCCAAATTCCACACCAATAACACATTTTTTGGTGAGGAATGTGCTTATATGCATCATTGCCGGTTGGGATTGTTGCTGAAAATAGTTCCAAAAATTTTACAAACCATTATGAATGAAGTGGAGCAAATGTTTTGAAAGTAATGTCGTTTAGCACGCCTCATTCCTTTGTTCAAAGGAGTCTAAGTCATTTGGATAATACTAATATGGGCACGCAGTCCGCTCAAGAGCATACGCTTTTTTTTTCTAGGACAAGGTACGTAACGTCACCCATGGATTCGATGTACAGAATCTTTTCACTTTGGTCATTATCAAATCTCCACTACAGCATGCATGCATGTCTTTAAAATTGAACAAGAGCTTAGTGGCATCAGTTCCATCAAAGATTCTAAGGCAAAGTTGAAAGTAATCTTCTACACTATCAACCTTGGCACGCGCGAAATCTTTTACAAACATGGTTTTCAACGGTGAGACCTAAGTATAAGCTAGAATAAGGTGGAAGAGATAGGCGAGCTCATCATGAGACAGCCCATTAAGATATTACGAATGAAAATAGAAAACTTGGGAGGAGAACGAGAACCAAGAGAACGAAAACGAGAACCAAGTCGGGAACGGCAGCGGAAGAACTATGAATACATGCAGCCGACTCACCACTTCTTCAAAGTTGTGACATAACATTTATAAAAAAAAATTCAGCATTCTGTCCAAAGTTAGCAGGATAAAAAAAAATCAGTTATATGCGGCATGTTAACGTCGCTGAAAATGAATATGTACGTTTGAAGGTTTGTATGTGATACGGCAATTTGTTAGAAACAGAGGGAGCCTTAGTCCCGTAAACCCGGAATATCAGGAAGAATAATCCCCCTTAACCACACCCGTCCTAACGAAATTTGATAGGGAAGTACTGTTACAGTTGTCAGTTTCAAGGTTTACCATTGCGGGATTTCTCGTCTTCATTAAAAAAAATGCATAACTCGTTATATATATGATAAGAGTGGAGAAAACTTCCGGCCTTAGCCACATTATTAAAGAAAATGCCGTAACATTTAGAGGCTGGCCCTGCCCCAAATATCCCAAAGGACGCCTCTAATTTCTGAAGCCTGCCTATCTAAAAATATAGTTTAAGGTGGAATAATAGTGATTAGTTAGTGGATTAAGGTGGAAGGCTGATTGCGGTTCTATAATCCCAAATGATAACCCAATGGAAAGTACTGGAACATTCTTCTCCTGATATTCTAGAACTTGGTGGTGCATATAACGTCACGACGGTCTCGGCAAAGCAGAGAATTTGATACGGAGAGACTGGGTGGTTTCTACAAGACAACAATGTAAATGCTCTTGCACTGACACATATTCGTTATCAATTTGGTCTCGCAGACGTACTACAGTGATGACAACGACATGTGTATCGTAGCTAAGAAGAATAGCTTGAGGCTGGTTGCTTTTAATGATGATACTGTGGGCATATATGTTTAAAAGTATTTCGTCTCAGTGAGCACGCTACGTCTGTCTTTATTCTGCATGTTCTTACGTCTGAATAGTCTCACCCTTGCATTAGTTCTATGGTCCCAAGTGTACTGTTGGTCACAAAAGTGCAACTTTTTATTGACCAAGGCCACACTCTTTCCGTTATCTTCAACTTTTGCGCTCTGCTACAGAAGTTTTAGATTCATGAGGGTGGCATTTCAGTACTGGTTCTCGATTATTTTTCTTTTCCTTTAATCTTTGGTGCGCTTTTACAAAGCATTGGTTCTTTCTTTTTAATCTTCAAAAAATTAAGTGAGTGGATTTTTGCCACTGCTTTTTCGATAATGTTGAATCCAGCCAACAGAAATACAAAGAACTTTCAGTGCATCAGAAGACATTTCAGTAAAAACTTTCTTTTTTTTTGTTGACATTCAGTTTTAACCTGCTCCTCAGACTCACCATTAAAATCACCAGGTTGAAATGCACCGTGGCATTCCAAGTCGAGCATTATTTTACTGCAAAGAGTTAATTGTATGCTCCAAAAGGTCGGTACTTTATAAAATCTGTTCGAAGTCAGCAATGTACGTGCTTGCATAATTTACTTTTTGAGATTTTTCTGTTCTGTGGTGCGATTCACCATTTTGGTTGTTAATTTTCAGCTCCTCCAACTGGTTTAATGGATCTGAAGTGTCTGCATTCGAGTCTGTAGTTCCAGAATTCTATTCCGCATGCCTATATAAAAGCAGCATTCAAGCACAGAAAACGCGTTCTTATTCATGTGAAAAGCGCGCTGAGAGCATGGCAGGACGAAATGACCATGGCAGTCATTTGTTGTAGGACATCTACCGGCCTGTGATAAGCAGAATTAGGAGGCGTAAAAGAATATACCTGTGTACTGTATAGTGGGCCCAATGAAGCTGAAGACTTGTTGAGGGTTCTTCATAGGAATCGCCGTGAAAGTTACATGTAACGGGGGCGCCGCTATTGGACTAGTGTAGTCAGGTCCCAGAGAGCGAAGTTACGTTCGTGTGGTATCGGCAAACTATAAGCCAGGTGTGAATTGCATGGCCGGTTGACGCGTGCCCCATCACTTTACTTCGGGTAGCACAAAAAGGAAAACTTCTGGGTGGTAGTACAGCAAGGTCTCCGGGAACATGGCTACGCGTGGTCGGCGATTCCGCACTATGAGGCACCCGCGTAAAAAAGCTATGATCTACTGTGAACGTTTTATGTCTGCCTTCTTTAGGATGTCTTTTTAGTGCACAAAATCGTCGTTTGAACGCAAGCAAAGAGTAGACCTGGAGTGGGAGGTTTATCTCACCTTAGAGAGAACAGGTGGTTGCGTTATTAATTCCGTGCAGTACACGAGGAATCGCAGATTGGGACACTTGCTTCAAGTCCTTCACTGGCACAGAAGTGGTGCGAAGTGGTGCGTCCAAGAGATGCGGAATTAACGCCTCCGAATCGTGCCCCGTTTAACATTTTATACGCCACAGTATGAAGCAGTCAATTAAAGACGACAATTCGCACGTGCCTTTTATGATAACTATGAAAAAAAATGTAGCCGCATTAACAATGGCTAAGCATGTCTCTTGCCATGTTGCTGCTCTTTTGGAACATTGGCGTTTTCGATAAACAAAATGATAATGTCTGAAACAGCTTTAATGATCAGTGCGGTGCGAATTTTGTCTTCCTATTTGAAGATCACACTTTATACTGCCTGCAATGTATTTCGCAAGGAACGGCTTTTATAGCACAGTTATGGTACTCACGACCCACGACGGCCCTCCCGTAGCTGCGTTCTATGACGAAGTGAAAACACCTCGGTGTGTGACTCACGCTGCCTTCGTCGTCTTTAGGTGGGGTGCGCATGGGTGATACGTGCGATCACACACAGCATGCACCTCGCCTCTCGCTTCGTGCAGTTTTGCCGCCATCGGACGGGACTCATGGTCGTGAAGATGCTCCAAACGCTTCAAAATCCCTCTTAGTCGCCGACGTAGCAGGGAAGTGAGAGTACGAAAACATATGCCAGCTCCAACATACGTAGCATGGGCTTCGGATACTGCCCATGAACGCGCTAGCCAATTTGACAGAACGAATATTACAGCGTTTACACCAGCCAGCGCAAAGCAGGATACTTAAGAGAGGAGTATCGTCAGTCGTTAATTTTTGCTACTGCCAACCGCCAATGTTTGTGAAAGACACTGTTTGTGAAAGACACCCATGACGCTCTGCTAGTACTCGAGTGTGGAAGTATTAGACAGGACTGACACCACCTCTGCAGTTTTGCTCCTCTGGTGCTTGCGATGATTTCCACCATTATCCTACGTGATACTGTGTTGCGCTGTGCTCCATATAGTTCTGTACTGCAATCTCATCGGGTCATAACGTCGGAATGCAATGCAGTTTCAGCCCTTATTACGCCCCGCAGGACATGAAACTTTGCGACAGCTTCCTTGCCGAAAGTGGCCTGCTTGCATTTACATTTCCTCATCCTTACAGATGCATGCAATACCTCAAAAGCCGCCCTGCAGAGCCTAAAGAGTAGCGTTTTCATAATGTTCTACAAAAGCCTTTACTGAAAAAAACTCTCCGCCAACACTGCCTTAGTCTTAAGAGCAGTAGGGGCGGGAGCTACATTTGATGACTTCGGTGTGCTCAGCAAACGTGGATGAGACCAAATCCAAACATCCGGGGATGTTTCTTATACGGAAACGTCCCTTCTAATACACAAATAACGCCATCTATCTCTTGGATTTTGCAGTACTATTGTGATTTACAGCCACCTTCGTTATAGCCGGCACATTTCATCGCTATATCAGCACTACAAATTTTATAAATGTGTGCATTACAACATCACAAATCGTTTTACACTATCGCGGACACCCTGAGACAAGCGGTTCAGCCGTAATGGCTGTCTGAAGGTCTTCGGAGTGCAAGGTTTGTGGCCGGAAAGGTTGTCGTTGCGAATCACACACATATATTGGGCTTCATCTCAATCAGTAATTTTGTCCTCAGGAGAATGCAGTCATCTGACGCACTTCGAACATTCTGTGACAAACGGATGTCTCCCAAATTTTATGCAAATGGTGTTTCTGGAGGTGGGGGAGGTCCCACTTCGATGGCCGCTATACTGTCACATATGTAACGGATCGAAAGTATTGGCATCAGTTTAGGCGCGAGGCGCCTACGATTGCTCTTGTATAGTGGGTTCACATCGTTACCGTTTTGGTCAATTTGACTTTTACTGAAGACAGACGCGTCCTTGACAAACGTGAATATTAAGATATAACGCTCTTAAAAGTTATTCCAGCATAAGAAAGGCAGTGTAAAAAATTTACACCGGCCATCGCTCGCTTCACAACGGCAGCAGCTATTATGAACACATATGCACATATTTTATGTGCCCAACACATTTATTTTTGCTCATGAAACAAGCAGTGAACCAAAAAATAACTAGCGTGACGAAGACCCGCACAATAGGGCGCGCGCACTCTCTCTCTCTCAAACGCGCGCGCACACACACGCACACACACGCACTCGCACACACACACACGCACACGCGCGCGCACACGCGCACGCACACGCACGCACACGCACGCACACGCACGCACACGCACACGCGCATGCACACGCACACGCACACACACACACACACACAGAGAGAAAGAGAGAGAGAGAGCTGGAAATTATGCAACAGCATAACCAAATATCTACCCTTTTGAAGAAAAGTAAAGTTGCCAAATATTCAGCACTAAACACTACACTGAACCAAACCAAAGCAATGTGTTGTTGAGCATTATTAGCTTACATCAGGTTGTGGGAAACGAAGCTTGCAACCTGCTTTACGCACTTATTTTACAGGAACCAGCGAGACAAGAAATGAATAGCATTTGTGAAGTTTTTAAGGTTTTTGATGCCAGGCAGTCTTATTTTAATGTTTTTGATGCCAGGGAGTCCTATTTTCTGTCGTAAGTTTTCGTTGTTCGATCCAGCGCACTGCGTTAAAATGAAATCTTTTGCTTCCTTGTCGGTCGTCCTAGCGTTTATGGCCGAAGACAAGTCGTGGTTCAAATACTAATAGTTTAGGCCGTAACCGCATGCATTCCTCAATGCATATGTCAAATCATCGCCTAACATTTCTTGCAGGTGCAACAGTCTTCGCGCCCCCTTATGCCTAGTTGGTGATTACGGTGAAGTGTTTCCGGGCTGCTGCAAGAACATCCCCAAGTGTTCAGAAACATACAAAAAATACCTACAGGAAGAAGCACAACGCTTAGAACTCCAGCAGCTCCAGCAAAAACGTGGCAGCGGTCTTAAAAGATATTGATTGAAAACCATGTGAAATCTTTCACTCCTTTTTGGATGTCGGGATATTTAGCGTTATAAGCGCTGAAGCAAGACAAGTAGTCTGTAGTTTTTCGGGCTTTAGAAACTTTAATAAAACCGAATAAAAACAGTAGCCAAGAACTTTTTCAATAAAATCAAATTTTGCGGGAACAGTGGCAATGAATTTTTTTCTCCCATCTACGGGAGACAGCCTGAGTTTAAATACAGACTACCTCAGCTATTTTTGCCAAGCCATCTAAAACTCCCATGCGTTATTCGTGTATTGAAGCCGGCACCAAAACTAGAGGCAAATCTTCATGAGAGAATCGAGCCGACCACGTAAAAAGATTTATCTCAGTGCTTAGAGCGCTCCAAAGTAGGCGAAAGAACACTGGGTTGCGAATGGTTTAGGCTACTCTGTCAGTCTCCAGCGTCTGTAGCTATCTAAATAATTGGTTAGTTTTTCAGGAAAGGAAATGGGGCAGTATCTGTCTCACATATCTCAGTGGACACCCGAACCACGCCGAAAGGGAAGGAAGGTGGGACTGAGAAAAGAAAGGAAGGAAGTGGTGCCGTAGTGGACGTCTCCGAAATAATTTCGACCACCTGGGACCTTTAACGTGCTCTGACATCGCACAGCACATGGGTGCCTTCTGTGGTCCGCCTCCATGGAAACGAGGCCGCCGCGGTCGGGTTTGAACCCGGGTATACTCCGGCTCCGTAGACGAGCACCTTAACCACTGAGCCACTACAGCGGGTCTGTAGCTATCTGGTGCAGCTACTTGTAGCACTGGTTATGGACAAAATGAGCTTCGTCTCGTTTTCATAATTTTCCATCAGTTCTTTCTGGCTTTCCCAACGCTCTGCGACAGCACTGCTTCAGTCGTCGGTGAGTCAACGGGACAGAAGTCACGCCTCAGGCTCTCAGCGGCCCTTACGTAGCTGCACGCAGCGGGGAGAAGGCGGCCAAGCAGGCCCAAAACTCTGATAATAGCGGAGAAAATAAGTCAAGCGTCATAATGTATTCAGCTGCGAAAATAGAGAAGGACGCTGAGCCCGCTCTCAGCACAGAAAAGATAAGCGGTTGGTCGCTGCTGCACAGACAGGCAAGCAAAGCGCAAAAAACTGCGGGAAACGTATTTCGCGCTGCGAACCGACAAGTGTCGACAAGAAGCTGGTCAAAGCTTGTCCAACATTCTTGGAATGGGGCAGCATGCCCCCTGCTCGACAACCCGTTCCTTGGTCGGAAACAGAGGAGCCGTGGTCTAGAATACATGTTGATTTTGCGGGTCCTATGCAAGGTCACATGCTGATGATTGTGCTGGATTCTTATACCAAATAGATCGAGGTAACTGCAATGAAGGCTGCCAGTTCGGGACAAACAATGGAAGCATTGCAGACGACGTTCTTGCCGAGGACCCTTGTGACGGACAACGGGCCGCAGTTTACTAGCGAGCAGTTCAGGACATTTATGAAACTTAATGGCATCTTTAATATGCGGACAGCTCGTTACAAGCCACAGTCTAACGGTCTGGCCGAAATGGCGGTACGGGCTGTGCAGCACGGGCTAAACAAAAATACGCGCGGTAATTTGCAAACTCGTCTGGACCACATTCTTTCTCATTATTGCCGTACTCCCCTACCACACGGGAAAACACCGGCTTCCACGACTCTCGGATATCAACCACGCTGTTTATTGCACAATGTCGGGTCACGACCCTCTGCGTCTGCAGGTGCGTGGCGCGCAACAGCGGAAAACCGCTGCACAAGGAAATTTGGTTCAAGAACTACAGAATGGGCAACAAATGGAAACCAGGAAGCCAGGCGCGGTACAGTCCACCGACGGCTCAAGCATGACAACAGTGAATACGGAAGGTGGGGAGCAACGTTGCCCCCATATCGACCAGTTGAAGACCAGGAGGAGCAATTTGAAACTAGCGGAGGCTACGCTCGTGGCAGCGACAGAAACATCAACGGCTGAAGACAGCGCAAGCGCATGGGTAGAATCGCAGCCTCAAGTTCACGGCAGCGGGAACAGACAGCCTCAAGCAGGCACGAACATTAAAACGCCGCCAGAAGGCCGAGCCGATGCCTGTACAAATCAGGCACAAGTGACCGACGACGCTGAAGTAGCACTGCTACGTACCGCTGCTACGCATCGCTGATTATAGCATGCCATAAGAACGAAAACACTGGCACATATTAATGAGCCCGCCGCCGTATAAATTGGCCTGGACAGGAACATCATGCCAATCGACTCTGTGCACAATTATGATCAGCTCTAGCTGACGACGGCCGTTGTGCTTTCGCGTGTTAGCACTGAGACCCCACTGACCGATTTCGCCGCTGTGTGTCAGTCGACGCTGGCTGCCTCTGTCTGTCTTTGGTTTCTCGGTAAGAGCTGCCTCACTTTATGAAGACGCACCGATAGCTGACACTGCCATCACTGGGCTGCTGCGCATCGCTTAATCGCTGCGCCATTTTGGTATCAGGATTGAAATGCGACCTCCCAGTGATCTATGAATGTAATCGAGAGAGTGACGAATTCCGCATATTGCGGAACTTAAAAGACCTCTCAAGTTTAAATCCGCTAGTACAAAGGCTCCCACTCATTGATTTTGCCGATCCATGTTTTCAGCCTGCCTGACTGAAAACCGAGCGTCGAATTGAAACCAAAGTGAAACTGAAAATCTAGCACACACAATTGGCCTGTGTCCTAACTACGGTAAAGCGTTATTCATTTTTTCTTTACTTTAACATCCATCTGATTCGTCACGTAAGACCCATACCTAGGACAACTGCGTTACAGAAAAAAAAAGAGTACAAAAAAGCGTTTCTTTGCGTGATGTCGAATATACCAGAACGAAGAAAAATGCTCCGATTGCCGCCGGAGAGCGTGTATCTTTGCATGTGTGTCCCCTTACACTATCCCTATCCCTCTAAAGCAGCGAAGTTGTCTGGGGCAGAAATGACTAGCATTTTTTCGAATCTTCCCTTCTCCATAACCAAAGGCGACGCGCGCCCCATATGGAGGGTGAGTGAGCGTTTACAGAGTAGACATTTGTGTGTGCGGCGCCCACTTTAGCAAGAGGTAACTATCAGAAGTAGCTCGTCTATGAGAGAAGGGTGCTCAGCTCCGCAATTCAGCCTGTGTTGTTAGTAATATCAATTAGGTTCAATTGAAGAATGCGCTACCGCACAACGGCTAAAGTCACGATGACTGTCGATGACTCAGCGCACCACCGACAGAGCTCGCCAGTCTTATGGAACTCCGCGTTTCTGATCCTATTGTTGCCGGACTGTCGCAATGCCCGGGGGACAATTTTGATTGCTTTCTTTTATAGCGAATATTAAAAGCTCTATTGCAGTCGAACGTGACCTTTTTAAGTATGTTCACATTTCTCCTGATGCGTGAATCGTAATTTCTCTGTATCGTCTGTCTGCTATGTAAACCGTGGTGTTCCTTGTTCACTTTTGCAGCTTTGTAAGCACAGCGAGTGGACAACCACCATGAAGATGTTTGCAAAGTGGTCGTAAACAAGCGTGCAACAGTAAAATGCAGTCATTATTTTGACAATTGTCTGCAGCAATGGGAGAGAGCAGAAGGTACTGTGCTCTTCGTGGGATACTCTTAACGGAATAACTCGTGAGGGGCTCTCACCCGAAGTTGTTAATCTTCTTGAAAGAAAGAAAGAAGACTATCGATAAATTCCAGTGCACTGACCTCCGGCGGATTATAGCGGCTGCTTTTGTCGGCACCGTTTGGAGAGCTAAGAGGTTTGAATCCTCCAGACACCACTCCCGCTCCAGAAAATAGGGCTACATGCGCCTCCATGGCAAAGATGTCATTGTAGAGCAAAGTCGTGACCCGGGAAAAAAAAAGGAAAGTGCGGTCTTCTGACTAAAACATCCAACTTTGAACAAAAGTCTGTGAAACAAAACAAACTAAAAAGTATTGCAGCGTTCTACCTGACCATTCATTTTTTTTCTTCAACTTTCAAATCAGTTGTTATCTTCCAGGTATAAAATAATTACGGTGTTGATTTCCCATTGACCTCCATTGAAAATTATTAAAAAATAGAACCATTCCCCCTTAATTCTTGCTTTCCATGATTGCTGGCTTCCTTCGTATTTATTGCTAAGGTCTCCCATGTTTACTGGTCAGTCACTGGCCGGAATAAAACACTGCATGGTGGAGAGCCCTGGCACGAACGACCATTGAAAACCCGTGCATAATATTTTCGTCGTTATAGTTAGCATTAGTACGCTTCTTCTAGTGAAGACAGCGTTCTGGGAAATGTTTATGGCATGCTAATTCAAACTGCTTTGGGTTTATTCGTGGTATGGAGCATGTAGGAAATCTGGACAAACGTTTCTAGTTTGCCTCAGCACCACCGCTTGCTGCATGCACCTGAAGAAAAACTGTTATGTCGACTAGCAAACAGCTAGCGTTGAACAAATTTGAACAAGGGACAGAACCTGGAATAGGACGACTGCTTACTTAAGTATCTTAATTTTCCAACCAGTGAAGGCTTCGAAGAGGAAGAGAGAGAGAGAGGTACATACAATGACATTTGCTTCCAACAAACGCGTGGATGAGCTGTTAGGAAAGTTTTCTTTTTAGCCTTGGCTGCTTCATTTCACTAGCTGAGTCCTTTTTTCGTTAGTGCAATTAATACAGCCCAAACGTACACTTTCACCTGCCTGTGACTGCAAAACGGTAAGGACCACAACATAGAAACAATACAGTTGACGTTTACATGCGCTTATTGATCACTCCCAAGAAGTGTCTGACGTTAGTATGCTGCACGTAAGCGCACACCTGCGCCATGTATGGCGGCGACACCTTGGAGAGAGTTATTGCCTCCTTGTGAAAATACTGGGTTCGCGGTCAAATAAACTGGTATGCCTCCAAACACAAATCAAAAGGGCATGGCTGAGCGCCATGTGCCACTGCGCATTCCGATATGTCGTTCGACCGCTTGATGATCTCCTAGCTTCAATATTACATTTAAGCCGACAGCGCTTCCTATGGAATAATGAGAACTTCTTTTTTCAGCATCCTCTCAACAACCTAAGCACTTTCTTTTACGCTTTTTTCGACATTTCGATAATAGAAGCTTGACGTTAGCAATGAGAAAATCTCATGACTAGCTGCAAAGCATACTCCTCATATATTCTACACTGATTTCACACCTTGAATTCGCCAGGAGAGTAAGGGCTTCTTTCCAGTCACCATGTTCGGGTTTCGCCCTCACATGTCTGCACAGGATGTCGTTCTCCAGCTGCACAGGGATGTAATACGACCCACAACTATGCAACACAATGACAAAGCCATCCTCGCCCTTGGTCTGAAATGGGCTTTCGACAATGTGAAACACGGAAGCGTCCCGGCCAACTTGAGTTCTACCGATTGTGGGGCTGGGACCTACGCGTATGTAAGAGATTTCTTGTCTAATCGCCAGGCCTTTCTTCGGATTGAGGGCGAGGAATACGGCCTTTACATGATGAGAACACGGGGTACCCCTCAGAGAGCAGGGTTATCACCGCTCCTGTTCAACATTGCTATGATGCGCCTGCCAAGCCAATTGGCCCGGGTGGAAGGCATTCAACACGCGTTATATGCAGATGATATTACAATTTGGACCACTCAGGGGAGCTTTGGGGACATGGAGGATTGCCTTCAGCAGGCTGCTTCCATATTTATTTATTTATTTATATCACATACTTTCAGGGCCCGAAGGCATTACAGAAAGGAGTGGTACAACAACAAAAAAAATACAGTGCATAGTTATACAAAACAAGTTATATGATGGCAGAAAACACAGTTTTCTTGAAGTTCTCAACATCGGTAATGGCAGCGATGGAGGGCGGAAGGTCGTTCCAGTCAACGCTGGTTTTAGGAATAAAAGAATCATGACACAATTTGGTTCTCGAAAATGGAACACCGACTTTAAATATATGATCGGAACGGGATGAAATGTATGAAGGGCTCGAAAAAAGTTGATCCTTTAACAGGGGGTTATGGTGATACAGTCTGTGGAAAAGACATAGTCGAAAACACTTCCGGCGCGAAGAAAGGTCTGGTAAGGCAAGTGTACTTTTCATAGAAGTAATGCTGGCGTAACGGGAATAGTTAGTTAAGATGAAACGTGCTGCACGATTTTGAATGGATTCTAATGTGTTTATCAGTGTGATTATATTAGGATCCCAAACTGCAGATGCATATTCTAGCTTTGGCCGTACTAATGTTTTATAAAGGGTTAGTTTTATCGGCAGAGGCGCGGTAGAGAAATTTCGGCGCAAGTATCCAAGAGTCGTGTTGGCGTTATTTGCGACATGTTCGACGTGTCTACGCCATGATAAGTTACGTGAGATATGAACACCTAGGTATTTGTAGGAGTTAACTGATTCAAGTGGACTGTCGTGAAGAACATAAGTACGCTTGTTATCAGTGATGTTAGTGCGACGTGACACATGCATCGTTTTACATTTATTAACGTTTAGTCGCATGCACCACTTATCACACCAGTTAGATACGCTTGTGAGCTCAACCTGAAAATAAATAGAATCAGTTTGGTTAGATATTTTGTGATAGATGACGCAGTCGTCTGCGAAAAGCCTGATAGAAGAATGAGAAATGCATTCAGGAATATCGTTAATGTAAATTAGGAAGAGAAGAGGTCCCAGTACCGACCCTTGTGGTACACCGGATGTCACAGAGGTGTGAGAGGAGGAACAGCCGTTAGCAGAGACATATTGAGTTCGATTCGATAAGAAGCTTTTAATCCAGTTCAGTACGTTAGGGTCAATGTTAAGCATGCTAAGCTTAAGAATTAGGAGATCGTGGGAAACAGTATCAAAAGCTTTCGCGAAGTCCAAAAACACACAGTCTACATCAATGTTCAAGTCAGTGTAAGCAAAAAGGTCATTAGTAAAACATACAAGCTGTGTTTCACATGAAAATGTCTTCCTGAAACCGTGTTGTTCTGCTGAAAAGAAGGAATTAGACTCAAGGAAATCAATCAGATGAGAGTATATGATATGCTCCAAAATTTTACATGGTATACTTGTGAGTGATATAGGACGATAGTTATCGGGAGAATGAGTGTTACCTGATTTTGGTACTGGAACAACCTTGCCAACCCTCCAATCGCCTGGAAGTACTGAGGAACAGAGTGACTGGGAAAAAAGCATTGAAAGCATAATAGAAGAGTAGGGTTCAGAGAGTTTCAGCATTTTAGAGTTGATTGCATCGTCACCGGGCGAAGAAGACATTTTCAAGTTCTCAACCAACTTTTGCACACCGACCCAGTCAATACTGATAGGGTCCATTGGCAAATAAGAGAAAGTAGTTACAGACGGTAAAATATTAGCACTTTTCTGGAAAACGGAAGAAAACACATCATTTAAAACGGAACAACACTGGTTCGGAGGAATGGAAATATTGTCAGAACGGGTTAGTTGAATTACCTTACCTTCTTTGCCTCCAACAATATTCCAGAATTTACGCGGATTAGATTGCAGAAGTGATGGGAGGGTGTTGTCAAAAAAGTTCTGTTTAGCATCTTTAACAGCCATTAAATATTCAGCATGAATGCGATGATATGTTGCCCAGCGTTCAGGAAGGTTAGATGCTTTAGCGCGACGAAAAATACGCTTCTTTTTGTTGCATAAGCGGCGTAGGGTTTTGGTAAACCACGGAGAGGTAGTATTTGAGACAATCCTAATTTTAGGTACGTATCTATCTATTAATTCTATCAGTTTATTTTTGTACAAGGACCAGTTTTCTTCAATAGTAAGTTCGGAAAAGTTCTCAGTGTAGTCGGCAATGAATGATTCTAGTTCAGCTGTGATGGACGTGGTATCGGCGGCATTGTAATCACATATGGTCTTAACTATTTTCTTAGGACGAACATTCTTCCTAATTGTGAAGTGAAGCAGTGAGTGGTCACTCAGTCCTTCTAGGTACGTTGGCGGAGAGACCAAATCTGGAGCTGTAGTAAAACAGAGGTCTAAAATATTAGACGATGTGCTGGTGGTACGTGTGGGTTTGTTAATTAGCTGGGTTAGATTAAAATCGGCGCAGGTGTCTAAAAAATTAGTGCACTCGGAGGATGGCTGCTTAAGGGAGGGAATACAGTTTCGCCACACTATGTTTGGGAAGTTAAAATCACCCAGTAGGAATAAGTGTGATTTCGGGTGTCGAACAATTAATTTATTCAGGGCATCATGAAGGTCGGCGCAAAAAGTAGTAGGTGAAGATGGGGATCTATAACAAGCGCAAAAGATAAGGTCACCCGTTGGAAAGCTAACATGGATGCAAACGATTTCTAGTGGTGAATCGATAGAGATAGCAAAGGAATTGATAGCAGAGCTCACGGCAATCAGTACACCTCCGCCTGTTCGGAAATCGCGGTCGTATCTGTAAAACTTGTTTTTTCGCAGTCTAGTATTTCGCTATTCTTTATTTTTGCTGAGAGCCAAGTTTCGGTGAGCACAACAATATCAGCCGAGCATGCATCGATATGTGACGATAGTGATGTACGTTTGTTGATGACACTTCGGAAATTAGTGAAAAGAAGCGATATGTAGTCTGTTTGCGTTCGATCATGAGATAGCTATGCTGAGCTTGAATGTGCGGTGGGTGAACCTGGTGGTCGATGCGTAGTCGATGCGTATGCTAATGACTGTGGGCTCCAATGTGCTCCAGCGAAATCAGAGCTTCTGCATGTCAGAGCGAACCCAAAGGATAGGACAGCAATATACATCTTTCTGTCAGGAGGTCCTATTAGAGAGGTGGGGGAGCTCCGTATTCTGGGCCTTTTCATTCACCAGAGACTAAGACCGGACTCGACTATTGCGAAACAAAAGAGAGTAGGCGAACAGGTAGGGCCCATGATCCGCAGCGTTTCCAACAAGCGGGGTGGTCTGCGGGGTAGAGACGCGCATCGGCTCTTCTATGCCTTCGTGACTAGCCGGATCCTCGACGCCATGCCATATCTCCGCACTACTAAGCAAGACAAGGCGCGAATAGACGCCATCATCCGCAAGGCAACTAAGCGAGCCCTGGATCTCCTGGTGGCTACCTCTAATGCCAAACTCAAGGCATTGAGGGTGCTAAACTCCTATCAGGAGCTGCGGGAGGCCCACATCGTGAACCAATACACGCGGCTCATGCAGAAGGCTCCTGGGCGCCGCTTGCTAAACCGCTTACACATCCAACACGACTGCACTCCATAGGAGGCGGAGCGTATCCCAGTACATGGCGCCATATGCTCTGGGTCTACCCGCTCCCCCGTAACATGGACACTGGCATGCATGAAAACAGACGACAAGCGCGGGCTCGGGCTCTTGAGAGACAACACGGCTCCCGACCCGGTGTATATTATGTAGACGTAGCAGGGTCATCGCCCACGGGATATTACTCGGCCGCTGTCGTTCACCAGGAAATGCACGTTGATGGACTCTCCTTTCGAGCCCCGAATTCAATGCGGGCCGAGGAAGTAGCGATAGCGCTTGCTGCCGCCCACGCCAATTCGAGAATAATCATCACGGACTCCCGAAAAGCATGTGAACATTACTTGGCAGGGGAGATCTCCCCCTTAGATGCTTGTATTCTACGACGGACTGCCACTGATCCAACACCCGAACGAATCACTTGGGCTCCTGGCCACCAGGGCTTACGAGGAAATGAGGCCGCTGACGCGGCTGCCCGAGCGCTTCCTCACCGGGCTCCTCATCCCAGCTCTTTTGGCTCGGAGACTAACCAGCCGCTGCTGCGATTCATGGAAATATTAACACATTATAGCGACAACCACCGCCTTTTCCCGGCCCCTGCAAAAGGGCTGAGTAAGACGGAGGAGCGAACTTTAAGGCGCCTGCAGACAGGTACTCTACTCTGTTCTGCAATAATAAAACATTACGATCCTAACACGCATGGGCGATGCCCACACTGTGGGGAGACCTGTGATATCTTCCACATGGTGTGGGCATGCGCTCAAAATCCCCACCTCCCGCCTTCCCCTACCCCTTCCAGAGTGGCATGGGAGACTGCCCTCCTCAACTGCTCCTCGCTTGAGTCCCAAAGGGCTCTGGTGAAACGGGCGAGAGACGGGGCCTCGTCATGCGGTGTCCCGGACAAGGGACGCCGACCATGTAGCGGGGCCACTCTGTGGCTCCCAAACTCTTTTTTACAAAATAAAATTTTCACCACCACCACCACCACCACCATGCCAGGTTTTCCGGCAAACGTAGTCATTGATAAGGTCCTGAAAATGCGAGCTTAGCAAAATCCTCTCAAATATAGAATGACAACTGTTTTCCCAGGCGCACTGTGCAGCCTGACAACGGTGTCATTTTCACTAACGACATAACGGTAAAATTTGCTCTCAGATTCATGTAATAAAAACAAAATGGACACACTCG
Organism: Amblyomma mixtum; assembly: GCF_055824585.1. NCBI lineage: Eukaryota > Metazoa > Arthropoda > Arachnida > Ixodida > Ixodidae > Amblyomma > Amblyomma mixtum. The sequence continues at coordinate 146,810,172 of NC_143015.1, read as the reverse complement.
ATGCCAAATTTGAGCACTTTAGTGGTTTCTGTAATTTCAATTCATAACACTATATGGCTTTCAACGGAAGGTCTCGACTGACCTTAAATTCCGTAGTGTTTCAGAACGGCATTAGCTGCATACTAGTATATGGCCCGCATTGCCCTTCCTGGTTGACGCCATCGTGTTCACGACATTTGCAATAATGGCGACTGCGAAACACGTGCGCAGAAGCATGCCGAACAATTCTGAACGAAACCAGTTTTCACCTGAAAACCGTTTATGGACGCAATTTTTTCTTATAATGTAATATTTCACTATAACAATCAATAAATCCGCAGAACGCCGGACAGAGGCTTTGCATATTTTTTCATTTATGTTATTTTCCATCATCAAAAGCGTTCCCCATTGGTTTTCTGTGGCAGGGGACCCGGATACCCACCGGGCCCCCTGGAACGGGCACAAGCGTCCCGCATTTGGTGCACAGCGGGATTGAACGCTTGGGAGAAGCTCGCTAACTCACCACCACACCTGACGCTTTACATCAAGTGTGTCCAGGGGGCATGCATTTACACCACAGCACCAGCCGGTCGATTAAAAAAAATGTTGCTGCGGCCGCAGACTGGCGAGGTTACGGTCTAATCACCACCGAGCTTCTCTTGTTTGAATTTATGCCATAACTTTTTTCTAGCCAGGTTGTTGCAGGATGAAGCAGTTATCATACTCCTTACTGCGTATTTTATTCTTTTTTTTCAGGAAAAGGACGGCGGGGGTGCTTAAGTGCTTGAACGGCAATGTTTGGTGAGCTGCTTCGAGGGTGTAATAAAGAGGTAGTAAGTGAGGAGCTGCCGATTTTAAGGTAACGTACCACAGCTGTAGCAGGGCGATGTTACTCACTTTTGGCACTTTCTGAGTGATAGTAATGGTCGAAGCCGTAGGTGCGCAGTATGAGAGCATGGCAAATCTAGCTGCGAAGCGTACTGCTTCAATATTCAAGCTACAGAGAGCTAACGTCAGGAAGTCTTCGGAATGCTAAATAATCTAGAAATACTTGTTGACTGACCAAGATCTCGAAAATAAGAGCATTCAACAATCGTGTCCAAGTTAAAGTGGCAACTTTAGTCAGGGGCACTCTGAAGCGACTGAACTGTACTTTTTGCTTTCATATTCGTATATTTGTTTTCAATATAAATTGCTGATGGGTTTCAAGGAAAGTGCTCTGTTATGTTGAAAATCAGTAGTGATGAAGCTACGTCTCTCATTCTATGCCATTACACGACCCGCATTACTCCTCATGGGCTTTTGTTATTGAAGTGTATATTATATCACGTAACGCATACCCCGGCCCAGGACGAATTTTTTTTTTCTTTAACTACGAAGTGTCTGAGAAAGCTGTATAGCTTGCCTTTGTAGCCGTATGGCTGCATTTGGGTGGATGCCAATGAGTAATTACTCCCTTATAACGCATGCAAAGTTAGCGACTTCCACCCGAAGTCTATCAATCTTTCTAGTTTATTTTGGTACATTTAATGGACTGTGCGAGTGCACATTTCTTCACGCTAAATCCAGTTCCTAAATGTGTCCTGCAGTTTCTGAACATTCAAGGACATTTACATTGGCGATTAGGAGCAACTCTCGAATTTCGCGTATCCTTCTGGTCGTACCACAACTTTAGTTCTTATTTCGACTCACCTTTTGAAATATGCTTTCGGTTCCGCAGAACACAAAACCTTCCTCCAAATGGCTGACTTGAATCCGCCCGTAGTTAAAAAGATCCTAAAATGTGTCCTCCTAGCATGCTAAGCGTTACTGGGAAAACTGTGCTATTGCCCTTTTCTCCACGCGGATATGTGGTGTCTGCTGAAGTGAAGCCTCCGATCCGAGCATATTTCAAAAGTTACATAAAGGAAAAAAAAAGGCGCACACTTAACGGTATCTGAAAAACTATTACAACTTAGTAACATGTTCTTGGTTCATTCGAGACATCCCAAGCACCAATAAACACAGTCACAAGCTGAAAACACGTCGTACATGTTTACAACAAAATCACAAAACTAAAGTAAAAATACTCTGAACCCATTGGCAGCACCCACAACACCCATAAGATGCGGCGGGTAACAGAAGTGGAGATAGGTCGGAAACAAGTTCGTGCCAACAGATTAAGATGGCAACAAGCAAAATGTCAAATTAAAACACACTACCACACTCCCTACTCGTATGCGCCATAGTTACCAAGACAGCATGACTAAAACCTGATACATATCTAGTAATCATATTTCACTGGAATTTAAAAAGTGAACCCAAATACACTGCTATATAAATTAGTAGGCAGCAAAAGCACAAAAAGTATTACTATACCACTGATGTGGAAAGAAGGCGAAACTCTAAACAAAAACTGAAGAGTCGGTCCAAGAAACGCCTCGATCACTATTTTATCGCAAAGCAAATACACCCAGTGAGAAGAACATGTCACATATCAGCCTTCGAAGCCTATATAAAAAACCTAATACACCACTCATACCTGTGTAAGAAGAAGGCAGAAGTAATGACACGCCATTTATTTACCACAATGCTGACTAAGTAGTTCATAACCTGAGAGCATATATAACCCTACTCTGCGTCGAAGGCTCAATCCTGTTCATTAAAACCTGATAGAGTGAACACAAACAATTCTTCACATTAAAATTTTGATGCTCCTAATTCCCAACCCCGCGGAATGAATCAAATCTAATTCCTAGTCACAAAAAAGGGATTTATTCCCTTGCAACATTACCAGACCATTTTCAACCCATTGCACTAAATTTCGCTCTGGACAGATTCTTGGGACACTTCTCAAAGATGGGCTCTATAATTGCCTATACACTAATTAGATATTTGCGAAAAATTGGTATGGATTCACTGTGGTCTTATAACACATAAACCAACGCATACTACACGCCAAAACGAGTAATGCGACAAAATTCTACTTTTCCTAGTTAATAAAACAATTTCAATGTCGCTCAGCCGAATTGGATAAGAGGATTTTTACGCAGTCACGGCAGCCCGCAAAATCTCACCGCACTCACAGCCAGCATACTGCTAGACAGGGTTATAATTTATAGTTCACAAAAAACGAACCTACCACACAGAACAGCAAAGGCTTCCCCCCAGTGTTAGCAATTTAGACCTTTACTTTGAAATAAAACAACAGGCCTTGTAAACGCATAAATGCCAACGAAAACCTAGACCTAGGCTTACGCATATTACACGATAGCGCCGAGCAAAACGTGGGCCAGAATACAGCACAAGACTCCCTAGACTAAGCACAGCAATGGAGAAGTGGCTCATCTGACTGGGCTAGTCCTCCGGTGAACGTGAAATAATAATGTAACGCAGCAAACATGACTACGGAGCAAACGGTCGTTATGTTGAAATGAACTATTCTGTCCTGCTAACGTCATGTCCCGCTTGCTTTGCTAATTGCCTTGAATAATTTTTCAGCTTTCTGCACTTTGCGCAATAACAAGCTTCTTATTGGCCAGGCTCGGGTTCTCACCTTTGTATCGCAAAGAAAGACTCGTCGTGATCATGGGAAAATTAAAAAGTCCTACCAAGCTGATAAAAACGCTAAATACTTTCATTTTTCACTGTTTAACAATGAAACGTGGTGGTTCTGAGAGCTGTGATAAGTATTTTGCTCAATATCCGGCATATCTAAAGAATTTGCGTATGTTTTTGGTTTTTGTTTTTAGTGGCGCATTTCGTGGCGGTCCTTTCAGCACTGCTACTGGGTCAATTAATCAGACAATCAGTCTTTAATTTGTCTGAACAGAAAGCACAGAACACAGACCAAAAAGCACTGATGAACTTGACAGGCTTCTGGGCAAAATGTAGAAAGGTACAATGGCAGTGGCTCAGATAACACAAAGAGCAAAACGAACGAACATAAAGGCAGAGAATATAAATCACGGAGATCAAAACGACCAATAAATGGTAATTAAGAAGCGCTGAACCGACAGCGCTGTAACCACTAGGCCAACGTCGTGTGGGCGAGGTGACTAGGGTCATTCGCTTCATGTACTGCAAATTCGGAGATGCGGGGCCGATGGATAGAAGGTGCTTTGGCCATGTCTGGAAGACGCGTTTTTAGAGACGGATGTCCGGCACGTAAGCTGTTCTCAGCTCGTTACTAAGGGATGTTACGTCGGCGGCGTCGCCCGCATACTGTTAGAGCTCCGAGGGAGCATCCACCGGAGCTCTGTCCGGAGGCAGCACCATCCGATGAGTGCACCATCGACAGATTCCTCTCCTGCCTACGTGGCCAGCACCTGCTGCATATAATTCGGATGGCTAACCCCTAGCCACCCGCTACGGTTTCCTAGTGGTTAAAGCCTTTGTTGCCCTGAGCTCTTCTTCTCTTTTGTCTCCTTGGCGTTAGCGTCCGCGAACCAACCACCGGATACCCACGACTGCAAATGCAACCTCACGTACCCAGTGAAAAAATTACACCTTTGGTTACGAGCGTGCCAGCATCAACTGAAAACTTGCGTACCCGAGCTTACCTGTAGAAGGTCGGGTAATCTCGGGTAAGTTCGGAGGAGCGCCAAGCAAGCTACAGCCAATGGGAGCAAGGTCGGGTAAGTTAGGATGAGCGTCGCGGCCGCTGAGCGATAAGTTGCTTAGGAAGAGAACGATGGGTCGCACAATCGACACAAGTCAGAAAACGAGTCTTTCACATGCACAAAAAAGTACTGAAGATGGATTGTGGCATTCGAATTAGAAGTAAAGAAACATTATCACAAGGAAATATTCATACAAAATTCAAAATACACAAGAACAAAGCAGGAAGGACAGAGGCTGTGGATGAGTAATGCAACAAATTAACGATGCCGCAGAAAGTGTTAGGATTCAAGGAACGTTATATGGCTGAATGAAATAGCCAAGACTGTTGTTATCCTAGAGGGTAATGGTTCCACTATATTATTGTAAGGCTAAAGGCTAATTCTTATACTTTCCACTGCGGGTAAATATAGTTTACTTTTAAGGCATTATCGATGGCTCTGAGGTTTTAAGTGGTGGTAAAATATGTGACCGATGAAATGATGTGTCGCTGTGACAAAGTGTATAAAAAAAAGTTAACCTAGCGAATGGCACTGATAAGGGTAATGTGCAGTAGAGCAGAAAAAGTGGGCTCCTGGGATAACCAGTTACGGCGAAATTGTTGTACGAATAGCACTTTTCTTCAACGGAATCATAAGCGTGGAATATGTTTTATAAGTACTGCCCCATGTCTCTGTATCATTCAATCACTTCTACTTTCTAGCAAATTAAAACAAATCCCCTCGACGAGCCAGGTATCCAGAACGCACTCTAAGATTCTTAGTGCTAAGGCCTCCGTACTTATCCCACACAGCACACGCACCGATACTGTATTCTCGAGTTCATCAAAACTGGGCTTAAGCGAGGGAAAGAATTGAAAAGCAGAGTAAAAATTCCTTTCTTTACCCTTAAGTTGTGCCTCATGTGGTGCTGGCGTTGCATTATTATTTCGAAATGAGCTCTGTTATTGTTGCTGTGAAACTGTACTATCAGCAAGAAATGAAACGCGAACATGACAACTGAGCCAAGGACCGCAAAATAAAAAGCTCTGAGCCACGGGAAGCTCAATACAAGCTCTGGTTATTTGAATTTCGAAAGCGCTAACAGTCTTCTTGAGAAATGTTAACCAATCTCGCTTGTAGTTTCTCTCTAGGAGCAAATACGTTGGTGTTTTTGTGTTGACACCTCAGTTTTCTTGTTCGCGTTTCATTCTTTGCTGATAGTACGTCTTGTCGAAAGAATAGTTGAATGTGTTTACACAACCGAAGTATGGCACAATCATTATTTTGCGTGCCGCCCACCTATGGCTTGTCGAAGTGAATTCTATTTTGTAATGACAAGCATATCACGTGCAATTAATAGATCCTCTTTACTTGTTTGTGCTGACCTCAATATTAATTTGTTGAAAGATACCTGCTGTAATGGTTACTCCTGTAATTTAATCCTAAAACAGTTTTAGCTTCCCTAAGTCCAATGTCTAAACAACCACTTATCTGACTGTCCACGTGCATTGCAACATAGGCATTGTTTCGTTTGAGGAGGCTCGAATATTATCTCTCAGCTTTCTCCCTGGGACCAAAAGTGCGGTCACTAAAAATGGCCTCCAGAACGACCAACTCGAGTCGATCAAGACAATGTGCGACCTTGTTTGAGCCTATAGAGTGTGAAGGCGTGTAAGATGGCGACATATGTGTTCAGTTTCGGGCTTCTGCGGTTAAAACCCGCTGTGCCATTGATAAATGTACTCGTACATATGATGAGCGTAATTACGACTAATGTACATGCCCGTGGGTGACATACTATGATTGAAGTCCTGAAATCCTTAAAAAAGACTTACACTGCAACACAGAAAAATAATAGCCTATTATTACCGCGATCGTTCTGAGTGCAACAAAAATAAATAGGACATTAAGATGCGTCCCTCAAAAGAGCACTGCTACAGCGTTTTGTTTAAACGGCAGCAGTGATGTTTCAAAAAGGCATGAAGAATTGATTGGGCTGTTAATTAATTGCGAGAAAAAGAATTTATTTTCTGAAGACAACTTTTGAAAAGGTGACTAAAAATTCACCAGCAATTTTATGGGAAACTCGTTAATTATTTCCCCGCCGTAATGCATGGATTAAGATGTTCACTGTGACCAACAAAGCTTTTGCCTACCGGCAGACAGCACAGGAGGAAATAAGGTGAACGTAAAGGCCTGGGGGAAGCACAGCTTCCAGGAACGACGGAATAACGGAATACTATACAAGATACTGAAACACATTACCGACATTCTCTTCGTAGCCATAGAGCATACCCAAGCCCAGCCATACGACAACAAAGGAAAGCTATGCAAGTTTCTCGGAAACATCGTTGTCAAGTCCGGGGGTTTCAACCCGGTACACCACTTCACCGGAGCAGTCTATCTACAAACTGATCTGACTTGGGCGGCTAACCGGGAGCTAACGGTCCTGGTTAGCTGAGTTGGTAGAGCGACTGCTCCGGTGAAGCGGTGGTCACGGGTTTTAACACCGGACCAGTAAGAATTTTTCTTTACCTGAGAAGTTCTTGGCAATGGTGTTAAGCTTTACAATGTAGCCGTTTTTCTACGTTTTGGAGGATGCGAGTGAGCAATTACTCCCTCGTCACAAGGAAGAGTAGAGTGTCCACTTTAAGAGAACCCTAACTTGCGTCCCAGTGGGTTGAAGACCTTGCGACATTTTAGAAATGACAGGGTCGGGGGTGATCCTGGAGAGCAATTTTTTCTTTGCCTGATAATTTTCTGTTAAAATATGGTTCTTAATACCATGGAGATCCAAGATCAATTAAGACTCATGTGACCTGTTATTCTGGGCCGTTCTTCTTAATTACAATTTATTGGTCGTTTTGATCTCCGTGATTTATATTCTCTGCCTTTATGTTCGTTCGTTTTGCTCTTTGTGTTATCTGAGCCACTGCCATTGTACCTTTTTACATTTTGCCCAGAAGCCTGTCAAGCTCATCAGTGCTTTTTGGTCTGTGTTCTGTGCTTTCTGTTCAGACAAATTAAAGACTGATTGTCTGATTAATTGACCCAGTAGCAGTGCCGAAAGGACCGCCAAGAAATGCGCTACTAAAAACAAAAACCAAAAACATACGCAAATTCTTTAGATATGCCGTATATTGAGCAGAAGACTTATCACAGCTCTCAGAACTACCACGTTTCATTCTTAAACAGTGAAAAATGAAAGTATTTAACATTTTTATCAGCTTGGTAGGACTTTTTAATTTTTCCATGATCACGACGAGTCTTTCTTTGCGATACAAAGGTGAGAACCTGAGCCTGGCCAATAAGAAGCTTGTTATTGCGCAAAGTGCAGAAAGCTGAAAAATTATTCAAGGGAATTAACAAAGCGAGCGGGACATGACGTTACCAGGGCAAAATAGTTCATTTCAACATAACGACCGTTTGCTCCGTACATCATGTTTGCTGCGTTACATTATTATTTCACGTTCCCCGGAGGACTCAGCCCAGTCAGATGAGCCACTTCTGCATTGCTGTGCTAAGTCTAGGGAGTCTTGTGCTGTATTCTGGCCCAGGTTTTGCTCGGCGCTATCGTGTAATATGCGTAAGCCTAGGTGTAGGTTTTCTTTGGCATTTAAGCGTTTTCAAGGCCTGTCGTTTTATTTCAAAGTAAAGGTCTAAATTGCTAACACTGGGGGAAGCCCTTTGTTGTTCTGTGTGGTAGGTTTGTTTTTTGTGAACTATAAATTATAACACTGTCTAGCAGTGTGCTGGCTGTGAGTGTGGTGAGATTTTGCGGGCTTTCGTGACTGCGTAAAAATCCTCTTATCCAATTCGACTGAGCGACATTGAAATGATTTTATTAACTAGGAAAAGTAGAATTTTGTAGCATTACTCGATTTCGCGTGTAGTATGTGTTGGTTTATGTGTTATAAGACCACAGGGAATCCATACCAATTTTTCGCAAATACGTAATTAGTGTATAGGCAATTATAGAGCCCATCTTTAAGAAGTCTCCCAAGAATCTTTCCAGAGGGAAATTTAGTGCAATGGGTTGAAAATGGTCTGGTAATGTTGCAAGGGAATAAAACCCTTTTTTGTGACTAGGAATTAGATTTGATTCATTCCGCGGGGTTGGGAATTAGGTGCATCAAAATGTTAATATGAAAAATTGTTTGTGTTCACTCTATCAGGTTTTAATGAATAGGATTGAGCCTTCGACGCAGAGTAGGGTTATATATGCTCTCAGGTTATGAACTACATAGTCAGCATTGTGTTAAGTAAATGGCGTGTCATTACTTCTGCCTTGTTCTTACACAGGTATGAGTGGTGTATTAGGTTTTTTATATAGGCTTCGAAGGCTGATATGTGATATGTTCTTCTCACTGTGTGTATTTCCTTTGCGATAAAATAGTGATCGAGGTGTTTCTTGTACCGACTCTTCAGTTGTTGTTTAGAGTTTCGCCTTGTTTCCAGATCAGTGGTATAGTAATACTTTTTGTGCTTTTGCTGCCTACTATTTTATATAGCAGTGTAATTGGGTTCACTTTTTAAATTCTAGTGAAACATGATTACTAGATATGTTTCAGGTTTTCGTCATGCTGTCTTGGTAACTATGGCGCATACGAGTATGGAGTGTGGTAGTGTGTTTTAATTTGGCATTTTGCTTGTTGCCAGCTTAATCTGTTGGCAAGAACTTGTTTCCGACCTATCTCCACTTCTGTTACCCGCCGCTTCTTATGGGTGTTGTGGGTGCTGCCAATGGATTCAGAGTATTTTTACATTAGTTTTGTGATTTTGTTGTAGACATGTACGACGTGCTTTGAGCTTGTGACTGTGTTTATTGGTGCTTGGGATGTCTCGAACGAACCAAGAACATGTTACTAAGTTGTAATAATTTTCCAGATACCGTTAGGTGTGCGCCTTTTTGTTTCCTTATGTAACTTTTGAAATATGCTCGGATCGCAGGCTTGACTTCAGCAGACAGCACGTATCCGCGTGGAGAAAAGGGCAATAGCACAGTTTTCCCAGTAACGCTTAGCATGCTAGGAGCACACAGTTTAGGAGCTTTTTAACTACGGGCGTATTCAAGTCAGCCATTTTGAGGAAGGTTTTGTGTTCTGCGAAACCGAAAGCATATTTCAAAAGGTGAATCGAAATAAGAACTGAAGGTGTGGTACGACCAGCAGGATATCTTGATCCGGCGCGAAATTCGAGTGTTGCTCCTAATCGCCAATGTAAATAAATGTCTTTGAAAGTTCAGAAACTGCAGGACACATTTAGGAACTGGATTTAGCGTGTAGAAATATGCACTCACACAGCCCATTAAATGTACCAAAATAAACGAGATAGATTGATAGAATTCGGGTGGAAGTCGCTAACTTTGCATGCGTTACGTGATGTATTATCCACTTCAATAACAAAAGCCCATGAGGAGTAATGCGGGTCGTGTAATGGCATAGAATGAGAGAAGTAGCTTCATCACTCACTACTGATTTTCAACATAACAGAGCACTTTCCTTGAAACCCATCAGCAATTTATATTTAAAACAAATATACGAATATGAAAGCAAAAAGTACAGTTCAGTCGCTTCAGAGTGCCCCTGACTAAAGTTGCCACTTTAACTTGGACACGATTGCTGAGTGCTCTTATTTTCGAGATCTTGGTCAATCAACAAGTATTTCTAGATTATTTAACATTCCGAAGACTTCCTGACGTTGGCTCTCTGTAGCTTGAATATTGAAGCAGTACGCTTCGCAGCTAGATTTGCCATGCTCTCATACTGCGCACCTACGGCTTCGACTATTACTATCACTCAGAAAGTGCCAAAAGTGAGTAACATCGCCCTGCTACAGCCGTGGTACGTTACCTTAAAACGGCAGCTCCTCACTCACTACCTCTTTATTACACCCTCGAACCAGCTCACCAAACATTGCCGTTCAAGCACTTAAGCACCCCCGCCGTCCTGTTCCTGAAAAAAAAGAATAAAATACGCAGTAAGGAGTATGATAACTGCTTCATCCTGCAACAACCTGGCTAGAAAAAACGTTATGGCATAAATACTAACAAAAGAAGCTCGGTGGTGATTAGACCGTAACCTCGCCAGTCAGCGGCCGCAGCAACATTTTTTTTAATCGACCGGCTGGTGCTGTGGTGTAAATGCATGCCCCCTGGACACACTTGATGTAAAACGTCAGGTGTGGTGGTGAGTTAGCGAGCTTCTCCCAAGCGTTCAATCCCGCTGTGCACCAAATGCGGGACGCTTGTACCCGTTCCAGGGGGCCCGGTGGGTATCCGGCGGCAGGAGTCGAACCCCTTGCCTCCCGAAGCCGGGCCGGCCGATCAAGGCACTACGCATCGACTGCGGTGAGTATACCACTTTGTAAAATCGGTCTTTCAACGCGAAAGACGGGTTACACAGGGAAGACTTTGTTCGTATTTTTTTAGGTTATCTGGCAAGCGTCAGTCACTGCGTGATGGTCATCATTCCATCAGAAGGGGTTTATGAGCATGTTGCAGCACGCAGTTTTTTTGAACCAGCAAAATGAAGGCGACGATGCATCTGTGCCGTCCTATTTGTACCGACATGCTGAAAATAGTTTTGAAGCATTTATTTGCCGCTGTCATAAATGACACCGCGTTCTTTGGGAACATTTTGCGAAGATTTGAAACGACTGAGTTCTGCGAATATAAGATATGGCCACGCTGCCTACGGGCGCTCTCTGGATAACTACGGGTTATCACGAAATGTTAAACTGCTGAGGTCACCGCATGCGTTTTGCGCATAGGTTCATGTGATTCGGTGTAAGGAACTTCCTTTTTAAGCTTCCGTATATGAATGTGGTGTTTTACGAATTAATGAATGAGTCAGAGTATGAAGAATTCAATCTAATAATGTCTATATAGGAAGATTTGAAAGGAAAAAGCTAGAAACGAACACACAAGACGAAACACAGGCGATGATGTTTCATCTTTTGGGTTCCTTTCTTTTGTCTGGAGTTTGTTTTGCTCTGAATGAGATGAATATAATGACTGAAAACCAACTATCCCCTCAGCAAGCTTTCCTCGAAGGTAATGGTCCATTTTTCTTATCTGTAGCAAGATCTCTCTTTTGAAGTGTTTCGATCGATCATATCCAATAGTTAAAACTGCCACAGAAAACCAATGGGGAACGCCTTTGATGATAGAAAAAAACGTAAATGAAAAAAATATGGAACGCCTCTGTCCGGCGATCTGCGGATATATTGATTGTTATAGTGAAAAATTACATTATAAGAAAAAAAATTGCGTCCATAAACGGCTTTCAGCTGAAAACTGGTTTTTTCCGCAATTGTTCGGTGTGCTTCTGCTCTCTCCCATTGCTCTAGACAATTGTCAAAATAATGACAGCATTTTACTGTTGCACACTTGTCTACGACCACTTTGCAAACATCTCCATGGTGGTTGTCCACTCGCTGTGCTTACAAAGCTGCAAAAGTGAACAAGGAACACCAAGATTTACATAGCAGACAGATGATACAGAGAAATTACAATTCACGCATCAGGAGAAATGTGAACATACTTAAAATGGCCGCGTTTGACTGAAATAGAGCTTTTAATATTCGCTATACAAGACAGCAATCAAAATTGTCCCCCGGGCATTGCGACAGTCCGGCAACATTAGGATCAGAAACGCGGAGTTCCATAAGACTCGTGATCTGTCGGTGGTGCGCTGAGTCATTGACAGTCATGGTGACCTTAGCCGTTGTGCGGTAGCGCATTCTTCAATTGAACATAATTGATATTACTAACAGCACAGGCTGAATTGCGGAGCTGGGCACCCTTCTCTCATAGACGAGCTACTTCTGATAGTTACCTCTTGCTAAAGTGGGCCCCGCAGACACACAAATGTCTACTCTGTAAACGCTCACTCACCCTCCATATGGGGTGCACGTCGCCTTTGGTTATGGAGAAGGGAAGGTTCGAAAAAATGCTAGTCATTTCTGCTCCAGACAACTTCGCTGCTTTAGAGGGATAGGGATAGCGTAAGGCGAAACACATGCACGCTCTCCGGCGGCAATCGAAGCATTTTTCTTCGTTCTGGTATTCGACATCACGCAAAGAAACGCTTTTTTGTACTCTTTTTTTTTCCGTAACACAGTTGTCCTAGGTATGGGTTTTACGTGACGAATCAGATGAGTGTTAATGTAAAGAAAAAAAACGAAGAACGCTTTACCGTAGTTATGCCACAGGCCAATTGGGTGTGCTAGATTTTCAGTTTCACTTTGGTTTCAATTCGACGCTCGGTTTTCAAAGTCAGGCAGCCTGAAAACATAGATCGGTGAAATCAATGAGTGGGAGCCTTTGTACTAGCGGATTTAAACTTGAGGGGTCTTTTAAGTTCCGGAATATGCGGAATTCGTCACTTTCTCGATTACATTCATAGATTACTGGGAGGTCTCATTTCAATCCTGATACAAAAATGGCGCAGCGATTAAGCGATGCGCCGCAGCCCAGTGATGGCAGTGTCAGCTATCGGTGTGTCTTCATAAAGCGAGGCAGCTCTTACCGAGAAACCAGAGACAGACAGAGGCAGCCAGCGTCGACTGACACACAGCGGCGAAATCGGTCAGTGGGGTCTCAGTGCTAACGTGCGAAAGCACAACGGCTGTCGTCAGCTAGAGCTGGTCAGAATGGTGCACAGAGTCGATTGGCATGATCTTCCAGTCAAGACCAATTTATACCGCGGCGGGCTCATTAATATGTGCCAGTTGTTTCATTCTTATGGCATGCTATAATCAGCGAAGCGTAGCAGCGGTACGTAGCAGTGCCACTTCAGCGTCGTCGGTCACTTGTGCCTCATTTGTACAGGCATCGGCTTGGCCTTCTGGCGGCGTTTTAATGTTCGTGCCTGCTTGAGACTGACTGTCCCCGCTGCCGTGAACTTGAGGCTGCGATTCTACCCATGCGCTTGCGCTGTCTTCAGCCATTGATGTTTCTGTCGCTGCCACGAGCGTAGCCTCCGCTACTTCCAAATTGTCCTGGTCTTCAGCTGGTCGATGTGGGGGCAACGTTGCTCCCAACCTTCCGTATTTACTGTTGTAATGCTTGAGCCGTCGGTGGACTGTACCACGCCTGGTTTCCTGGTTTGCATTTGTTGCCCATTCTGTAGTTCTTGAACCAAATATCCTTGTGCAGCGGTTTTCCGCTGTTGCGCGCCACGCACCTGCAGGCGAAGAGGGTCGTGACCCGACATTGTGCAATAAACAGCGTGGTTGATATCCGAGAGTCGTGGAAGGCGGTGTTTTCCCGCTTGGTAAGGGAGTACGGCAATAATGAGAAAGAATGTGGTCCAGACGAGTTTGCAAACTACCGCGCGTATTTTTGTTTAACCCGTGCTGCACAGAACGTACCGCCCTTTCCGCCAGACCGTTAGACTGTGGCTTGTAACGAGCTGTCCGCATATTAAAGATGCCATTGAGCTTCATATATGTCCTGAACTGCTCGCTAGTAAACTGCGGCCCGTTGTCCGTCACAAGGGTCCTCGGCAAGAACGTCGTCTGCAATGCTTGCGTTGTTTGTCCCGAACTGGCAGCCTTCATTGCAGTTACCTCGATCTATTTGGTATAAGAGTGCAGCACAATCATCAGCATGTGACCTTCCATAGGACCCGCAAAATCAACATGTATTCTAGACCACGGCTCCTCTGTTTCCGACCAAGGAACGGGTTGTCGAGCAGGGGGCATGCTGCCCCATTCCATGAATGTTGGACAAGCTTTGACCAGCTTCTTGTCGACACTTGTCGGTTCGCAGCGCGAAATACGTTTCCCGCAGATTTTTGCGGTTTGCTTGCCTGTCTGTGCAGCAGCGACCAACCGCTTATCTTTTCTGTGCTGACAGCGGGCTCAGCGTCCTTCTCTATTTTCGCAGCTGAATACATTATGACGCTTGACTCATTTTCTCCGCTATTATCAGAGTTTTGGCCCTGCTTGGCCGCCTTCTCCCCGCTGCGTGCAGCTACGTAAGGGCCGCTGAGAGCCTGAGGCGTGACCTCTGTCCCGTTGACTCACCGACGACTCAAGCACTGCTGTCGCAGAGCGTTGGGAAGGCCACAAGGAACAGATGAAGAATTATAAAAACGAGACTAAGATCATTTAGTCGATAGCCTGTGCTACAAATGGCTGCAGCAGATAGCTACAGACCCGCTTCGGTGGCTCAGTAGCTAAGGTGCTCGTCTACCGAGCCGGAGTATACCCGGGTTTAAACCCGACCGCGGCGGCCTCGTTTCGATGGAGGCGGAACACAGAAGGCACCCATGTGCTGTGCGATGTCAGAGCACGTTAAAGGTCCCAGGTGGTCTAAATTATTCCGGAGACCTCCACTACGGCACCACTTCCTTCCTTTCTTTTCTCAGTCCCACCTTCCTTTCCTTTCGGCGTGGTTCAGGTGTCCACCGAGATATGTGAGACAGATACTGCCCCATTTCCTTTTCTGAAAAAATAACCAATTATTTAGATAGCTACAGACGCTGGAGACAGGCAGAGTAGCCTAAACCATTCGCAACCCAGTGTTCTTTCGCCTACTTTGGAGCGCTCTAAGCACTGAGATAAACCTTTTTACGTGGTCGGCTCGATTCTCTCGTGAAAATTTGCCTCTAGTTTTGGTGCCGGCTTCAATACACGAATTACGCATGGGAGTTTTAAATGGCTTGGCAAAAATAGCTGAGGTAGTCTGTATTTAAACTCGGGCTGTCTCCTGTAGGTGGGAGAAAAAAATGCATTGCCACAGTTCCCGCAAAATTTGATTTTATTGATAAAGTTCTTGGCTACTGTTTTTATTCAGGTTTTATTAAAGTTTCTAAAGCCCGAAAAACTACAGACTACTTGTCTTGCTTCAGCGCTTATAACGTTAAATATCCCGACATCCAAAAAGGAGTGAAAGATTTCACATGGTTTTCAATTAATATCTTTTAAGACCGCTGCCACGTTTTTGCTGGAGCTGCTGGAGTTCTAAGCGTTGTGCTTCTTCCTGTAGGTATTTTTTGTATGTTTCTGAACACTTGGGGATGTTCTTGCAGCAGCCCGGAAACACATCACCGCGATCACCAACTAGGCATAAGGGGGCGCGAAGACTGTTGCACCTGCAAGAAATGTTAGGCGATGATTTGACATATGCATTGAAGTATGCATGCGGTTACGGTCTAAACTATTAGTATTTTAACCACGAGTTGTCTTCGGCCATAAACGCTAGGACGACCGACAAGGAAGCAAAAGATTTCATTTTAACGCAGTGCGCTGGATCGAACAACGAAAACTTACGACAGAAAATAGGACTGCCTGGCATCAAAAACATTAAAATAAGACTGCCTGGCATCAAAAACCTTAAAAACTTCACAAATGCTATTCATTTCTTGTCTCGCTGGTTCCTGTAAAATAAGTGCGTAAAGCAGGTTGCAAGCTTCGTTTCCCACAACCTGATCTAAGCTAATAATGCTCAACAACACATTGCTTTGGTTTGGTTCAGTGTAGTGTTTAGTGCTGAATATTTGGCAACTTTACTTTTCTTCAAAAGGGTAGATATTTGGTTATGCTGTTGCATAATTTCCAGCTCTCTCTCTCTCTTTCTCTGTGTGTGTGTGTGTGCGTGTGCGTGTGCGTGTGCGTGCGTGTGCGTGCGCGTGCGTGCGCGTGTGCGCGTGTGTGTGTGCGAGTGCGTGCGTGCGTGTGTGTGTGTGCGTGCGTGTGTGTGTGTGTGTGTGTGTGTGTGTGTGTGTGTGTGTGTGTGTGTGTGTGTGTGTGTGTGTGTGTGCGCGCGCGCGTTTGAGAGAGAGTGCGCGCGCCCTATTGTGCGGGTCTTGGTCACGCTAGTTATTTTTTGGTTCACTGCTTGTTTCATGAGCAAAAATAAATGTGTTGGGCACATAAAATATGTGCATATGTGTTCATAATAGCTGCTGCCGTTGTGAAGCGAGCGATGGTCGGTGTAAATTTTTTACACTGCCTTTCTTATGCTGGAATAACTTTTAAGAGCGTTATATCTTAATATTCACGTTTGTCAAGGACGCGTCTGTCTTCAGTAAAAGTCAAATTGACCTAAAAGGTAACGATGTGAACCCACTATACAAAAGCAATCGTAGGCGCCTCGCGCCTAAACTGATGCCTATACTTTCGATCCGTTACATATGTGACAGTATAGCGGCCATCGAAGTGGGACCTCCCCCACCTCCAGAAACACCATTTGCATAAAATTTGGGAGACATCCGTTTGTCACAGAATGTTCGAAGTGCGTCAGATGACTGCATTCTCCTGAGGACAAAATTACTGATTGAGATGAAGCCCAATATATGTGTGTGATTCGCAACGATAACCTTTCCGGCCACAAACCTTGCACTCCGAAGACCTTCAGACAGCCATTACGGCTGAACCGCTTGTCTCAGGGTGTCCGGTATAATGTAAAACGATTTGTGATGTTGTAATGCACACATTTATAAAATTTGTAGTGCTGATATAGCGATGAAATGTGCCGGCTATAACGAAGGTGGCTGTAAATCACAATAGTAGTGCAAAATCCAAGAGATAGATGGCGTTATTTCTGTATTAGAAGGGACGTTTCCGTATAAGGAACATCCGCGGATGTTTGGATTTGGTCTTATCCACGTTTGCTGAGCACACCGAAGTCATCAAATGTAGCTCCCGCCCCTACTGATCTTAAGACTAAGGCAGTGTTGGTGGAGAGTTTTTTTCAGTAAAGGCTTTTGTAGAACATTATGAAAACGCTACTCTTTAGGCTCTGCAGGGCGGCTTTTGAGGTATTGCATGCATCTGTAAGGATGAGGAAATGTAAATGCAAGCAGGCCACTTTCGGCAAGGAAGCTGTCGCAAAGTTTCATGTCCTGCGGGGCGTAATAAGGGCTGAAACTGCATTGCATTCCGACGTTATGACCCGATGAGATTGCAGTACAGAACTATATGGAGCACAGCGCAACACAGTATCACGTAGGATAATGGTGGAAATCATCGCAAGCACCAGAGGAGCAAAACTGCAGAGGTGGTGTCAGTCCTGTCTAATACTTCCACACTCGAGTACTAGCAGAGCGTCATGGGTGTCTTTCACAAACAGTGTCTTTCACAGACATTGGCGGGTGGCAGTAGCAAAAATTAACGACTGACGATACTCCTCTCTTAAGTATCCTGCTTTGCTCTGGCTGGTGTAAACGCTGTAATATTCGTTCTGTCAAATTGGCTAGCGCATTCATGGGCAGTATCCGAAGCCCATGCTACGTATGTTGGAGCTGGCATATGTTTTCGTACTCTCACTTCCCTGCTACGTCGGCGACTAAGGGGCATTTTGAGGCGTTTGGAGCATCTTCACGACCATGAGTCCCGTCCGATGGCGGCAAAACTGCACGAAGCGAGAGGCGAGGTGCATGCTGTGTGTGATCGCACGCATCACCCATGCGCACCCCACCTAAAGACGACGAAGGCAGCGTGAGTCACACACCGAGGTGTTTTCACTTCGTCATAGAACGCAGCTACGGGAGGGCCTTCGTGGGTCGTGAGTACCATAACTGTGCTATAAAAGCCGTTCCTTACGAAAGACATTGCAGGCAGTATAAAGTGTGATCTTCAAATAGGAAGACAAAATTCGCACCGCACTGATCATTAAAGCTGTTTCAGACATTATCATTTTGTTTATGGGAAACGCCAATGTTCCAAAAGAGCAACATGGCAAGAGACATGCTTAGCCATTGTTAATGCGGCTACATTTTTTTTCATAGTTATCTTAAAAGGCACGTGCGAATTGTCGTCTTTAAGTGACTGCTTCATACTGTGGCGTATAAAATGTTAAACGGGGCACGATTCGGAGGCGTTAAGTCCGCATCTCTTGGACGCACCACTTCGCACCACTTCTGTGCCAGTGAAGGACTTGAAGCAAGTGTCCCAATCTGCGATTCCTCGTGTACTGCACGGAATTACTAACGCAACCACCTGTTCTCTCTAAGGTGAGATAAACCTCCCACTCCAGGTCTACTCTTTGCTTGCGTTCAAACGATGATTTTGTGCACTAAAAAGACATCCTAAAGAAGGCAGACATAAAACGTTCACAGTAGATCATAGCTTTTTTACGCAGGTGCCTCATAGTGCGGAATCGCCGACCACGCGTAGCCATGTTCCCGGAGAACTTGCTGTACTACCACCCAGAAGTTTTCCTTTTTGTGCTACCCGAAGTAAAGTGATGGGGCACGCGTCAACCGGCCATGCAATTCACACCTGGCTTTTAGTTTGCCGATACCACACGAACGTAACTTCGCTCTCTGGGACCTGACTACACTAGTCCAATAGCGGCGCCCCCGTTACATGTAACTTTCACGGCGATTCCTATGAAGAACCCTCAACAAGTCTTCAGCTTCATTGGGCCCAATATACAGTACACAGGTATATTCTTTTACGCCTCCTAATTCTGCTTATCACAGGCCGGTAGATGTCCTACAACAAATGACTGCCATGGTCATTTCGTCCTGCCATGCTCTCAGCGCGCTTTTCACATGAATAAGAACGCGTTTTCTGTGCTTGAATGCTGCTTTTATATAGGCATGCGGAATAGAATTCTGGAACTACAGACTCGAATGCAGACACTTCAGATCCATTAAACCAGTTGGAGGAGCTGAAAATTAACAACCAAAATGGTGAATCGCACCACAGAACAGAAAAATCTCAAAAAGTAAATTATGCAAGCACGTACATTGCTGACTTCGAACAGATTTTATAAAGTACCGACCTTTTGGAGCATACAATTAACTCTTTGCAGTAAAATAATGCTCGACTTGGAATGCCACGGTGCATTTCAACCTGGTGATTTTAATGGTGAGTCTGAGGAGCAGGTTAAAACTGAATGTCAACAAAAAAAAAAGAAAGTTTTTACTGGAATGTCTCCTGATGCACTGAAAGTTCTTTGTATTTCTGTTGGTTGGATTCAACATTATCGAAAAAGCAGTGGCAAAAATCCACTCACTTAATTTTTTGAAGATTAAAAAGAAAGAACCAATGCTTGGTAAAAGCGCACCAAAGATTAAAGGAAAAGAAAAATAATCGAGAACCAGTACTGAAATGCCACCCTCATGAATCTAAAACTTCTGTAGCAGAGCGCAAAAGTTGAAGATAACGGAAAGAGTGTGGCCTTGGTCGATAAAAAGTTGCACTTTTGTGACCAACAGTACACTTGGGACCATAGAACTAATGCAAGGGTGAGACTATTCAGACGTAAGAACATGCAGAATAAAGACAGACGTAGCGTGCTCACTGAGACGAAATACTTTTAAACATATATGCCCACAGTATCATCATTAAAAGCAACCAGCCTCAAGCTATTCTTCTTGGCTACGATACACATGTCGTTGTCATCACTGTAGTACGTCTGGGAGACCAAATTGATAACGAATATGTGTCAGTGCAAGAGCATTTACATTGTTGTCTTGTAGAAACCACCCAGTCTCTCCGTATCAAATTCTCTGCTTTGCCGAGACCGTCGTGAGGTTATATCCACCACCAAGTTCTAGAATATCAGGAGAAGAATGTTCCAGTACTTTCCATTGGGTTATCATTAGGGATTATAGAACCGCAATCAGCCTTCCACCTTAATCCACTAACTAATCACTATTATTCCACCTTAAACTATATTTTTAGATAGGCAGGCTTCAGAAATTAGAGGCGTCCTTTGGGATATTTGGGGCAGGGCCAGCCTCTAAATGTTACGGCATTTTCTTCTTTAATAATGTGGCTAAGGCCGGAAGTTTTCTCCACTCTTATCATATATATAACGAGTTATGCATTTTTTTTAATGAAGACGAGAAATCCCGCAATAGTAAACCTTGAAACTGACAACTGTAACAGTACTTCCCTATCAAATTTCGTTAGGACGGGTGTGGTTAAGGGGGATTTTTCTTCCTGATATTCCGGGTTTACGGGACTAAGGCTCCCTCTGTTTCTAACAAATTGCCGTATCACATACAAACCTTCAAACGTACATATTCCTTTTCAGCGACGTTAACATGCCGCATATAACTGATTTTTTTTATCCTGCTAACTTTGGACAGAATGCTGAATTTTTTTTTATAAATGTTATGTCACAACTTTGAAGAAGTGGTGAGTCGGCTGCATGTATTCATAGTTCTTCCGCTGCCGTTCCCGACTTGGTTCTCGTTTCGTTCTCTTGGTTCTCGTTCTCCTCCCGTTTTCTATTTTCATTCGTAATGTCTTAATGGGCTGTCTCATGATGAGCTCGCCTATCTCTTCCACCTTATTCTAGCTTATACTTAGGCCTCACCGTTGAAAACCATGTTTGTAAAAGATTTCGCGCGTGCCAAGGTTGACAGTGTAGAAGATTACTTTCAACTTTGCCTTAGAATCTTTGATGGAACTGATGCCACTAAGCTCTTGTTCAATTTTAAAGACATGCATGCATGCTGTAGTGGAGATTTGATAATGACCAAAGTGAAAAGATTCTGTACATCGAATCCATGGGTGACGTTACGTACCTTGTCCTAGAAAAAAAAAAGCGTATGCTCTTGAGCGGACTGCGTGCACATATTAGTATTATCCAAATGACTTAGACTCCTTTGAACAAAGGAATGAGGCGTGCTAAACGACATTACTTTCAAAACATTTGCTCCACTTCATTCATAATGGTTTGGAAAATTTTTGGAACTATTTTCAGCAACAATCCCAACCGGCAATGATGCATATAAGCACATTCCTCACCAAAAAATGTGTTATTGGTGTGGAATTTGGCGTGGTTTTCTTTGCGTATTTTCTAAAACAGCATTTAACCTTCTAACTGAAGTTTCATGTTCTCAGCCTGAGAATTTTCGAGTAGAGCAAGCGGGCATATCTGGAATGTTACTACTTCTTAAGTCAAAAGCGAGTACTGGCCCTAACGATAAGGGTTCCGGAAAGCTCTAGCGTCCCCGGAAATACGACCTCGAAAAAAAGGTCGCCGAAAAAAAAGTACCCCGAAGAAATGCCCGGATTGGCGAAGTAGGAAAAATTGTCCCAAACCGGGTGTCATTGAACGTAGCGTAACCCGCAGTGACAAGCATCCGGGAACCTCTGATGGCACGGATTTAAGGTGCTTTCTGATTCAAGGAATCACTGAGCCATTAACTCAACGGGATGGTCAGAACAACGCAAGTGTGGGAGTACTTTATCACTGAAGGCTCGGAAGATTTGCAACAAAAAAGCAGGGTAATGATAGCGTGCATAGCACGAGTACTGCGCATGTACTGTACTTTATCATAGAGCCATCACATGAGCCAAATTAAACACAAAGGGGGTGGTAGTTCAGTGCCTGTCATGATGCACCTGGAGACAGCAGCTTCGCGCTTGCATCTGCACTTGCAAGTTAAGTATACGGGTTAGCAGACCTGATGTAACCGTATGCAGAGCGCTAAAAGTTGGATACTGGTCCCCGTATTTATTTGAATGGTGGGGAATTTAATTTAAGAACAGAGACCATCAAGTTGAACAAAGGAGGCTGAAGCTATGGATTGACGGTTTTATGTAGACAAAACAAAAAGATATTGCTGCGTTTATTCTTCGCATGCTGAACCACTGAAAGCTACAATGAATACACATGTCGGCATGGAAGCCACTAAAGAACAAACGGATGCGGGGCGTACATAAAAAAAATGATGGCGGTGAAACGGAAGTGGCCCAGGGAAAGTGCCTCTCTGGAAGGGATTTGCCTCGTAACGACTATGGTGCGATCTTCATGCCTGCATCTATTCTGCTATTCATGAAAGAGTGCAATAATGAGGGCAATTTTTTCTGAAAAATTCATTCTTCAGGTAATTTTTCACACGTGGACATTTTTTTCCTGGAGGGCGCTTCCTCAGGGGAACTTTATTCTGAGGACATTTTTCCAGGGCCGTATTTTCCGGGGTTGTTTTTACCGAGGACGTTTTCTCCTATACCTTGAGACATACCCTAAGCGTTTGGCACGGCTACACAGAAATTGTTTATCATTTCTTAATAATTAGGTTTTATTCTTATCTTTGATCTTGTACACTACCATGAGATTAGAGCGTGGCGCGTGTCGTTAATATTAACAAGAAATGTCATATCACGTTTCTCGATAATTATCGGCGGCTTTTTGTGAACCTAATTGGCTGCAGATTTCATCAACATATTGCGTCCAATTGCAACAAAAGTTTTCTTGAAGACAACGAGATATTGTCGGCTGTCTAACACGACGTTAAGAACGAGTTTTCGACAGTTAATCAACCCACATGCATCATTCACAATTTTGTTTAAATTATTGACAATTCTAGCCTAGTTCAGGTCATTTATTTATTTATTTATTTTTACCCCCAGGGCCTTAAAGACATTGCAGAGAAGAGTGGGCAGAAAAGTTTAGAGCAAACGAAGGAAAAAATGGGTACATAAAAAGAATAATCTTGTTTATACAATGTTAGATGAGGCAATGCATCAACAAATTAGTGGAGCACAAAACTCTCAGAGGTAATACTACATTAGCCAACTTAATACAACATTAGCCAAACTTATTTAAATGAGTAATATATACAGTTTAATGGATACCTTTGATACCATTTGTCCGGGTTTCAGCAAAGCATTTGTTTTAGTTCCGCACTGTGAAGTCATTCACAGATTCGTAAAATTTGACTTCCTTCTTTCAGTGCTAACTGGGTTTCCTCTTGTCTGTGTAACCAGTGTAAATATTTAGGCATCAATAATGTGTGCTCTGGCAACTTATTCTCACTGCTGGTGTCACACAAGGCAGTGTCATGAGGTGATTATGGTTCCCTATATGTATGGAAGACTATATTGATATCATTCCTCAATCCTGTTCTAACTACGTTTTTTGCTCTGTACTGTTTAAAGAAATTAAGGCTCCGAAAGTTCAAGTTTCAAGCCTAAATGACGTCAGTGAGTAGACAGAGAAACGGAGGTTTAACCTTCAGTTTGTCAAGACAGTATTTATGGGATTCAGTACCAAAACAAACATTCACTTTTTTTCCAACAGCCGCCTAGCACGGCTCCCTCTAAAGTTAAAGACTTCAGGTACCCTGCGCTATCGCTAATGAGCAACATTACCTGGCAAAAACATAATGATACCGTGAGCTTTTCTTTGAGTAAGCATTGCTTTGTGAAAGAAAGTAATCCAAGTCCCTGCTAACATTAGACATTCGGCATACGCCACCCCGATTAGAATGAAGCACAAGTTTGTGTGCACTCTCTAGGATCGCGACTAAAGTAAAGTTAGTGTGCTACAAAGGATTCAACGTAGGGCAGTGTATTTTACATTTTCTAAAAACTGAGCAACTGACTCCGTACAAAGTTCGATGCTCCAGGATTGCGTACCGTTCCTGCAGTGTCGGCGCAAGATTGAAAAGGCTGATATTGTTCTATTGATTGAAAAACTGCAAATTTCTACCTCTTGGTTGGCATCTTACCGCGATTTCATACAGGTAAAAATGAATAGGCAAACTTAACTCACACCTACCTTGAATTCTTTTTTTCCGTTACCTTAACTGGGTAGAGCCAGCTACCATTCCTTGCTTGCACCGATGTTTTAGAAGAGGCTGTTCGCTTACTTCCTGATGACATTAAAGCCCTTCACTGGTGCTTCATTTTGTTGAGATTTTTTTATTTAGTAGACATATAAATCATGATATTGTAGCGCCCACGCGTCGCGCTCGGCTCGCAGGCCATGGCACACGGCGCCGGAGAAGAAGGAGTAAGTTGGGCTAGGCCGCCTCAGCGGAAGCAGCGCTATTAAAAACAAAAAAAAAACAGTTCGAACCTCAAAGCTGCCAGAGCTGGTTCTTCCTCGCCTTAGCTCCGACAGATTTGGCGACCCGGCTTCGAATACGCAACATCATCCTGCTACATAAATTCCCCGACTCTTCCGCCCTTCCTACCGGCGGCGACCCGCCCTCGAACATTCAGCCTCTCGGTGCTTCGGTGGCCGCATTCCAGCCAGTCAGCCTGCCACCATTTCAGCCCAATAGCCATCGCGTCAGGATCCTGCAGGTTGAGGCGCATTTCTAGCTCTGACGTATCACCAGCCAGGAGACCAAATTCCTCCACCTCGTGTCGTCCCTGCCTCCTGAGATCGCTGAGGACTTAGTGGACGTCATCAGCTCGCCGGACGCGGCTCGACCCTTCGACACGTTCAAGGCGGCTGCCATCGACCGCAAGTCATCGTCCGAGCTCAGCAAACTCCAACAGCTCCTCAGCGCTACAGAGCTTGGTGACGGCCGCCTTTCGTAGCTCCTCCGCCGCATGCTTCAGCTTCTTGGAGACTCCGCTGCTCAGCACGGCCCCCTTCTGCGTGAGTTGTTCCTTCAGCGTCTTCCCCAGCACATGGTCCCCATCCTCGCCGCTGCGGGTGATGTTTCATTAGACAAGCTCGCTGAACTCCCTGACCGTGTTGCGGACGACTCACGGCTCCCCACGTCAGCTCTGTGACCAGTCCGCCTCCAACTACTACCGCAGACTACCAGCTTGCCAGCATCGAATGTCGACTTGATGCTTTTGCCAGCAGGCTCGATGTCCTCGCGCCCTTACCGCGCCGTTCGTCGCTGACTTTCCTGTCACGCCCCCAACCATGGGACGCGCGGCCCGATACCTTGCCCCTGGCTGTATGCTGGTAGCACCGTACCTTCGGCAGCTCTGTTCGCAAATGCACCCACCCGTGGCCCTGGTCGGGAAAAGCTGCGACCGGCCACTGACGGCGGCAAGCGGTGGAGACCATGTGAAGATTATCGCGCCCTCAATGCTCACTCTTTACAAGACCGCCACCCCTTCCTCACATACAGGACTTCACATCGAACCTGGCTGGGAACATGATCTTCTCTGAAATTGACTTCGGGAAGGCCTATCATCAAATACCTGTGGAGCCAGTGATATTCCGAGGACGGCCATTACCAGACCGTTCGGTTTCTTTGAGTATGTGCGGATGCGTTCTGGCTTGCGCAACGCCAAACAGACTTTTCAGCCAACTATCAACAAGGTTACGCGAGGCCTCGACTTCGTGTTCGCTTAAATCGATGATCTCCTCGTCGCAAGTTCATCCGGGTCTGAGCATGAAGCTCATCTGCGTGCCCTCTTCCATCGACTTGATGAGTATGGGCTCGTCATCAACACGAACAAGTGCCTCTTTGGCACAGCTACAATAGCGTTCCTAGGCCACCTTGTCACTCCACAAGGTATTTGGGCTCTCGACAGCAATGTTAAAGCCATTCAAGATTTTCAAGCCCCCCACGTCACTTAAAAGGCTCACAGAATTCTCGGGCCTCCTGAACTTTAATGGCCGATTTCTGCCTAAGTGCGCCTCTTTCCTGAAGCCTTTCCTGAAGCTACTGAAAAAAATTCTGCTGCGCCATTTGAGTGGACGGAAAACGCTACAGCTGCATTTTGTGCTGGCAAGACGGCGCTTGTAGGCGCCACTTTGCTCATACACCCAGTTCCTGACGCTCCACTGCGTCTCATCACCGACGCCTCGAGCATTGCTGTCAGCGCAGTTCTCAAGCAACACGTCTCTAGTTGGCAGCCTCTCGGTTTTTTTCTCTCAAAAGCTGAAGCCACCTGAGACTAAATACAGCAGCTTCGGTCGAGAACTGCTCGCTGTGTACCTCGCAATCAAGCATTTTCGCCACTTCCTGGAGGGCCGGGAATTTCACGTCATCACGGACCATAGGCCTTGCACGTTCACCTTCCAAAGAAACCACAGCGCCTAAACTGCACGCGAGATCCACCAACTGTTTTATCTCCGAGTTTACAGTGGATCTGCGTCTGGTCCATGGCCCGGAGAACGCTGCTGCTGATGCGCTTTCCCATGTTAGTGCAATGGTGTCCGAATCACCAGTGGACATGCAAGAGTGGCTGCACAGCGCAACAATCCAGAGCTGCATCGTCTTCACTCCTCATCCACATTCCTGTCCTTCGCCCACTGTCCACTGCCGTTTTCCTCCCAGTTCATTATGCGCGAGACGTCCACTGGCGTCTAGTGCCCCTATGTACCTTTGGCTTTCCGTCGCACCATTTTTTTAGAATCTACACCGCCTGAGCCACCCTGGTATTCGTGCGACACAGAAGCTGATCACATCTCGTTTCCTTCGGCCAAGCATCAATGCCGACGTCCGCCACATCTATACGGCGGCCTACCACCCTTTGGCCAATGGCATGGTGGAACGTCTGCATCGACCACTGAAGGCTGTCCTTACCACCTATCAGCCAAGGGAACGCTGATCCGACCACCTTCCCCTCGTCCTCTTGGGCATTCGCTCGGCACTGAAGGCCGATCTCGACAGCTCTTGTGCTGAGCTAGTCTACGGTGTTCCCCTGCGTCTCCCTGGGGAGTTATTCTCTTCTTCCTCCCCTCCGTTAATCCATGACGCTTCGACCTACATCCGCGACCTAAACAACATATTTCGCCACATTACTCCTGTCCCGCCTCCCCCCCCCCCCCCCAAACGTCACCCTAAGTCCGTGTTCGAACCCGGCTTCCTGCAACTATGTCTTCATCCGCCGTGACCACGTCCGTCCATCCTTCACGCCGGCCTACGAAGGACAGTTCCGCGTCCTCCATCGTGCGCAGAAGACCATCAAGTTAGACGCCAACGGCCGTAAAGACGTCGTGGCCGCTGCCCGACTCAAACCAGCCTACCCTGCCCCTGCTCTTGCCCGTCAGCTCTCCATTCACTGTCGCTTCGGCTGCGCCACCATCCTGTGCACCTTCCTCCAAGCACACCCGCTGGTCGGTTCCTGTGGCTTCTGCTCTACGAGGGGAGGGGAGAGCCCTGTAGAGCCCCTCGCGCCGCGCTCGGCTCGCAGTCCATGGCACGCGGCGCCGGACAAAGAGGAGGAAGTTGGGCTAGACCGCCGCAGCGCGACAAGCGTAATTAAAAAGCAGTTTGAACCTCAACGCTGTCAGAGCTGGTTCTTCCTCGCCTTAGCTCAGACAATATCACTCCCTTCGTCCTGTTCTGTTGCGCCCAGTACTCTCAACCAGGACGAGAAACTCAAGAACAACGACAACAACGAGAACAAGGAACTCAACTGAAGTATGCTCAAGGAACTCTCTTCGCACCTTGTTTTCTAAAATTGCTATTCAGTGCACAAAATGCACGCTTACCTTCAGCGCAGTGCAAGAGAGATGAACATGAACATAGGCGCCTCTAAAAGGAAAGCAAATTGTGGATGGATGCTTTCATGAACCTCGCAGGACATTCAAGCGACACTGTCTATCCTCCTACGAATCAGTGTGACTTGGTGACAAATTTTTCTCCTTTGTTTAGGACATAATCTAGGCTCTTAAACATTAATTAAATACCTTTTCGTGCATTTAGAACATTAGATTATGTCTTGGGATAGGCCTTAAGTGAAGAATTGCATGAAATTACCAGCCCACAGAGGAAAACTGTGCGTCCATCTGCGCTCTAAAGTTTATTCACATGTGTTGATTGCTCACTTCAGCGGGCTAGTAAGTAAATGAGCTCGCACTGACTGCCGCCTTTTCAGAGATCCTAAAAAAGTGCTTTATGCGGTAATATCTCCAGTGGTACGAGTTTCTCCATTCTAACTAGATCGAACATACGTCAATAAAAGTGCCTGAAAAGTTGAAGGTGGTGACACTTAAGCTCCGCCTTAAGAGTACGAAGCGACAGAGTTATTCGATAAATGCCATCTATGCGGAAGTAGACATTCTCTACTTAAAATTCTTAGATCGCTGGGAGTCGTCACCCAGCTCCTTATGCAGTGCTGCAACACTTAAGCGATGCTGCACGGCCCTGCTACGGTGGTGCTGCCAACAGCGGCGCTTGTGCGTGGCAGGCTGCTCTTCTCTAGTAACTTCTCGCGACCATTCATTAATTTACCTGCCAGCTGCAACGGTTTTGTTTCCTGGCTTTCTCGTGGACGTCTGCTGATGAGGCTACAAGGTCACGTAGGTCACGTGACCGAGACGGCCCCCTCAGGTTGCTCCTTCGGGGATTTTTTGCTCACGACACCTACAACGCCACCGAAGACGACGTCGGATTTTCTTCTGAAAGAGAGCCTAAACTATCGCGTTAAAAAAAGGCTTTCAGGGCCCTAATATGCAATGCTTGACAGCCGCGAATACGATTTCAGTCTGCTGTATACTGAATCGACTTTACATTATTGCGTACCAAGAGTATGATGATTTTTCGCCGTAAATAGCATCTTTGTCGTATCATTACAACGAATTCGAGACAGCGTCCAGGTAGTGCCGTTAAGCATGCCAGTCTATCGCGTTCTGCTCTACAGATACTTATGTTTTGTGCTTACATCGCGGATGATGTCAGTGCGCTAGTCTCTAAATTTCTGAGCCGTGCTCCATGTAGAGGCAGCCAAGGAGATTAGAAGCGCTGGCCCATAAGTCCTGATAATGGCGGGCAACGGCTGCAACTGCATTCCCTACACATTATGAAAGCGTTCTAAACGGTTCAGCCGAGAAGCGTGCGCTGACCGAACATTTGGCACATGAGTTCGTGTCGTCCTCTGGACTCCGCAGCAGGCACGGTAGACATCACTAAAGACCGGGATGAGAACGCGGTAAAGCTGAAGTTGTCGTTTATAACGTAAGAGCCAGGAGCGGGGGATGGTGAGGCGTTGAATGTCTTACATGTTTTCATACGAAACAAGCCATAAACATGCAAAACTGGCGCGTGTTGCATTAAAGGAATTTTGTTCGCGAGATTGTGCCTGAAATTTTCCCGCCGTTTTCTGCCACCAGTGAAAAAGGTTATTATCCTGGTACACCTAAGCGAGGCTGCAGGCTGGTATTAGCAATCTCCCGCTTTTGTCTGCTCTCAGTCCAGTGTTTCTATCCAGATGTATTTCAGCCATATGTCACCTGATTGGCAGCAATGCTGGATATCGGCCCACAAAGGTCGAGCAACACAGGTCTGAGAAAAAAAATATATTTAGAGAGACATTGCTCTCACCCGTGTGCTCGTCTTAACCTGAAGCTGAATGGGAGCAACTGTCTCAAGCTCGCATCTGTGTGCGAGGAAACGAATAGAATGTCCTAGTTGGATGTGAATGGCTTTCACAAGCACTTGCATAGGAATGCCTTCACTGTCGTAGCTCCTTTCAGCTATAAAACGCCGAACTCATGTATTTAGAAGGGCAACAGTGAGCTTTGATTTGTATTGAGTGATGCCCCTCGCAGTAAGTTTCTTGTGACGCACTATAAACCAGGGTTACATTGGCACCACGCCCATATGAGTTCACCGTGGTTGCGACTGCAGCTGCTAAATAACTGTGTGCACCTAATACGGTCCAACATCTCGTACGCGAAACAGTAAACAGATATTTCTACTTACCCTATTGGAATCACGGTCCATGACAGGTTACTACAATAACGCAACTCGCATCTTTCCTGTGAAAGACGTCCAGAGCCAGGAGGACCCGGGTAAATCCCAACGCCGTCATAATCTGTACAGACTAAAAAAAATAGGCGTAAGCAACACAGATACATCCATGGTAAAGAGAGGCAGTAAGATGAGTTGGTTGACAACACAAACTGAACATGGGAGGGTGTGCGTCAGGGTTCTTGCCAACGCTTTGAAAAGAGGGCTTGTTTTCGCCTCGCCAAAGCGTTCATAACTGGTGGTATTAAACTTCACCAAACGTTTTATCTCAGTTAAATGCATTGCCCTTTATGTATTTCACTGTTTACATCAAAATTTCGCTCTGTTTAAATATGTCTCCAAAAGTTGTAGGAAACCTCCAATCACTAGACAGTTCTTGATGCTCCCTGTATTTTCTTTCTGATGTCGCTTAACGTACGAACATTATTTAGCTGAGACAGGTCTGCATAGAGCTTGCCAGTACCCTTCCTAGCAGCCCTGCTCCTTACTTCTACTCACCCCTCTTTGATTATATTGGAGAAACTGTGAATCGCTTTTACACTATAAGTCTAGAAATTAGCATGCAGGAAATCAAAGTGTTGTTCAACGGTCTCGCAAGAGAGTAGTTCACAATTGGTAGCGAGGTGCAAGAAGT
Source organism: Amblyomma mixtum (assembly GCF_055824585.1). Taxonomy (NCBI): domain Eukaryota; kingdom Metazoa; phylum Arthropoda; class Arachnida; order Ixodida; family Ixodidae; genus Amblyomma; species Amblyomma mixtum. The sequence goes on along the minus strand of NC_143015.1, from coordinate 146,779,603 downwards.
GGTCAGGGAATACTTCTACTCAAGGCATGCAATTACCTCTGATCCGATTCATGAGAGGGAAATAACTGGAATAATAAGAATGGAGTGCAGAGCATATAGTAGGTTCTCTCAGTTCATCAATGCCAGTTTTCCAGTATATCTCATTGGAAAGTCACCCAAAAGCTCTATCTTACTGGTACTCTGCATTGGAGCAAAAACGCGGAGGCTAACGAAAAGGGTTCAACTTAAGTTATGGACAGCGCAGCGGGCTATGGAAAGAAAAATGATAGGCGTACCGTTAATAGTTCGGAATCGGGCCGTGTAGGTGAAGGGACAAACACGGGTTAATGACATGTGAATCAAAATCAAGAGAAGAAATTGGCTTGGGCAGGGGATGTAATCCGAAGGCAAGACAACCGCTGGTCCTTAGTTAAGAGTAACGGTGTGGATTCCAAGAGAAGGCAAGCGTAGCAGGGGCGGCAGAAAGTTAGGTGAGCGCCCAGGACACTCGACGCTCCGGCACATAAACTACGCTTTCAAGAGACGTACCCGCGCCTGCATTCGGACTCTCAACCTAAACTCCCCAAGCCTCGGCATCAGGCGGGCAAGGAGTTTGCGGGGATACGGTGGGCGCAGATGGCAAACGATAAGGTTAAGTGGAGAGACATGGGAGATAGCCTTGCCCTGCTGCGGGCGTAGTAAAGGTGGTAATAATAATGATTATGTACATTATGCTTGTCGTCCTTCACTAAACCGCAACATCTTTGAACAGGAAGATCCTGAACCCTTCTACTCTCTCTGTGCACTTAACTGCTTATATGTTTCTTTCTTACTGTTTTCTGACCATCACTGCTTATATGTAGGATAAGTTTAAACTACGCCAACCTGTGGTTGCCATATTTGACCATGCGCAGCATCTCGAAATCTCGCGTTGGTGTCAAGAAACTACATAATGCAGTTTGCTTTACTTTCTGTCCAGGTTTTCTGGCTTTTTGAAGTCTAGTCGCTTGTCTCTATTTTGCAAAAAGATGCATTGTTGTTTAGTAAATTATAACCTTTTTTTAAGAAGTACATCCATTACCAGATTCAAGCACGCACCTGAGTTTGTAACGAAAATGAAAAAAAGCACAGTTTGAGCAGCAGCCCAAAGCTATGTTCATATCTGCTTCCGTGTTGCCCATCGTCGCTATCTTAACAATTCTTCTTCGCTGTCATTGCTGTGAGCTTTCCTCAAAGGAAAGGAAACCGTAGCAGCTGAAGAGAAATGAAGATCAAAGGCGAGAACACATTGCCCATGTCACTCGCTTGTGGGCCAGCTGACATTCCTGAAGAGCGGCGAACCGATCTACGAATGCTCCAGTACATTATAATGCCGTAACGGCAATGACACGCTCTGGCGGTTATGTGCAGTCAAATCACAAACCGGAACTTTTTTTAGCGCTCTTTACCGCTTGTCTGGGAAAGCGAATGCCACTTCGAGCTGACCAAGTAAACAACGCGCAGTTTTATCTTGTTAACGCGGAGTCAACCAAGCCAGAAGTTACATGAACCTAGCTAGAGCGGGTACCGCCACGCGGCGTACAGCCTGAAGCTGGATCTCTGGGATTCGGAGAGTCATTTGTGCAAAAAAAAAAAAGAGGCGTATATGTCGCAGAATGTGTAGTTCAGCCTAAAGTTTCCGAGTTGCGAATTATGCCGACTGCTAGCCTTGAAACTCTTAACCAGCATACTTCGATTGTAATGCCGCTGCGGTTTTCGTGCTGCGGTGCACTTCTGCATGTCATTGAAAAACGGCCAAACTGTTTGGAGACCTGATTTCAATAGAAAATGAATTACTCATTAGAGTCGGCAGGGTACTGTTACATGTTCCCTTGCTATTATAAAAATGCTCTGCTCCCATTCCGCCCGCCTCCTTTATGCTTACATTTGCGTTGTAGCCGCCCATGACAACACTGTATTGTGTTCTTCACTGACAACCGACTGCGCGGCTTGTTGGAAGCAGAAGAGTATATCGGTACAAAATTCCACTGTTATCGTTTTGTAAGCCTCATTACAATGAATGCCAAACTCCAACCATGCTCCCTTCTAGTTGGATAAAATGCGTCATCAAAGTACGTGCCCGCCTTTGCACTGCATATTTCTTATCTACACCTCCAACGAAACTAAGTCCTGTAACATTCAATTTGTTGACTAATAGCTGTTGGGCTGGCACTGCTATTCTAGCCATATTGGATAAGGTTCTAGCGATTAGCCTTGCTTGCGTCGCTTTCCAATGATGACCGGTGCATATTGTCAACGCCTGATGGACACTCACATAGTTACTGATATCCGCACGCCAAGTGTCAAGCAAATCTGTTGAAGTAGGACGGTTGTATTTCTAACCGCAAGCCATTCTCACTGTCACCGCAAGGCATTCACTGGGGTTTATCCGTGATAGTAAGTGATGTACCGGCGTAAAATACACACATTGCGTAACACTTGCCCAGATTGCTAAACACTAGCCAAAATGAACACATACCAACAAGCCCAACTATCCGTTTTACTACTGAACACTAAGACTGAGATCAGGATTTAGCACCACCCCATCAGTGCCTGTTACGCCAAATCACAAGGGCTAATATCCGGTGCGTTTTTCGCAGCAGTTGCCATTTTAAAGCCAGGCCTCCTTTCAGCCAAGTCTGCTGTTTATTTCTCAAAGCTTTGTTCGCATCAGGAGAAAAGGATCTGGAGGGAAACTGCAGTGAATTTTAAATAAAGCAGTAAGCAGTTGTCTGTAATACCTAGGATAGAAAACATTGGGCGGACACTTAAGGTCTTCCTTTAAAAAAATTAGGCGATAGCGTTATTGCCAGAATAGAAGCTTGGGCGAGTTGGTGACGGTCGATGATAACGTTGTTTGAGTGCTTCCTATATTTCAATGGTTTTATATCTTTTCTTCACTGATAAGAAAGTGCTTATATTGATTGGGTTTCATGCAACAAAAGTTTACTTGTAAGTTAGCGCCCGTCCTGTTTGTCTCCCTGTGTCCGTGTCTGTTTAGCGGTATGTGGCAAGTGGAGCGTTATTGTATCTCATGACCGGCCCACCTTTGGTCTCAGCATGTTACCCGATCACGTGTTATACTAACGCTACCAGATCCCATGACAAGCGAATATCACGTGGCACAAGCACACAGTCGTCCGGGTACGCAAACTACTCACCGACATGCACTTTAATACTCGCTCTATCACTGCTCCCATAATAAATGCCGCTCTCTTCACACACATAGTCATTGCGCACATTCGTAAACTGCCACACTCTGTTAAAAACCACAATACCTAAATGTAAAACCCCACTCCAATCAAACATTAAAAGCGTGCTTGTGTGTTTAAGGGGCAGCCTGATTGACTCGCAATCCAAGGGATAAAACTCTTAACGCTGTCACTTTAATGAACCATTTTGTCTCGGTACAGACACTTGACGGCATAAAAGTCAGAAAAATTTGAACAATTGTCGACGGTGTTCGTCGTACTTTCCATAATCTATAGGACCGAGAAGTCTCGTATAATTTACTGTTTGGTACTTCACCAGGTTGGGTTTACGATGCCGCATTACGCTGCAGTAGTGACGTTAAGAAGTCAGTAGATCGCATAATATGCGAAATCGTTAAAACAAATTCACGGCAGCACTGGAGAAGTTTGTCGCGCGGATATATAGACACGGGTTTCAGTGTACGTGAAATTTAGTCAGTATGGTTTGTACATGTTAGGCTGCCTACTCATGAATTCAGGTGATAAAAATAAAGTTGTACAAGTGCTCCTTTTGGTTGAGATTACCGAACTTTCTTCTACAGACGCATAATCTAACCCAGTTGCAGCTGAAATCCCTTAAACAATTCCTACGATTTACTGCGGCAATGATTTCAAAGTGCTGTGCAATGTTGTCTATACCAACATCTTGCGTACTAGTTGTGCAGCTTTCCCTGTGGTAACTCTGCAGCTAATCCATTCCAGCAACGGAGCCACGGGATTTTTGACTTTTGCATACAGAATAAACTTCGTTAGTTCTAAACAAACAGCCCTTGAGCGAACTGTATAGACGTTTTGAAACCAAGAGTAAATCAATTATTTTAAGCAGCGGTTGCAGTAACCCCATTGTGCGACGTCTGTCAGTACACTTGTGTTCGTGTCTCTGTCGGTCAATGTGAAATTTTTCGTGAGTGCTTTAATTGTGTTCTAGAAAACGTCTACAAGGACATTACGGGAAAAAAGGGTGTTGCTTTTAGCTGAAACTTTGCGCTATAAACATCAAGGCTAAAGCAGCGAAATAATCACAATTAAATAATCACAATTAAAGGAGATTACGAATAATTTTGTGGGTTAAAGGAGAAGTTGCGATGGTTTTCGAAGTTCGGTTAATGAAGTGTTTTAAAAAACTGTATGTATGGCTGTGTATATAACATCTCAGGATTAAAAGTTTAAAACTCTTACTTACATCTGCCTCCCGAGCTTTCCCCTAGTTCAATGATGGCAGGCAGAAGGGCAGCGGCGACTAAGAATAAAATCTTCATGATTATTGCGTACGTGAAGTTTTGGATGTACCTGAAAAAGTGAAAAAGATTACTATGTTATAACAGTGGAATTGAGCTCAGGGGTGATGTACATTTGCGCTACCGACAAGACATTCAGCTCATTAAATTTTTCTCGTCATATCTTTCAGAACAAGAAAAAAAAAGAATGCTTTTTGACCCCGTGGCCTTTCCAGATACGTATAGCGCGTTTTCAGCAATAGTTTTAATTTCCCGGTTTTTCCAACAATCTGAACTGACCACTCTGCCCTAAGAACAAAATGAGAAATATCAAAAGAAGGAGTTCAAGGCATAATGAAGAGCCGTGAGATAAACTGATATATCAATATTTCAAATATAATTGCCCCATTTCGCGCAAACATGAAGCTTTAAAAAAGTTCGGACAAACTACAGAGAATATTCACAACTGGTTATAAACTACATGTATGTATAGAATAAATTTTTACGCCTAGTCAAAAATGCCTTAGTTTCAACTATTCAGCGCCTGTTCTGCGGGAAATGTCGACGCGAAATTCCCGAATTAATGCAGAGTTCTGTGTAATCGTCTCCACATTATAAATTTGTCTACCAGTTCGTAATGTGCTGTTTACAAGCGCTGTGTGAAAATCGAATGTGAATTTTGTATCCTCGCAACTACAAAAAAACAGGGTCGTTTAAACGCTGACATTTAATCATCTCAAATCATCACGGAAAGCGAAGTTCGACGAACATGTCGACTTATGAAAGAAATATAACACGGATTGAATTTTTGATGCAGTACGCGTTCGTGGTCGCGCTCAGTACTGTCTCTTACTCTCAGTACTAGACGCAAGTATATTCGTGATTTCGGTATGGGGACCACAGAGACGGTGGCGTCACAATGCGATACCCAGGAAAGTTGTCTTGTGTGCTGCGCATGTGACAGCGAACGCAATGTGCGCAATGTGAATCGCGTTGAGTGAGGGTCTGAGATGTGCAAATTTGCTCGGTTTTGATTACTGAGTTTTTTTTTCCTCTGTGCCCGATACTCTAGATGTCTCGCGGGAACTGCTGAGTCACTAAACCAGCGCAGGAGTGTTGGGTTTGCCAGCCTCTATCTTTTAGGCTTATGAGCATGGTCGTGATTTCAATACCATCGATATACGTCAGCACAGGCTCTCTACAATGAATGAAACCAATATTTACCTCCGCGTTTAGAATGTTTGACTCTTATTGCATGACTGATAATTGCAAAGTTTTTTCTGCAGTGTATCTGCCAACGGTAATGAATGGCTGCTGACGATGTATTCGTCGATTTTCAGCGCACACTTCGGCCGCAGCAAGTCGACAACAGATGCGGTGGCGTGAAAGAACGCTCAGAAGATATTTCTGCAGTTTTATAATTAGTAACGATATGAATTGAATCTTTTATTCATATTATTTTATGAACGACAAGCTACACTGGAAACGAGGAGTAGAAATGCACAAGCGGAAGAAACGTGCAGTGCATATCACATCAATGCAGTCACCTCCCTTTAGCGTTTGCTTACACCCATGATCTCTGAAATCTTTCGATGAACTAAGTATGTCAGTGCAATAGCAGCAGGTGCCGGAAAACTAGGTACTAGTGCAGAAGTATGCAAATGGCTAATTTGCAGAGCTACCAATTGTCGCAGGATCGTACATTCAGACTACCGAATGGTGGGCTCATTACGAGTCGCCAAGAGCTGTTGGGCAAAACCAAGCATTTGTGCCAGATGGAAGGCGCCTTGACCACAGCAACTTTTCATTATTCTCGTTTCAGTAGTAGAACGTCTCTCGTTTCGCATCCACGTACATCAAGGCTGATATAATACATATGACACTCGAAAACTTGGCTCAACTAAATGTGGCCCCGCCGCGGCGGCTCAGTGGTTACGGCGGTCGCCTGCTGACCAGAAAGACGCCAGTTCGATCCCGACTGCGGCGGCTGAATTTCGGTGAAGGCGAAATTCCAGAAGACCGTGTACTTTGCGATGTCAGTGCACGTTAAAGAACCCCAGGTGGTCGAAATTTTGGAGCCCTTCACTACGGCGACCCTCATAGCCTGTGTCGCTTCGGGACGTTAAACCCCAATAAACCAAATCAACTAAATGTGCACCATAAAAGTCACAAATGTGAAGTGAAACATAGCGCACAATTTATTCACATTCTTATGCCTCCCCAACCATCGCTTCACCACTCATGCGGGCGAGGTGGCGTTCTCTCCTGAAGTATTACGTACATTTGGGACGGTTGGTAACGCATTGTCAACTAGCTTAACTGTCTATATTGCTGCAATGAGCGCTTGTGTTGTCCGTTCTTTTCAACTTCTTTCGTCTTTTTGAGGCGGTGTGTTTTACGGGGTCTTCGTTCCTTTGGCAAGTCGAAAATCAGCTTACTTCGGCATCTCTCTGGTCCTTTATCTATGCTGGCGCCACTAAAACACCAATCCAGTTCACGATTCGAAAACCAGCAACGCTTGCTGCCTTTTCGACCTGTTAGAAACGCAGTATGAGACATCTACGGTTGGCAGGCAAGCACCTGTGAATGCAGACGCCACCGTAGGCGGCCCAACCCCCGCAGTTAGGTCCTCCCACCTTCGGTTCTGCATGTTCGAAGTAAAAGCAGTTGTGTGAATCAAGGAGGAGCAGGGAGCGTATCGACTGCTTCTGTTTTAAGCATTTTTATTATTGCTATTAACATTAAGCAGGCTGAAACTTGTTTACTGTGTTTAGCCACCTAACAGTTCACTTTCTGCAATTATACGGGAAGCCGGTGCTTACAAGCCAAACGATCATTGATGTTTTGCTAAAGAAATTATTTTTTTCCTGGATGGGTCTGAAGAGGAGGAATAAAGAATATATGGCTGCAGTAGCTTTTTGTGAGGCCTGTTTTCTGGTATTTTGGAAATGTACTTGCCGGGTACAACATATATTTCGAAATATAGTTAAGGTTAACTAACTTCGATTCTACAGAACATAAAGTTCTGGTAAGACAGCCATACATGACCAGAGCAAAATAACTGAGAAATGTGAACATCTAAATAATGCCATGATAAATACTCTGGCCCAAAGCAAACGTTAAAAAGTAATAAAAGGTTCTGTAGAATTTTTCCCCACGACAAATAGAGTTGATAACTTGATACAGCAAATAAAATTCACAAAAGTGCCACCGTGAGTTCTTCATATTTTGACTGCCGATCGTTTGCAGCCTTCAACTAATTCTAGAGCTTATATGTCCTGAATAATCATTACCGTTCTGGATGATTTCGCATCAGCCTAATTTGTTCGCATTCATTTGCGTGCTAAGAGGTATTTCAGAATGGGGATGAGTGGTTTCACATCCGGGTGTTACTCCTAAATAATGAAGATAGTGTAGTTACACTGAGTGGCGCAATCATATCTACTTTTACCGCAGCTGCTCGGCTGCGCACGAAAGGCACAATATGCACAAGCATTACTCGTACATGTCGGCGAGGTCGCGTCACCAAAACGTGTCCGTAGTAGTCGTGTCGTTCTCAGAAGAGATAGGACCAAACAAGTGGTCGTAATCGATAGAGGATGGTGTAAGGATGATGTGCAAAATATTCGATGTCAATAGAATGGTTAGTTAAATAGTTAGAGCGAAAAATGTGGAAAAACCATCCAGATAGTGTGGACGTCGATATAGTTAGCGGACGGGAAACAGCCTTGGACAACAGAATAGTGCAAAAATAGGCGAAGAAGTGAAAATGAAGTTTAAAATGAATGAAAATGTCTTTGATGAGTGATAATCAATTGAAAAAAAAGTTTTATTGACATTGATTAATTGGATTATTAATTAGAAGAAAAAGTCGTTGCACGGTCGAATAGGCTGGAAGGGGATATAGTACGTGGACGGCAAGGCAGCAATGGCGACAAATTTGAAAAACCGAAATCCATGATCGAGGTGAAAATGGGTGTAATAAGAGTGAATGTTATTAATTACAGTGGTAAATTAAGAAAAATGTAAAACAAAGTGATTGCAATCTATACACGCAATCAATGAAGGTGATTAATTCATAGCAATTAATGACAATTAAATGGCTAATTAATGCACTAATGAAGGCCGATGCGATTCTAATTAAGGCCAACGAGGGGCAAAGAGTATCGAAGAGAAGCAAAGAGCATCAAAGAGAGACAAGTGTCGTAGAGGGGTCAATGCCTTCACGTTCTTCCAATGCGGGTTGCCGCAGTGATCCCTAACGTTTTTTTTATCAGATAAATATGGCGCGGAACATGAATACCCCGGGCAGAGCACATACCGTGTGATCTTAATGTAAGGCTTTGCTGATGTGAAGAGCCTAAAAGAATTGCTTGGGTATCTTTTACACGCCACCTGCGAAGCTCAAAAGGTTTGTGTGGCTTGAAGAGCAAAGAAACAAAATTTCTATCTCATGGAAAGTAACTCAGAAAAAATTTGTTAGAAAGCAAATGTTATTTTCGAAGCGTTACGTAGTGACGTGGATAAATTTCCTGCTAAAAAGCACCAAATGCAAGGAAACCTGAAAAGCAATATATCTATTCTGTTGTGCGCGTTCTGCTAAGCTATCTTTCAAGATTTCTTAATCTGCTAAAATTGTTGTATTCGAAGAACGCATATTTCTGCAGACAAACAAGACACATTTTTGTGTGGTATCGAGATCAGTGACTGGATTAAGGCTTCGACGTGCTACGACAAATAGCTAAAAGAGGATGATGCCAGCCAACAGGAACCGTCCTTCTAACAGTCAGCGCCTTTCGTGTTTTATGCAATAAAGCACTGAACAAAATATCTTGCAATTTAATTGTACCATTCGACTTACACAACTATAATATAAAAAGAATATCTTTGACACATAAAGATGAATTGACTAGAAGCTCGAATAGTCGGATTTCGAAGTATATGTGGTCAGTTTTGTAGCGAGAGCTCCACTACTCCATCCGCTTCGCAAGTATCAGCATGGCTGCGCGCTGAGTCGTGGCATCACGCTCCGCCAGCTGTGCGCATGCGCGGAGTGACGTCACAGCACGCAGCTGGTGTGTGCGCCGCGCGCCTCGCAGCTGGGCCGACAGCGGAGCAGACGCCGCCCGCCTCCTCAGTTGTCGCAAGTTTCACTACTTTGCTGACCACCGGAGAGTCTTCATTAGTGTAAACAATAAAGTTCAAGCAGTTACGTAAACCATGTGCCTTACTTTCAAGCGAAACCTAGGCGTAACCAGGGGTGTGTACCTCTCGCTACTCTACCAGGTTTAACCTGAGCTAAACCGCAGCCAATTTTTTACATTCAAAGATAATAATTTAGGTTGAGAAAGTGGTGCCTCATAGCAAGCTTTCACGTGTTGATTCACTGTCGCTAGCAACTGTGAACTCAATGTAAAGATAAATATTTCTTACATGAGGGATCAAAGTACAGCGCCTAAAAGAAATACTGCAAATGTACAAATGTAAAAAATTTGAAGCGAAAATGAAACGTAACTATCCAGCTTTCAATGACAAATCTAGTGTAATTAGGTAGAGTGTCTTCAAAGTGGTAACATTTGTGAGTGCGAAATTTTTTTCTGTTTTGAAGAAGGAACCTGAAAACCTTTATATTCAAGCTAAGGTGAAGGTCATGACGATCCGATTTAAACTATTCGTTGCCTTTGAAAACATCACGGCATTATTTTGATTATAAAAAGAGCTACGTCACTGTAGAGAATTGTATTGCCGACTGCAGCACTATAATTATGTTGAAAAGGCTTGAAGCCTTTTCTTGCTGCTCCTCCATTTATTAACACTGTATTGCTACCAGACTACAACAGGGGAAATATGACCTCCCGAAAAGTACAAAAACACGCGGACACACAAACAAAATAAAAAGCGCACACGTGGAAATCATCCCATTCAACTCCGTTCGAGATTAATTTTAAAATCTGTTATGATGCTCATCAACTAAATGCGACAATTTCAGCGTCACAACGTCACGGACAAGATTCCTTAAATAAACTGCGGTGTTTGGAATGGAGTATCTATAAGAATTATTCCACAGTTTAATAGCGTTGTTGAAAGCGATTGCAACTTTCTGTTGGCATATTTACAGGAATAATCAAAACAGCTGATGTATACGTGTCATAATGACTATTAATAACGACATTTCAGGCAATTCATAAAGACTATAAAGAGGCATTTCAGGCAATAGGCGCAATTTTTGCTGCTTTTACATGGCGAGGGACTTCTATAAAGAAGAGCACTGACCGATGTGGATGCGCATAAGCCTTTCTTTTAATTTATAAATTAGTTTACGATATTTTTTACTAGTGAAAAGATACTAGTATATTACTGCGTATTCTTCGCTTGATAAGAAGCAGTGTGCCGAACAGAAAGTTCTCGAAGAACTTTAGTCGAAATCCAGTTAATGTGTGTTCTATATAAGAGTTTATAAGATATTTACACTTAGCTACTTATATTAGGAAAGTCATGTAGCGGCAAACCGATAAAACAAAGGGTTGTTTTGAAATGTCATTCTGATTTTTACAGTTCCATAATCATTTTCATAAGTCACTTCACACTGAGAAATTCTTTCTGAAAAATTGTTTCAGCCTAACTTTCCCTTCAGTTCAACGTTTCTAAGGAACGACACATTCGCAAGCATACGCCTGCATAATTACTGACAAGTGTTTGAACAATGCGATTGAGTGTAAAAAAAAGCGGACCAACAGCGGATCTCTCTCGAGTGCCGAAATGAGCAAGAACATGTCCGCATCCAAGAACATGCTCGCATCCATGCTAAATATTAGTTTCTTCCATTGATCTTATTATTAAGTGTTGTTTCCCTCTTAAGTTGCAGTTACGTTTTTCCTTATGTCCTGTACTATGAACATCAGCACTTATCTCACTGATCCTATTCTCAAGCACACATTCACGTCTGCAAATAAGCACTTTATTTTAAGTTGCCGTTCAACCGTTCGTTCACTCATTCCTGACATCGCGCCCAACGCGACTGCTTTAGATTTATCAAATTTTTTCAACGTCCCTTTTTTAAAATTTTCTTATGCATCCGAGACTTGCCGCCGATGGATAATGTCCAAACTTTTTCAGATGTGGCATTGTCTGTCCTTCAGAGGACATACAAATTTTCGAGCTGGAAACCTGAACCAACGCGGTAGGTGGTCCTACGCGAGGAGTTTAATACCGCTCTTTTTGTTTTTTGAACATGGTTAGTGAAATATTGAAGTCCATTCTCGCAGTTCCTGCTGCTGTTCGTCGATCAGGATCAGAATGCCTCCTATTCTATATTAGCTCAAATGAGAGACCGAAGCCCCGTTGTCTAGAGTCAGGGAGAAGGGTCTTTGTCCCAATGTATTTGTTGCACAAATTTTTTTGTGAGAGCTGTGTTGATTGCCGTGAAAATCCTAAGTGGCAGCGGTCAGGGAGGCCCCCCTGAAAGTCGAAAGAAGTTAATGTGGGAGATTGGAGTGTGCTTTAACTGCAGACGTCAAGGGCTTTGATGATGGAAAGTCAGTTACACTGCCTCCAAAAAGGGAAGAAATGAAGTGCGCGATCAAATTCGGCGTGATCCCTCTGACCTTCATTGCTTATCACTGTACATAAACAAGATATGGGGACCTGGGCAACCAGAACCTTAATAATCGTAGCGCCATTAAGGTCAGCTTCGTGCTTTAAAAGGGCGTCTGAAACAGCCCAGCATGAATTAAACATTCTGCCTTTTCTTTCAATAACATGAGTTGCGCAGTATTTGTACATATGATTGAATGTCGTTCTCGCAGTCTTTAGACTCATCATTGCTTCAGAGGGACCATGATCTCTTGAACCATTTGCTCAAGTTTGCTTTGAGCAATTTGTTCCCCTGTAGCTTTCGGCCTACGGCAAGCTTGTGCATGATCAGGGTGGATATTGGGGTGATTTGGTTAGATATGACGAAACTTGTACCTCTTGGAAACAAGTACAGAACGGGCACTCATGTTGTCTTCTTTGTACTGCCCTTGTCTTCAAGCGCTGTAAGTGCCATTTCCGTCTCTGTATGCTATCTGAAAGAAATTAACTTATGGATTCTGAAATTAAAACATGGTGATATTGAGACGCTGAAGCCTTCGTCCCGGTTAACGTAGTTGTCAGTTCAAGCTCATTGTAACGCTGGTAAGCGCGTATTGCAGCTGGAACAGCTCTATTAAGCTCATCCCAGCAGGAATTCACTGAAGGCACTTTATTGCTCAAAGTACAGCACAACACGCACTCGTTTCAGACTCGTTAACCAAAAAATATCCGCGCTCATTTCTGTTTTTTTTCTGCTTCCCCGAGTTCTCATCATTGTGGTTCGGACTGTGTGACTTGGGAACTCCGGATGCTGAGCCGGAGTTCCCGGGTTCGAACCCGGCCTTGTCGACGGCGTTTCGACGGCGTTTCGACAAAGGCGAAACACTAAAGGCGCCCGTACGCTGTTCGATGTCAGTGCACGTTAAAGGTCCCCAGGTGGTCTAAATTATTCCGGCGACCTCCACTACGGCAACTCTGCCTTTCTTCTTTCACTCCCTCATTTACCGTTTCCTTTGGGCGCTATTCAGGTGTCTACCGAGATGTGAGACAGTTACTGCGCCATTTCCGTCCTCAAAAACCAGTTTTCCAGTTCGCGCAGATTGAGGGATACGCTAATCATTTATACTAGGAGCGCAGGTTTAATTTAAGGGAACATAATATTGCTTCGTTCCAGATCTTCAACGCATTTTTTTTAAATTGCAAGGGTCTACATAATTTCCCCTTCTTCTCTGCACAAATATTGCCTGAACAAACGACCAAATTTCCGTTCTTCTTAGAAGAGAAAGGTACGTGATGAAAATACACAAGACCGGCAACTTGCACACTGAAAAAGATAAATGGTCTTATTCAGGTATAAAAATTCTCGTTCCTTTCGCACACCTACGATGGCTTCATTTCGTAATATCTTTCTTCCGATGATCATCTGATTTCGTTTTCTCTACAAATCAGTGCATTTCCTCTGAAATTTCTGCGCTTTCATTCCTATGGTCTAATATGGTACTTACAAGTAAACTGTCCAGGAAGAGGCACTAATGATCCGTCGAACCAAAAGGTATATATAGGAAGATGGTTTGCTACGTCATGCATTTTTAAGGTGGGCGTTGACTTGCTGATTATGGATGATTTTAATTTTTCTGCGCATCGCGTTAGTGTTTTCTTCATTTGTTTCGTTTGTCTTGTACTATTGTCGGGGCCGGTATTATTGATGATAGCATTAGGAAGGCATCTGTATGTTTTTTAGCAATCCATTGTGCTCTGAAAAACAAGGCCTGCACTGCCTGCAAAAGAATGCAGTGTGAAAGTCATCCGCTTCACCCTTCTAGGAATTTTCGATCCACGTTTATACGTTTTGGCCCAAACATTAGCAGTTGCTAACGAAAGCCTAAAGAATGGCGTATGCTGGGCTACTTGAGGAAATATGGAGCTAGGAGAGTTCTGTGTGGTGGAAGGCATGTTTTCTAAAGTACAGCAAAAAGTGATTTTTTTTAGCTTTAATACCCGCAGTTATTGGGAGCTGTGGAAAGAAAAATTATGGCAGAGTTACCAGGGGTAAACTAAATTCCAGCGGCAGCAGAATGATCTACCCGGTTAAAATGGTTTTTGCTCGAAGTTTCTTATGAAGTTCAGGGTTGTTGCCTATACTTTGGTTTCGCGTTGGCACCTCTGCCTCCTTTTTGGGAGCACGCACTTTAGAATATTCGCACTGGACCCTTTTAGTATACTGCGCCTTCCGTTATATAATGTTTCACCTCAATGTCGTGCCGACTAATATTTCTATACGGCCCGTGCACACTCTTGCACGGCAAGTTGAGCCTTCGTGGGCTCCGCCCGTGCACTGAGACCCGCATGCCTATCATTTCGTAAAACGTTACTAAAGCAGTTTAATGGACAATCGGCTTAAAATTTCTACCTCTTCACATCAACACATCGCCACATAAAGTCTACAGGGGTAAATAGAAAGGTGATAAGGCTTGATCTCGCACGCTCCTGACCCTGTCTCTACGCCAAGCTTTATAGAGTCACAAATAAGGGTCACAGCGATCGCTACAGACAGGCCATGATCTTCTGTAGATTAATAAACAACCAAGTCACCTGTGATGTGCCGGCTATTAGAGATTAGAGAGAGAGATGCGCCGGTATCATGTATGCATGATGTGAATAAAGTTATTATTATTATTTAATCAAGTCGTTAACACTAAGCAAGTTGCGCAGATCTCTGTTCAGAGTAGGTTCCTCAAGGGAAAGGGGGACTGGCACAGCCTCTCTAATACCTGGTTGGCCCTCTGTGGGAAAACAGTGGGCACAGTACCAATCACCTGCCCCTGCTTACGACAATACTGGGTCCTATATCCGCGTGTCAGGTGCTAGCTCGGAGAACATTAGCCCACCCAGTCCCCACTGGTACCTTTCCGTGTACTTGAGGGCAGATGCGATGTAATTTGGGTTTTATGCAAGAAAAATCTCGGCTAAAATAAAATGAGCTGCCCTCATAAAACGACTGCTGGCATTACAGGCGCTGTGGCGGTACTGGAAGGCTGGCTTACCGGCATGCTGCCAACACCGGTCTTCTGTCGCGTAGTTGAGGTGAGACGCAACGCAAATGTGAGGTTTCCGGAGGAAAACAGGCTACCTTGAATGACGGTTCCCGCTCTGATAATTCGCAGGTCGGACATGGGTCATGGCGGGTGTAAATGGGGGCGTGGCTGCTTGCTATCATACATGCTATTTACTATTCTTCTAAATTGAAGTATACATGCTCATAAGTTACTCTTATGGAGCAGTTGTGTAAAAATTGAAACGTATTTTCTCAATCACTAAAAATAGTGTTCGTCTCTCGTAGCAGCGTACCATCACGACGAAAAGAAACGCTAGCACAGAGGAGGCTAGGCGCTCTCCTGTTCGCATTTGTTTTAAACACGCTTTCACTTCGGTGGTAGCAAAACGATGCAAGAGTTGGCCGTGACGCAATCGAGGACGACTTTAACGTCTTTTTCTTACCACCAAGGTAAAAGCGCCATCGAAAAGAAATTCGAGCAGCGGAGCGCGTAGGCGCCGCACTGTTCGCGTTTCTTTCCATCGTGATAGTATACACTCTGAAAAACGACCGCATCATACGTACCAATACCGGCACTCCCTTAGACTGCCGTAGGTTACCTGCGGCTCTCCGCACTACGTTATAGCTTGATAGTTAGTTGATTTATTGGGGTTTAACGTCCCAAAGCAACTCAGGCTATGAGGGACGCTGTAGTGAAGGGCTCCGGAAATTTCGACCACCTGAGGTTCTTTTACGTGCACTGACATAGCACAGCACTCGGGACTCTAGAATTTCGCCTTCATCGAAAGTCAGCCTCCACGGCCGGGATCGAACCCGCGTCTTTCGGGTAAGCAGCCGAGCACCGTAACCACTGAGCCACCACGGCGGAATAAAAGCCTAGTTTGTGCGCTTTAGACCCAATTTGATCGGAAAAATGTGTGCTTGCCACATATTGGCTTAGTGTAGACAGCGCACGTTGCCGATATTCCAGTACTGGTGCAAAAAATTTCTGGTAGGCTGCTCAGGCTTGAATTATATATGAAAACGTAGAAGTATATATGAAAACGTAGAGTGTGCAAAGAGAACAGATGGCCTTTTGGCAGCCCAAAACCTAGCAAAACGGGCCCGCTGTGGCGAATATTTGGTCAATCCCAGATTGGGCTTGCCTTCGTTGAACCCGCTTCGCTCATTGAAAAAAATTGCGCAGAAAAAACGTGTGTATCCGAGAAAAAATTGAAGGTCTATTTTTGTAGTTTGACCAAATGCGTATCACTTCTGTTTTCACTTTGGTTTGAGTGTTTGGATTCATTTTTCTTGAATGGGAGTTGCTCGGATAATAATACTGGGTTAAAACCCATACATGCCATTCTCTACATTCACAGATCCCTCAGAGTCCGGTGGGGCTTGCGAGAGCCAGGTTGTTTTATTGCGGTAGCAATATACTACTGTAGGTTTTGCCTCGTGCCCCGGTCGGTAGGGACGGATGACCTTGAACAGCGTTGCTTCAGCCGCGCTGCGCCAGATGGCAGCGCCGTCGGCGCGCCGCTTGGCAGCGGCTCGAGCAGTTCCCTCTGTCTACGACAGATGGCGCCCCTAGGAGGTCCACCACTTCTGGCCTTTGAAGGCCGCCGTTAGCAGCATTGGAGCGCAATGCATCGATGGCATTCGAATGATATCGTTTAAGCAATTAGCCTAATTTCTAGTCAGACCACATAAATAAGTAACACCGAGCAGGACATTGGTGGTCGTCATCCAAATCACGTGATACATTACGTCACACCACGTGACACGATGACGTCACGCCAGTGGAGAAATCGGGGCCCACCTCGCGCAGTCGCTGTGGTTGTGCGCCTCCAAATCACGTGATACATGACGTCACACCAGTGACACGATGACGTCACGACAGTGGAGAAACGGGGGCCCACCTCGCGCCGTCGCTGTGGTTGTACGCCTCCAAATTACGCGCACACGATGATGCCACACCACGTGACACGATGACGTCACGACAGTGGAGAAACGGGGGCCCACCTCGCGCTGTCGCTGTGGTTGTGCGCCTCCAAATTACGCGACACGATGATGCCACACCACGTGACACGATGACGTCACGACAGATCGCCGTCACGCGCTGGGAGAGGGAGAACGATGCCATCGCACAGATGCCGGAATGTCCTCGAGCGGCTTTCCCGCGCATTTCGAACGCGCGTTCACACTCGGTGTAGGTGAAACGCTCGCTCCACCGGGCAGGCGGACGCGGCTTCCGTGGCAATCCAGGCGCTCACACAACGCGCGTCTCGGGTTTAGTCGGCGTTCCGCGGTAGCCATGCCGTTGTCTTCCCCCCCGACGAAGGCTTCTAGTGGTTGTATTAAAATGACCAAGTATTCAACCAAGGACAGCCATGTATTACCAAGCCTAGCCATCAATATGCTTCGCATCTGACTAGGCTTGACCTTAGCTAAGCCTCAGCCATTTTTTGGAATGAACAAAGGCGCGTCTAGTGAATACGGTGTCTTTGCTCACTCCCATCTTCCTCCCTTCCGGTTACAGCGAGGTTCAGTTGTCCACCGAGATATGCGAGACAGATACATTTCCTTTCCTCAAAAACCAATTTACCGACGAGCAAAGCGTACAGCCGAACGGGCGATGGCGTCCTGTGGACTTCCTGGCAGCGTGGTATGGTCAAGCGATTAATATGGCGGCGCCTATGCTCCCGCGCTGTAACGCGTCTATAAATGCGCGCTTGCCTTGGCGTGAATGCTATGCAGTCCTGTAAGAAGTGGCGGCGACAGGAAGAAGGGAGAAAGCGACAACCTGCGCAAGTGACTCCAGAACATTGAATAGGTTGGGGCAACCGAAAAGGAAATAAGAATAATAGGCCCCTGCCTGCACCGTTTACACACAACAGGCTTAACCCAATTGGAAAATAAAAGAGGATGCCCGTAGGAAAGTTGTAATTTGACCACCCGTGGGTGGAAAAATAAAATATGAGGGATAATGCTACATTAGCGACCCACAGCCGAGAGAGCGGGCCCGGGGAGGCTCCCCTGACCTCCCCTGGGAAGTAGCGGAAAGGGAAATGGGACGTGGGAAGGGAATGGGGACAGCGAGATTTTTGCTCTGATCCTTCAATTATCTCGACTCCATTACTGGCCCGCCTGGCCAGGGCAGGGAGAGCATCGAGATTGCCCAATGGTGCGGCCCCACTCACGGGATGCCCGACCACCCACCATACGCAACGGGCTCCGACCGTCGGAGACAGGAAAACCTAACACGGGGTCAGTAGCTACCTGGGGCTCCTCATCGCTCACTAGAAGGCTTTTCCCACCTGCCGGCTACTAGCCGTTGAAGGTTTTTCGCGGTTTTTCGGACACCGGAAGTATGTGTGATTGTCCACTCCAGTGGACGACCAGTTCGTCAACGGCCTCGCGGCCTCAGAACCGGTCAGACTCCGGGGGGCCCATCTGTGCTTCCTCCAACCATCCATGCACTTATTTCCTCTCCTAGCTTACTCTTCTCCTACTGAGGAGAGAGTGTTCAAGGCTGGGCGACCGGGCCACTAACCAAGAACGTGGCTTAGGATGAGATGACCCGGGCCTACTCCACCGGTACTCCACACATCTTCGGTTTTCGCCAGACTCTTACGAGGCAGTACTAAGCCCTCATCCCCCGGCATCCCGCAGGCGGTTAAGCCTGCGGCCGGCCGTAAGGCCGCTTCCCCGGGGCGGCGGTCCTCAGAGCCTGGCCACTATGAACCCCCGCGCGGACCTGGTTTCTCCGTAACCAGAAACCGACGCGTCGGTAGCCAGACTTGCACGCCCCCGCGCGCAGAGGAAGGAAGGTAGCATGTATTCGAAAACCTTTTGGCGTTTTGACATGCCTTCCGGGCCGGATTTCGTGGGTCCAACCTGAGTATAAACCCAGGCCTGCCTCCGCTCAGGCATCGGACCTCACGTGCACGACTGGCCCTCACAGTCGTCTGGGAGTCGCTGCCACTCCCATTGGGGGTTTGCATCCCCAGAGGATGGGTCCCGGCCATCCCATCCCCACTGCTGGCATTGCACCGAAACAAAGCCTAGTAGCCGAAACTACACCGGCCCGTATTCGGTGGCGGGGGGGGCCACGAGCAGGCTGCACAGTCAGATTTCCCACAGTGTGAAGAACGTCTTGCAAAGCGTCGTGGTAGGGATGCAACTCGGCGAAGGCAACGCGCCGAAGAATCGCCAGAAGAACGCGCGCACCATTGCTAACACAATTTACCGGTTTAACCAGAGCTAAGCCACTGCCAATTTTTTTGTAGAGCAACTTCCCGCAACCAATTAGTAATTGAACTTCCACCTGCTACGGTGCGGTGGGCATTTTGCTTGTGTGTACGTATATATATTGCCACACTCTACCAGCGCCCCCGTGCGGTTTGTCTTCGACCTTTGTCGCGCGCCGGACTTCGTCCTCTTCTGCTCGGTGCTAGGGTCGGCCGGCTGCGCTCCGCCCAGTGTGCTCGCCAGGGACAGAACGTTCTACCGGCGCCCGTGACATTTTGGTGGAGGTGCGGGGTACGATCCATGTACGAAGAGGTCCCAGGAACCTCCAGCGCTCCGCCACACCCCCTGGACACGACACCTGTCCACAAGTCAAGCCGCCGCTTGAAAGGCTTAGCTCCCGAGTACAAACCCCTCACCGCGCCATCCCGCACGATGACCTCTACGGTGGCCAGCCAGACCTTCCAGCCATCTGTGAGTTCGCCACCGCTACTTCTTCATACGCCTCGCACGCCTGCGTCGTTTCATGGGGACAAGTTTGAGGATGTGGAGGACTGGTTGGACGGGTATGACAGGGTTGCTGAATTTAATCTGTGGGACGAAGACCGCAAGCTTCGGAACGTTTACTTTGCCCTCCAGGACGCCGCCAAGACGTGGTTCGAAAACCACGAGTCCGCCATCCACACCTGGCAAGACTTCCGGCGGCAGTTGCTGCATACCTTCAGCAGCAACGAACGGCGGGAGCGTGCTGAATTGGCCTTGCAATCGAGGGCGCAGCAGCCAAACGAGAGCGTGGCGATGTTCGTGGAGGACATGACCCGGCTCTTCAACCGCGCTGATCCTTCGATGTCTGAAGCCAAGAAGGTGCGCCATTTGATGCGGGGAGTGAAGGAGCAATTGTTCGTTGGGCTCGTGCGCGATCCTCCGGCTACAGTCGCCGATTTTGCGAAGGAAGCGGCAGGCATGGAGCGCGCCCTGCAACAGCGGTTTGCCCACTACGGCCGTCCATCAAACATAACTGCTGTGGAGTGCCACATTCCGAAGCCCGGGGATGAGAACACCTCCCTCCGAGAGCTCATCAGGAGCATCGTGCGCGAAGAGCTGCAGAAGCTTCGCTCTGTTGAGCAGCCTCCTAGTGTGGCCGCCATCTCGGATGCTGTCCGTGACGAGATACGCCGCACGGTGCAGCCCATTCCGCCTCCCCAACCGCCAGCGCCCTATGTGATGACATACAGCGAGGCATTGCGAAGTACTGCGTCACCACCGCCGGCGTTCTACTCTCCTGCCCCTACCACGCCGTCCCGCCGATTCCCGTATACGGCAGCGCTGCCAGACGACCGCCCACCCGTCACGAAGGCAAACATGTGGCGCACGCCGAACAACAGGCCCTTGTGCTTCCACTGCGGCGAAGCAGGCCACATCCGTCGTCACTGCCCGTACCGCCGGATTGGCCTGCGCGGCTTTTCGCCAGACGCACCCCTGCCACGCTATGGTGAACGACCCCGCGAGATCGATCAATACCTAGCGGCCAACGTCCCACCTGCACCCACTGCCCAACGTCAGTCCAGGTCACCGTCACCTCGACGGTTGTCTTCACCAGCCCGCCAGTCCTACGTCCGGCAGTCCTCCAGCCCGCGCCGGGAAAACTGAGTACGGCGACCCCCGGAGGTAGGGCCGCCGTCACTGGACATAATGACGAACATCCTCCGCTCACCGACGTTAGCACCGACCTCCGACCTCACGCCGCTACGACCTTTCGACGCCCAGAGACGTCTCCGCTTGACGCACCAACTCGACCGCGAGAACGATCCCCAAGTCCGACCACCCCCACACAGCGTTTTTCCGAAGGTGACCAAGCTTCGGCTGAAATCCCGATCATCGTTGATGGCCGCCGCGTGACCGCTCTCGTAGATACCGGCGCCGACTTCTCCGTCATGAGTCGTGGTCTGGCGACTGTCCTGAGGAAAGTCCTGACACCTTGGCCTGGAACGCACATCCGGACAGCTGGAGGCCATCTGGTGACACCGCTAGGTGTCTGCACCGCTAGAATGGAGATTCGCGGTGTAACCTTCATTGCCTGCTTCGCTGTGTTGGCTCATTGCTCGAAGGACCTCATCCTCGGGTTTGATTTTCTTCGAGAACACGGTGCGATAATCAACCTCCGCGAACTTGTCGTGACGTTCTCACCTCAGTGTGCCACAGCCGGCAGAAGCGAGCCCGACAGGCCTGTTTTTCGCGTGTGTGATGACAATGTCACGCTACCACCACGCTCCAGTTTGTTTATTACGGTGGAATGCTCCAACCCACGCACGCCTCACGGGATTGCGGAAGGTAACCTGTCGTTACTGTTGAGTCAACAAGTCTGCGTTGCGCGTGGTGTTGCTTCCCTCCGCGAAATGCGAACGCAGCTTTTTGTTACCAACTTTAGCGCCGAATACCGCCACTTGCCGCAAGCAACAGCCATAGCCTATTTCGATGAAATTAGTGACTCAGTCTCCCACTGCGCCTTGACCCTCAACGATACCCATGAATCGACGTCTGACGCCCCCGTTCTGACTGACGTGAACCCCGACCTAACCGCCGATCAGAAACACCGCCTCCACATGATCCTCGACTCTTTTCGTGACTGCTTTGCGACCACTTCTAAAGTTCGGCAAACATCGGTCGCTAAACACCGCATTGTAGTTGATGAAGGCGAGAGGCCTATACAACACCACCCCTATCGAGTGTCTGCGAAAGAAAGGGAGGTGATTCGGCGGCAGGTTGAGGAAATGCTCCGCGACGAGGTTATCCAGCCCTCAACAAGCCCGTGGGCTTCGCCCGTTATGCTGGTCGCCAAGAAGGATGGCACTCTCCGATTCTGTGTCGACTATCGTCGCCTCAACAAGATTACTAAAAAGGACGTTTATCCGTTGCCCCGAATTGATGACTCATTCGATCGCCTGCGTCATGCCCGCTACTTTTCCTCTCTTGATCTACGCAGTGGGTACTGGCAGATCGAAGTTGATGAACGTGACCGTGAAAAGACCGCGTTCATAACCCCCGACGGTTTGTACGAGTTCAAGGTGCTCCCCTTTGGCCTGTGTACCGCTCCTGCCACCTTTCAAAGAATGATGGACACTGTCCTGGTTGGCCTCAAATGGCAGTCGTGTCTCGTCTATCTTGATGATGTGGTTATTTTCGCTGCGACCTACGAAGAACATCTCAAACGCTTGAGTGCAGTATTGACGGAAATCCGATCAGCCGGTCTGTCTCTAAAACCCGAAAAATGCCACTTCGCGTACCAACGGCTGAAGTTTTTGGGCCATGTTGTGACACCTGAGGGCGTCAGCCCCGACCCTGACAAGACGGCCGCTGTAGCTGCGTTCCCGACTCCCACTGATAAGCGAGCTGTGCGCCGGTTTCTTGGCCTCTGCGCATATTACAGACGCTTCGTGCAAGCCTGGAGAAGTCTTGCACGAGTGTGCTCGCCAGGGACAGAACGTTCTACCGGCGCCCGTGACAATATATATATATATATATACATACATATATATACATATATATATATATATTAAGGGAAGGGGATGAGGGGCTCGTTATAAATATGACAGAAGCCAACAGCCACAGAAACCAAGGGGCACAGGGGATTTTTTTTTACATTAATATATTTATTTTGTGGTGTTGATCAATTTAGAATATTACTGAATATGTTATCGCTTAAAGCTAATTGATAGAAAAGCAGAAGAAAAAACAACCACATGCCGCCGGTGGGATCCGAACCCACGACCTCCGAATTACGCGTCCGGTGCTCTACCTCTGAGCTACGGCGACGGCTGTCAAACCTTCTGCTTTCGCGGGTATTTATGTTTACAAGTAGCCTAACCTTGAGAGTGTTCATCAGCGCCACCCACGTTCATAAGCGGCGGACGTAGAACGTCCTGAGTTACTGCAGGTGTGACGTAGAACGTCATCGAACGGAAAGGGTGGAAGCTGCGTGAGAACCCTCTTATGCTTCCTATGGCATCAAGGCTGCCAGAACCGAGGCCCTCACTAAGCAATTAAGGAAACAAGGGAAGGGGATGAGGGGCTCGTTATAAATATGACAGAAGCCAACAGCCACAGAAACCAAGGGGCACAGGGGATTTTTTTTTAAATTAATATATTTATTTTGTGGTGTTGATCAATTTAGAATATTACTGAATATGTTATCGCTTAAAGCTAATTGATAGAAAAGCAGAAGAAAAAAAGGCAGAAGAAAAAACAACCACATGCCGCCGGTGGGATCCGAACCCACGACCTCCGAATTACGCGTCCGGTGCTCTACCTCTGAGCTACGGCGACGGCTGTCAAACCTTCTGCTTTCGCGGGTATTTATGTTTACAAGTAACCTAACCTTGAGAGTGTTCATCAGCGCCACCCACGTTCATAAGCGGCAGACGTAGAACGTCCTGAGTTACCGCAGGTGTGACGTAGAACGTCATCGAACGGAAAGGGTGGAAGCTGCGTGAGAACCCTCTTATGCTTCCTATGGCATCAAGGCTGCCAGAACCGAGGCCCTCACTAAGCAATTAAGCAAACAAGGGAAGGGGATGAGGGGCTCGTTATAAATATGACAGAAGCCAACAGCCACAGAAACCAAGGGGCACAGGGGATTTTTTTTTAAATTAATATATTTATTTTGTGGTGTTGATCAATTTAGAATATTACTGAATATGGTATCGCTTAAGGCTAATTGATAGAAAAGCAGAAGAAAAACAACCACATGCCGCCGGTGGGATCCGAACCCACGACCTCCGAATTACGCGACCGGTGCTCTACCTCTGAGCTACGGCGACGGCTGTCAAACCTTCTGCTTTCGCGGGTATTTATGTTTACAAGTAACCTAACCTTGAGAGTGTTCTTCAGCGCCACCCACGTTCATAAGCGGCGGACGTAGAACGTCCTGAGTTACTGCAGGTGTGACGTAGAACGTCATCGAACGGAAAGGGTGGAAGCTGCGTGAGAACCCTCTTATGCTTCCTATGGCATCAAGGCTGCCAGAACCGAGGCCCTCACTAAGCAATTAAGCAAACAAGGGAAGGGGATGAGGGGCTCGTTATAAATATGACAGAAGCCAACAGCCACAGAAACCAAGGGGCACAGGGGATTTTTTTTAAAATTAATATGTTTATTTTGTGGTGTTGATCAATTTAGAATATTACTGAATATGTTATCGCTTAAAGCTAATTGATAGAAAAGCAGAAGAAAAACAACCACATGCCGCCAGTGGGATCCGAACCCACGACCTGCGAATTACGCGTCCGGTGCTCTACCTCTGAGCTACGGTGACGGCTGTCAAACCTTCTGCTTTCGCGGGTATTTATGTTTACAAGTAACCTAACCTTGAGAGTGTTCACTGGTGAACACTCTCAAGGATCACGCCATAAGAAGCCATAGGAAGCATAAGAGGGTTCTCACGCAGCTTCCACCCTCTCCGTTCGATGACGTTCTACGTCACACCTGCGGTAACTCAGGACGTTCTACGTCCGCCGCTTATGAACGTGGGTGGCGCTGGTGAACACTCTCAAGGTTAGGTTACTTCTAAACATAAATACCCCCGAAAGCAGAAGATTTGACAGCCGTCGCCGTAGCTCAGAGGTAGAGTACCGGACGCGTAATTCGGAGGTCGTGGGTTCGAATCCCACAGGCGGCATGTGGTTGTTTTTTCTTCTGCTTTTCTAATCAATTAGCTTTAAGCGATAACATATTCAGTAATATTCTAAATTGATCAACACCACAAAATAAATAAATATTAAAAACAAAAAATCCCCTGTGCCCCTTGGTTTCTGTGGCTGTTGGCTTCTTTCATATTTATAACGAGCCCCTCATGCCCCTTCCCTTGTTTGCTTAATTGCTTAGCGAGGGCCTAGGTTCTGGCAGCCTTGACGCCATAGGAAGCATAAGAGGATTCTCACGCAGCTTCCACCCTCTCCGTTCGATGGCGTTCTACGTCACACCTGCGGTAACTCAGGACGTTCTACGTCCGCCGCTTATGAACGTGGGTGGCGCTGGTGAACACTCTCAAGGTTAGGTTACTTGTAAACATAAATACCCCCGAAAGCAGAAGATTTGACAGCCGTCCCCGTAGCTCAGAGGTAGAGCACCGGACGCGTAATTCGGAGGTCGTGGGTTCGGATCCCACCGGCGGAATGTGGTTGTTTTTTCTTCTGCTTTTCTAATCAATTAGCTTTAAGCGATAACATATTCAGTAATATTCTAAATTGATCAACACCACAAAATAAATAAATATTAAAAAAAAATCCCCTGTGCCCCTTGGTTTCTGTGGCTGTTGGCTTCTTTCATATTTATAACGAGCCCCTCATTCCCCTTCCCTTGTTTGCTTAATTGCTTAGCAAGGGCCTCGGTTCTGGCAGCCTTGACGCCATAGGAAGCATAAGAGGGTTCTCACGCAGCTTCCACCCTTTCCGTTCGATGACGTTCTACGTCACACCTGCGGTAACTCAGGACGTTCTACGTCCGCCGCTTATGAACGTGGGTGGCGCTGGTGAACACTCTCAAGGTTAGGTTACTTCTAAACATAAATACCCCCGAAAGCAGAAGATTTGACAGCCGTCGCCGTAGCTCAGAGGTAGAGCACCGGACGCGTAATTCGGAGGTCGTGGGTTCGAATCCCACAGGCGGCATGTGGTTGTTTTTTCTTCTGCTTTTCTAATCAATTAGCTTTAAGCGATAACATATTCAGTAATATTCTAAATTGATCAACACCACAAAATAAATAAATATTAAAAACAAAAAATCCCCTGTGCCCCTTGGTTTCTGTGGCTGTTGGCTTCTTTCATATTTATAACGAGCCCCTCATGCCCCTTCCCTTGTTTGCTTAATTGCTTAGCGAGGGCCTAGGTTCTGGCAGCCTTGACGCCATAGGAAGCATAAGAGGATTCTCACGCAGCTTCCACCCTCTCCGTTCGATGGCGTTCTACGTGACACCTGCGGTAACTCAGGACGTTCTACGTCCGCCGCTTATGAACGTGGGTGGCGCTGGTGAACACTCTCAAGGTTAGGTTACTTGTAAACATAAATACCCCCGAAAGCAGAAGATTTGACAGCCGTCCCCGTAGCTCAGAGGTAGAGCACCGGACGCGTAATTCGGAGGTCGTGGGTTCGGATCCCACCGGCGGAATGTGGTTGTTTTTTCTTCTGCTTTTCTAATCAATTAGCTTTAAGCGATAACATATTCAGTAATATTCTAAATTGATCAACACCACAAAATAAATAAATATTAAAAAAAAATCCCCTGTGCCCCTTGGTTTCTGTGGCTGTTGGCTTCTTTCATATTTATAACGAGCCCCTCATTCCCCTTCCCTTGTTTGCTTAATTGCTTAGCAAGGGCCTCGGTTCTGGCAGCCTTGACGCCATAGGAAGCATAAGAGGGTTCTCACGCAGCTTCCACCCTTTCCGTTCGATGACGTTCTACGTCACACCTGCGGTAACTCAGGACGTGCTACGTCCGCTGCATATGGACGTGGGTGGCGCTGGAGAACACTCTCAAGGTTAGGTTACTTGTAAACATAAATACCCCCGAAAGCAGAAGATTTGACAGCCGTCGCCGTAGCTCAGAGGTAGAGCACCGGACGCGTAATTCGGAGGTCGTGGGTTCGAATCCCACCGGCGGCATGTGGTTGTTTTTTCTTCTGCTTTTCTAATCAATTAGCTTTAAGCGATAACATATTCAGTAATATTCTAAATTGATCAACACCACAAAATAAATCAATATTAAAAAAAATCCCCTGTGCCCCTTGGTTTCTGTGGCTGTTGGCTTCTTTCATATATATATATATATATATTTATATATATATTTATATATAAATTTACAGTATGTAAAATTACAGTACCAGTTTTTCACTCCTCCTATTTGATTATTCAGTCCAGATATATAAATTAACTTTTTAAATATAGCTTGAAACGTTCTCATGTCAATAGGAAATTTGTGTAGGTCCACAAATATTGTCCAACCCAGGCACTTTGAACGAGATAGACTTAGCGTGGCCGTTTTTATTTTATTATCTTGCTGCCAAAAACAGGGCTTTGGGTTGTGCTTGGTTCTAAGATAAGCGCCAGTGGCATCGGGCGGCAATTGAAAAAAAGCGCGGCTCCTGTCTTTCAGCGTAATTCACACGACGCTATCAGGCTTGTTACACGCGTCTTTGCTTGTTGGGATCTTGGTCCCAAATTCAAACTCATGAGATTGCCAACGTTCTTCGGCACGCATTCTGCTAACGTGAGAGCGCAATTAACGCCGCAGAAACGGGAGCAGCTCTTTCTTTCAATTGCCGCCCGAACCCACTGGCGCTTATCTTGGAACCAAGCACAATGCGAAGCCCTGTTTTTGGCAGCAGGAGGGACGCGAAGCGGGTGATGTTTTTTATAAAGCACGGATGAGTGAGCTGTAATCGCGGCGCATTCGGACGCACGGAGCGCGCTGTCTCGTGGTATCTGTTAAACTCCGCGGACTTTCGTTTTTTCCGAATGAAAACGGCCAAGCTAAGTATGTGTTGGAAATGTCTGGGTTGGAATATATTTGAGGAGCTCCACAACTTTCCTATTCACAACTGAACATTTCAAGCTATATTTAAATAGTTAATTTATTTATCTCGACTAATCATTCAAATAGGAGGACCTAAAGATTGGTGCTGTAAGTTTAGATAAACCTTAACAATATCCACGTGATTTCAGTTGTGAAGAGTGCTAAGTATCTTTATAAACCTTGGTACAATTAGCTGGGACGCCCTGTATTACCGCAATATGCATGTTATCTTTTATGGTGACCTGGAAGCATAGAATATGTACACTAAGCGTTGAACACAAAGCGATGAGCCCGATGTAGAAGAAATATAACTCAGAAGTACTTTTATCTGGGCGTGTTGGTTCATAACTTTTCTGGGGCACAAAGGGGTGCCATAACCCATGTTGCCCTGCTCACCTACCCATGTTTCCCCCTGCTCATCGCAAGCATTGTGACCACGACTTGCCAAGCCAGGCTACTTGGGTTCTACCAGCAAAAAAGTCCTCATACCAAGTGAACTCACTGGCCCGTTCGATCTTTTCAAGCCGTCCTTTGGCCACGGCAAAAGAGTATGCAAGATCCTCCGGTGCGAACTATGGAACCAAGTGAGGTTACTTCAAGATCTTCTACGTGCGGCATGCTATGCCCAAAACCAGGAGTCTTTTATTGCGCCCCTGTGTCCCCCAGAGAAGTTATGAACCAACAAGCCCAAATACAAGTACTTCTGAGGTGTCCACTGTTCTAAAGGGCAGTTATGCAACTTTCCTGATTTCCAAGCTCCCGCTCCATTAGTCTCACAGCTTAAAGCGCAACTAAAGTGTCCACTGCTGGTTATAACAGATAACCGCGACGGTGACGGCGACGCCGCGAAACGCAGAACCGGCTGCCAAAGACCTGCGCTCTAAAAAATATGTAGACTACGTCACTCGACTCTAAACAACCCTCACCTAGTATATACGCCAGCACTAGCATGATTCTGAGTTGTGCCGTCCTCGCGATCATCAAGCTGTTTCTTTATCTTCAGAACTTTTAAATCGATACACGGGTCAACTTATGCCTGCAATAAACCAATTCCTGTGAACTGCTTTCACGGACAAGATTGAACTTCATGGTCGTTTTTACAGAGTATAAATTTCAAACAGTTCAAAGAAATATTATTCAAAACTTCTCCTCAATGCGCGCATACCGTATCTTTTAATTGACCTATTTAGCTGTTTCTTAGTATTAAAGAATAAATTTCATGCAATACTTTGTTACATATGGAACTGTGTTTTACTTGCGTGCTGTACTCATATTTCCAGTCATGATTTATTACCTTTGACTCTGGACCATCTTCCCTTCTCATCCGTACACTCTCATATATTGCCCCTACAGTTGTCCTCAATGGCACATGGATGACGATGATGTTTCGGACTGTACATTATATGATTTTTTAACTGAAGCTGACATTCACTGCCTCTGCGTTGTGACCATTTCCGATCGAAAAATTTTCGTCTCTTTTGGAGCAGCGCTCTGAAGAGTTTAGGCATTTAATCTTCCTGGTAGTTTAAATGCTATATGTCTGAAACTTTGAAACTCCCCAGTTTAAGGCTGAGCTGAAGTTTAAAACTCTCAGAAACTTCATAAGATAGCCTTGAACTGGTAGTTTCTGAAGGTGGAATATTACAACAATGGTTAAAAATCAGTGGCAAGAAAGTTAAAATGAAAGATTTTGTGAAATACGCCGGCTTAAGATTTTTCGATGAAGGGAAATATTGAGTTAGTTTAGATGAAATCTTATTATCCAGGCATTTATGGTAGGTCCATATTCTGCGTTTGTATTTGCAACACAAAACCCCTGGGTCGATTTGAAAGTCGTTGAAGTTCACAAGGGTGAAGATAGCTAGATAACCGAAGATGCATTGTTGAGCTTTTCCTTCGATAGCTTTTTTCCGGCTGCGTTAATGCTTTAGGAGCAGCTTGTGTTAAAGCTTTTTTGAGATTCGTGTGTGTTGACAGTAAGAGTAGTCGATAAAAAGGCCGTATATGTAAATTTCGTGGAATTTTAGAACAAACTTTGTTTGCAGGCACTGAATTATCTCTGTTACCAAAAGGAGTGCGATTTCAATCATAAGCGCCTCTCTGGTTCTCTTTATTTAGTTGCATAAAGTGACGCTAAGTATCAGATTAAAAGGAAATGTTTCGGAGAACGCATTGAACAGGCAATGTAATTAGGAGACGCTTACTATTCACGTTTATTCATAAAATATAAAAAAGCTATCTGATAAAAAATGTGCGCCTTTTACAGGGGGATTTTACCGCACACTGTAAAACTTTCTGCTCCTTGCGTTTGATCAGTGGAACTCTATCGTACTAACCTTTTATTGTTACCTTTATTGAGGACTGCTTCGCCAGTTTTAAATTCGATTGATAACTACGCATTCCTTCGTTTATTCTTACGTGCCATGGGTGCAGTTTTTCAGTGAATAAAAAGCTGCTTTCATCACAGTTCGAATAGTTACCCTTAGCCTTGCAGAAGCTAAATCTTCGCCGAAGCCGAGTATCTCGGTTTCTAAACATCTGTGGGCAACTTTACCAATTCAGAAACGGGAAAACAACTGTATGAAATACCATCAGTGTGAGGTGGAGTGTACAGCTGCACAGATTTTATGAAATGATGCATTAGCAGCTTCAGCCTGAATCTCTCGCCGAGCAGCAATTCATGTTGTTACTGGAAACATGTAGAAAACAATCAGACATCGTTATTTGTGTGCGACATAGCATAGATCATCCCCATGGAACGGACGAGAGTATTGCTTTCCTCACGATACATCTTATCCTGAGGAGGCTGTCACCTCTGCGCCGCTTCTAAACCAACACTGTGATATTTCAAAGCGATACAAGCAGTTCTAGATGACGGATACACTAGCGGCTGCTTCTCTGTATTGCGGGTGCTGCATGGCAACGCCCTTGCCAAAAGTAGCCGGGTTGCATGGTTTGCTTCTCAATCGTATAGTAGACCGCTTATTCCAGCTACCGAGCTATAACTCTCTTTAACGGGAAGGGGACGCTTGTGCTCGCCTTTTAGGATCATTTAATGTTTAGAGAAGTCATTAGGACTCTGCTAATCGAATGAGAAGCAAGATCATGCAGCCTAGTTTCTTCTTGCAAACAGAATATATTGCAGCGTGCAACGCGAAATAGAACACCGGAGCTGAGACGACAAAACTGCGGCGGTGCGTCAGCAGCCAAGCGCGCGAGCGAGAGCGAACTAACTTCTTCCTCTTCTCGTGCATGCAGTATACTTCTGTCTCTACGAATGCATGTATCACTGCCCCCCTCTTCTGCAGCATCGACACGATGCGGCTAGGAGAGAAAAGACACCGAAAGGGGAGAACACAGCTGCAGTGAACCGTTAGTTCAGTCAGGTAGCCGGTCGTGGTAAGGCTTCATGCGAACAACGTGTACGACTTCAGTTCGGTGCGACCGGCGCGGTGAACAGGCTGTCGAGGCGGGAGCAACTGCATAAGTCACATCACTGATGCGGCGCACTACTTCGTAAGGGCCGAAGTATCCGCGCAGCCGCTTTTCAGAGAGCCCGCGGCGACGAACAGGTATCCAAATCCACACAAGGTCGCCGGGAGCATAACTGACGAAACGGCGTCCACAGTTGTACCTAGTGGCGTCAACCTCCTGTTGACGGTGGATGCGCAGGAGGGCCAGTTGACGCGCTTCCTCAGCACGCTGAACGAAGGTATCTACGTCGATGTCAGCGTCAGAGTCGCAGTAAGGGTCAACGGGCAACATAGCATCCAACGGAGTGGTCACCTGGCGACGCAAGACAAGCTGAAAGGGGGTCAGTCGGGTGGTTTCCTGCAGGGCGGTGTTGTACGCAAACGTTACGTACGGCAGAATGGCGTCCGAAGTTCGATGCTCGACGTCAACGTACATTGATAGCATGTCGGCTAGGGTGCGGTTGAGTCGGTCTACCAAACCGTTTGTCTGCGGGTGATACGCCGTAGCACGTCGGTGGCTCGTGTGCGTCAGAGTCATCACGGACTTGGTTAAGCGGGCCGTGAAAGCAATTCCCCGGTCTGTAACACGGCGGGTGCTCCACGACGCAAGACAATGTTGTGGACGAAGAACTGCGCCACTTCAGCAGCAGTGCCTTTGGCAAGAGACGTGGTCTCAGCGTACCGTGTGAGGTAGTAAGTCGCAACGACTATCCAACGCTTTCCAGACGAGGACTTCGGAAATGGACCAAGGAGGTCCATGCCCACTTGATGGAAAGGGGTCTTCGGTGGATCGACGGGGTGAAGAAATCTGGCTGGTTTCAATGGAGGAGTCTTTCGTAGTTGACATTCACGGCAGGTTTTGACGTAGGCCCGCACCGATGGGAGTAACCTGGGCCGATAATACTTTTGTCTAATGTGCGCGAGTGTACGGCTGACTCCAAGGTGCTCGGCGGATGGTGCATCATGACAGGCACTCAAGATCTCAGACCGCAGCTGTGTTGGTACGACAAGTAGGAACACTTCCTCGCTGTGGGCAAAATTGCGCTTGTAGAGAATACCAGACCGTAAAGTGAAGGTCTGAAGCCCTCGAAGAAAAACAAGCGGAATGGGAGCTTCACTGCCTTAGAGGTAATCGATGAGCGGCGCCAAATCCGTGTCCGCCCTCTGAAGCTGCGCCATTTGGGTGGTACTAACAGAGTCCAGGGAAGGAAAATCATCGGTGGTTTCTTCGGTATTGATTGGGATAGGCGCGCGCGACAGACAATCCGCATCCTGATGCTTACGGCCAGACTTGTAAACTACTGTTAAGTCGTATTCTTGCAAGCGTAAGCTCCATCTAGCCAAGCGTCCTGAGGGGTCTTTGAGGAACGCCAGCCAGCATAAGGAGTGGTGGTCGCTTACCACACGGAAGGGTCGTCCGTAGAGGTACGGTCGGAACTTGCAAATGGCCCACATCATGCCCAGCACCTCCACCAAACTGTAGCGTGCAACGCGAAATAGAACACCGGAGCTGGGAGGACAAAACTACGGCGGTCCCTCAGTGGCCAAGCGCGCGAGCGAGAGCGAACTAACTTATTCCACTTCTCGTGCGTGCACTACTTCTGTTTCTTAGAATACATGTATCGATATATTGTCTTTCGCGTTTAGGAGGGCCACTGGCCTTTCGTCAACCACAGGCCGAGCCTGCGCATGCCATACCAAGTGCTGATTTCATAGTGGATAGTATACTGATCGTTCTGCGCATGCAAATCTGGGCCATCGGTCTTCCAAATAAATTAAATGACAATGACAAGCTGACACCATTAAGTATTGACCAAAATGGTGCCTCAGGAGGAACAAGATGAGCATTAAGCGTTTCACTGCCACTGCGTTCAGCTAAAACACATCTCAAAGGATTTTTAACGCATTGTTGTTTTGCTTGAGCCGGTTTTTTCTCCCCACCCATGACGATGGGACTGAATAAAAGAAAACGTTGTTGAACAGCAGAGGAAGACCTACAGAGTGGGTGTGGCCCTTTGTCCAATTCTTCAATGGCCCGGGCTGTCTTGCTAGCCCAGTTACCAGAGCTAGTGCGCGCATCTTCCCGGGCCGACGCTAATTCCCGCGAGGGGAGAGGCACCTGTGATTCCTTGCTTGACCAGTCCGCGGGCCACAGCATGCCTCTCAATGCGGTGAGGCATGAATACGTAATGCGCGGGCCGTGGGCAAGCGGACCGTCGTGTGAATTGGCCTTAAAGGTATACTGAAGCGGTTTTAGAATTCGGTGAGTTTAAGGTTGCCGAATGTGCGAAACGTGCGCGTAAAGCCTGCGAAATCGTTTTGTTCTAGCATTTAAAATGGTGGTGTAATCGCCCAATAAAGTTGTCGTCGGCGATCAGGCTTCTCTGAAGTGCACAGCGACGGGCAGAGGCCCCGATAATGACGTCACGTATGACGGCCCTACGTTTCCAGCGAAGAAACAGTTATTTCATGGAAGAAAACCGACGCCATGGAAGGTGAAGCTCACGATGCATTGTTTGGCGCCTTCTGACGACACATAGCAGTATGCAAGCGTAAGCAGCTGACATCTGAAATTTCGTCAACAAGGACGTTTTGGCGCTTTCTCTGCCTTATAAAATGAAATGGCCGTGCCCTATCTGCAGCGATCAACAATTCTTAGAAGCGGTGCATATACAGCTGGGTTGTGTTTACTTTCTCTGAAATAGACTTCGGACTAATGGACGACCGTGTGAGGTGATATGGCAAAAAATAAATGGAACAATGGCATGTAAACTTACGAAATGCGTACACGTGATGCGGATAGTTGAAATTGAATTTTGTTGCTACGGTACCAAGGTAGAACATAAGCACTGTCTCTTGTGATCAGTACACAGCTACGACAGGAAACACGCTATGAATCGAGAAAACAAAAATACAGAACACAAACACACCTTAATATAGGTTAGGGGCCAACGTTGAAAGCAATCCTATGCCAAATGTCAAGAATGCGCATTTTTATTTTTTGCTCTTTTGTAACATACGTTTAAGAACTGTGCTGGCTCCTGAACAATCAGACCAGAAAGTCGTGTTGACACATTTTAGCCCTGCTAAATGATGCTAAACGTATCGAGAAGGTGCATCAGAATACTCGATTGTGTTTCAGCTACGAATAATGCCAAAAACTATTAGTGGTAAAATATTTTTCTAACTTTTCCTCTGCAAACTGCAGACCATACTTCGATTAAGGCAGGAAGGACGCAAACTAAAACCAGGGATACATGGAATATACAGTGCAGTAGCCGTAACCATGGCTAAACAAGATAGGCTTAGTTCAGTTTCCCTCTCGATCTTGTAGAGAGAAATTCTGTTGATGATGATCACTGAAGGATCCTTGACGTCTCACAGATTTTATATTGCTCAATCACGTTGTTAAGGGACTCTTCTGGAAAGGTTAACTTTTTAATAACAATTAATAAAACAAAAAAAGATGCAAGCAAAGAGAAAAATTATGTACAACTGATTGACTCGCAGTTTTACGTTACAAAAACCAGCCGCCGGGCCCACCGAAATAGCTGGTTTGAAAGTCTACGTTCCCGCCCTCGGTGGGGACAGTAACCAATCAGGCAACTCCCCGAACGTCCACCCAATAAATAATTGCGGAAAAGGAAGCATTACCTGTATATCGATCAGGAAAGGAAAACACAGCCAATCAACAAACACTGTACAAATATGTACGCCTACCACCAATGAGATTTCGGAGAATTCTTCCGTCCTCCCGCGAGCCTCGGGAACATTTTCGCTTTCACACGGTGCTAGTTATTTCAACCTCCGGTTGACTCAGGTTCGCGGAAAGTCACGTCAAGGCCTATCTCTTCGGTATCGTCCCTGAAACTGTCTTCATGCCTGCAGCTAGCGTGGCAATGTCCTGTTGTCCACGCCTCAAGCTGTCAATGCACGCCGCTGTAGACATGGGACGAAAGCCACACGATGTGACGCGGATCCGCCTCGCGGCACGAACGTGCACAACGGGATGCGACTCTGTCCCCCCCCCCCCCTCCCCTTATCACGCTGGGTAGCGAGTGCGATTCACCCCCATCTCTGCAGTTGTGCGGAGGGCAGGAAAAAAACTAAATGGACATTCCTTTATCATAAACCCAGACGCGGGAAACAATGTACAGTACCGCGAACTTCACTGGTTTGATTTTTTTTCGATTGATAGTGTTGCATTAACAGTCCCAGCCATCTGTGGCGCGTGACAACATGGAAACTTGTACAGATCGCTCTATGCAAAATAGACTCTTAACGGTGTTTTGTGTTAGTGTCATGTGCTCTTTGCTGACGCTGCGGAAAGTTAGGACGAAAGGTTACGTCAAAGACCACTGTTAACAAATATTTAAGGGAAAATTAAAGCTAAAATTTCGCCTCTCTGTAAACCATGGTTTAGTGTAAACCTGTAAAGCCGCAGTGCAGCCAGGCTCATCGAGTAAGTAAAATCCCCCCTCCCCCAACAAACGCATGAATCTTCGACAGGCGAAAGTGCAAATCTTTTCATGAACCTCCCAGCCCTGTGCCTCACCAACCATTCCAGCGGTAGAAACGCTACTCACTGTGCATCGGGCTACCAAGTAGCTCCACGCGACGAAAGCAGCATCCCCGATTCTGGGCAATCGCACAAGTCGGGTGCTTACCCATGGCGTCGGCTTAGTTTCAATTTATTACCAAATATTGCGCCTGGAGAAGTTCTACACAGCCCCTCAAATGAAGCTTCACAACTTTTCTTCGACGCATCACAACGCCGTTGGTATGAGGTCTCCGACAAACGTCCCCCGCACTTACCACAATCGCACGCACCGCAATCTACTGCAACTGGGTATTTTAACATGACTATCCTTGCATGCAAGATATGGGTTGCCGTTGTAGCAGTGCACATTTGCAGGCATTCAAGACCAGGGAAGATGCGCAGAAGTGTTTGTACGGTAATCGCAAATAGCACGCTTTATATTACTCTCCGTGGTGAACCACTCTGTTATTGAGTCGTAAATTAGACAGTTGTAGATTGTGGTGCGTTGTTCTATACGGACTGACTACATATATTTTGTACCCCCTGCTGTTGCACCCAGTGGAGCCAGGGATTCGTAGGAGACTAATTACCTCCTTTTGCCCGGCCTCACGGGCAGTACCTTCTAGTGAACATACAATAGATCATAATAAAAAATCATAACCTTTCCTCG
This sequence comes from Amblyomma mixtum, assembly GCF_055824585.1. Classification (NCBI taxonomy): domain Eukaryota; kingdom Metazoa; phylum Arthropoda; class Arachnida; order Ixodida; family Ixodidae; genus Amblyomma; species Amblyomma mixtum. The sequence goes on along the minus strand of NC_143015.1, from coordinate 146,743,008 downwards.
TAGTAAATTTGAGGAAGTAGATGCCTGGAATCGGGCATAGTCGCACATGTTACAATATTGCATCTAAGAGCTCAAACTCCTGTCGCAGAACTTTTTTAGATGCTGGCACCGAAAGCTTCTAAGCACGCAGTCCCTAATTTTTCGAAAGTAGGCAAACCTCCACCCTTAGCGGTATGAAAATGCGCTCTGAAATCATCAATATTATCTCTCTGGTGAAAGCCAAATTTTTTTCAGTTACGTATTTTCCCGGATTGTAAAATAAGGCGCTGTACACTATGAAACAAAGCTTCTATTTACTGGAAATTTATGTTAAGTACCCCCCCCCCCCACCCCTCCATAATTGCTGTCCTTGTGAAGGGCGGGACACTTATATTCAGCTCAAAGAACTGCTTCTTCAAGCATGACCTCATTTCTTCCTTCTCCAGAATCGCTCTTTCATTTTTCACCGTCGTTATCATCAACACAAGGTCACAGTGCCTCATTGTAACACAGTGACATGTGCGCAATCATATTTTCCGCTAACCTCTGAAGAATGGAATTCCCTACCCGCATCATTAACTAGCATCACTGATTCAACTCAATTTAGAAGAATACTTACCACTCTGATTACATAATGATCGCTTTTGTATTTTATTGTAGTGTTGTGTTCTCCACCTACTAGTATTGTTCTTAAACTATTTTATTAATCTGTTCCGAGTTAATTTTGCTCACTTCAATTTATGTTGCCTCAGTTGTTCTATAGTTTTGTATAAATTGTGCTTTGTTTATTTTTCTTGTTATCAAATGCCCTTCCCCTCTGAAATGTACTTTGTACCCTGAGGGTATCATAAATAAATAAATAAATAAATAAATAAATAAATAAACAAAAAAATAAATAAATAAATAAATAAATAAATAAATAAATAAATAAATAAATAAATTTCCCTTTGTTCCAGATTTGTTGGATATGAAACTGCCGCACTTATTTTCATGCTTAGGTTTTTGTCCAACTTTCTCTCAACGTGCATCCATCTAATCTTGGTTTCACCTTTCTTCATTAAACCAAAATCTGTGAAATGTGCCCTGTCAGCGCACAGCGTTTATGGCAGTCTTCTAAAATAGCCTCGAGCCTACTGTAAAAAACAAAGCCATTTTTCACGCTGCCCCGTTTCAGCAGTGCTCACTATCTACACAAGCATTGTAGACATTGCCTGCAAGGAAAATAGATGTTTTGTTGAATTAAATATATCGGTTGAATGTAGACGAAAACAGCCATTTTTAACGCGCCTGTTCACGTTTCTATACGGCTTCTTGAAAAGTTGTTGATGTTAGTAATGCCGATATTACAGAGTAAATTATGGATGGCTCAAAAAATATTCCCAAGGCATAGGCAATACTTTCGAACAGATCGTTAAGTACAGACGAGAAACCCAAAAACCGGAGCAGTTTGCTTTAACTGGCAACCGAGATGATGAGAATCCAACATAAGGATTATTTCTGTCCACCACCGAATAATCTATCGGAAAAGCAGTTGTAAATCCCTTCTTTGTAATAGAACTTAACTGAGAAAAGGGATACAGTGTTACGTGATTAAAAAAGGCCATTTGTTAGTTTTGCACCAAGGCCAATGTTTTGACACGATATTTAAGGCCACCTTGGAGCCTGGAGGCAGAATCAACTAGCGCATGTAAACGCTTAAATTTAAAATCTGTGGTTCGGTAACAGTTCTAATGATCAGTTCGTTATTCTCCCATTGGTTACGACTTTTCGCTAGTGTCTCTGTAACCGTTGCAGCCGATGATAGAGCGATTCTGGAGAAGGAAGAATTGAGGTCATGCTTGAAGAAGCAGTTCTTTGAGCTGAATATAAGTGTCCCGCCCTTCACAAGGACAGCAATTACGGAGGAGGGGGGGGGTACTTAACATAAATTTCCAGTAAATAGAAGCTTTGTTTCATAGTGTACAGCGCCTTATTTTAAAATCCGGGAAAACACGTAACTGAACAAAATTTGGCTTTCACCAGAGAGATAATATTGATGATTTCAGAGCGCATTTTCATACCGCTAAGGGTGGAGGTTTGCCTACTTTCGAAAAATTAGGGACTGCGTGCTTAGAAGCTTTCGGTGCCAGCATCTAAAAAAGTTCAGCGACAGGAGTTTGAGCTCTTAGATGCAATATTGTAACATGTGCGACTATGCCCGATTCCAGGCATCTACTTCCTCAAATTTAGTACGAGGAAAGGTTATGATTTTTTATTATGATCTATTGTATGTTCACTAGAAGGTACTGCCCGTGAGCCCGGGCAAAAGGAGGTAATTAGTCTCCTACGAATCCCTGGCTCCACTGGGTGCAACAGCAGGGGGTACAAAATATATGTAGACAGTCCGTATAGAACAACGCACCACAATCTACAACTGTCTAATTTACGACTCAATAACAGAGTGGTTCACCACGGAGAGTAATATAAAGCGTGCTATTTGCGATTACCGTACAAACACTTCTGCGCATCTTCCCTGGTCTTGAATGCCTGCAAATGTGCACTGCTACAACGGCAATCCATATCTTGCATGCAAGGATAGTCATGTTAAAACACCCAGTTGCAGTAGATTGTGGTGCGTGCGATTGTGGTAAGTGCGGGGGACGTTTGTCGGAGACCTCATACCAACGGCGTTGTGACGCGTCGAAGGAAAGTTGTGAAGCTTCATTTGAGGGGCTGTGTAGAACGTCTCCAGGCGCAATATTTGGTAATAAATTGAAACTAAGCCGACGCCATGGGTAAGCACCCGACTTGTGCGATTGCCCAGAATCGGGGATGCTGCTTTCGTCGCGTGGAGCTACTTGGTAGCCCGATGCACAGTGAATAGCGTTTCTACCGCTGGAATGGTTGGTGAGGCACAGGGCTGGGAGGTTCATGAAAAGATTTGCTCTTTCGCCTGTCGATGATTCGTGCATTTGTTGGGGGAGGGGGGATTTTACTTACTCGATGAGCCTGGCTGCACTGCGGCTTTACAGGTTTACACTAAACCATGGTTTACAGAGAGGCGAAATTTTAGTTTTAATTTTCCCTTAAATACTTGTTAACAGTGGTCTTTGACGTAACCTTTCGTCCTAACTTTCCGCATCGTCAGCAAAGAGCACATGACACTAACACAAAACACCGTTAAGAGTCTATTTTGCATAGAGCGATCTGTACAAGTTTCCATGTTGTCACGCGCCACAGATGGCTGGGACTGTTAATGCAACACTATAAGTCGAAAAAGAAATTAAACCAGTGAAGTTCGCGGTACTGTACATTGTTTCCCGCGTCTGGGTTTATGATAAAGTAATGTCCATTTAGTTTTTTTCCTGCCCTCCGCACAACTGCAGAGAAGGGGGTGAATCACACTCGCTACCCAGCGTGATAAGGGGGGGGGGGGGGGACAGAGTCGCATCCCGTTGTGCACGTTCGTGCCGCGAGGCGGATCCGCGTCACATCGTGTGGCTTTCGTCCCATGTCTACAGCGGCGTGCATTGACAGCTTGAGGCGTGGACAACAGGACATTGCCACGCTAGCTGCAGGCATGAAGACAGTTTCAGGGACGATACCGAACAGATAGGCCTTGACGTGACTTTCCGCGAGCCTGAGTCCACCGGAGGTTGAAATAACTTGCACCGTGGGAAAGCGAAAATGTTCCCGAGGCTCGCGGGAGGACGGAAGAATTCTCCGAAATCTCATTGGTGGTAGGCGTACATATTTGTACATTGTTTGTTGATTGGCTGTGTTTTCCTTTCCTGATCAATATACTGGTAATGCTTCCTTTTCCACAATTATTTATTGGGTGGACGTTTGGGGATTTGCCTGATTGTTTACTGTCCCCACCGAGGGCGGGAACGTAGACTTTCAAACAAGCTATTTCAGTGGGCCCGAGGGCTGGTTTTTGTAACGTAAAACTGCGAGTCAATCAGTTGTAAATAACTTTTCTCTTTCCTTGCATCTTTTTTTTGTTTTATTAATTGTTATTAAAAAGTTAACCTTTCCAGAAGAGTCCCTTAACAACGTGATTGAGGACGGCGTTGTCGGTGGACAAGCCGCTCCCTGTCGATGCATAAGACAGCGTAGCCAGGCCGGAGAATGACCGTTTATTCTCGGATCAAGGGGTATTATATAGCCAGAGGGGCGAGGGAAAGAGGGGCGAGGGAGAGAGAGAAACGAAGGAAAGATCGGTGTCGGCACGTGTTCGAGTTAGTGGCTTATCGCTTCTGCTATCTGCAGCATCCCTTCCTCCTAATAGCCATAGCGATCCACTGGTTTCTTCACCCGGGCTGACCGGCGCAGCGTCGTCTCCTGGGGTGCAGGGTCAACGGGTGCTGACGTGGGTGCGTTGTTTTCAGCCAGCGGATGTCCCGATGGTGCTGCTGCTTGACTGTTTGTCCCTGTGTGTGTGGAGCCCTCGTCGTAGCGTTTGCGGACTTGATCAGCATGACGACGAACCACCACCTCATCTTCAGTCTTGACAGTCACTAGTCGAGCGCCTGTTGTCGACTTCACCTTTCCGGGTGTCCACTTGTCACCCACTCCATAGTTACGGACTAGTACTGGGTCCCCCGGAGCGAAACTCCAACTTGCGTCGTCCGAAGTTCTCTTAGCTTCTCTGCACAGCTGCGTAGCTTTGTTCCTGGGAGGAAAACACATGTCAAGTCGAGTGCGTAGTCGATAACCTAACAGTGTTTCTGAAGGTGAAAGGCCGGACTGCCGCGGGGCATTCCTGTAACGACACAAAACTCGCGCGAGTGCGGTTGAGAGATCCAAGCCCGGCATCTTCTTTAATCCATCCTTCACCGTCCTGACTGCACGTTCTGCGAGTCCATTGCTCTGAGGATGGTAGGGCGGTGTCCGAATGTGGGCAATGCCGTTTCTTTCCATGAATGTGGCGAAATCCGACCCCGTAAAGGGCGTGCCATTATCAGTTACTACAGTGCGCGGTAGTCCGAACTGGCTGAAGAGCGTACGCAGCGCGTTTACCGAGCTACTTGACGTTGCACGCGCTAGTGGAATTGCCTCGATCCACTTACTGTGGGAATCTACCACGATTAGCAACATTTTATCTCTGATAGGTCCGGCAAAATCCAGGTCCAGACGGGACCACTTTTCTTCGGTTGCTGGCCAGTTCACTGGCTCACGAGCTGGTGGCATTGGTAAAGCCTGGACACAGTTTCTGCATTGAGCGGCAATTCGGCAAATATCCAGGTCAATCTCCGGCCACCAAAATTTAGACCGCGCTACCTTCTTCATGGTGCAGACGCCCTGATGGGCTTCGTGCAGCATCATCAGCAATCTAGCGCGTGCCTGTTTGGGGATTACTACACGATGTCCCCACAGTAGGAGACCATCCTGAACAGATAACTCCTGGCGCTTTTTGTAGAAAGCCATCATCTCGGAGTTACCGGTTGAACACGCGTTGGGCCAACCCTCACGGACGTACCTGCATACAAGGGGTAGCAAGCACCTCGTCCGTTGTTGTAAGTGACCGCAATTCATTTATGGTGATGGCCGACTGGTCCCACTGGTCGATGGCGAGAACAAACTCTGCGTCGCCTTCCGGTGCAGTCTCGGTTTCCTGCAAGGTTTGAGGTAAACGGCTTAGGACGTCCGCGTTGACCATCATTTTACCGGGCTTGCAAAGCAGCTTGTACTTGTACGCTCCCAGTAAGAGCGCCCATCTTTGTATTCTGGCGGCGGCCATGACTGGGGTCTGGCGATCCATTCGCAGAAGGCCAAGCAGAGGACGGTGATCCGTGACCAGGGTGAACTCCCTGCCAAGTAGGTAGTCACGGAAACGTGAAGCACCGTAGACAAGAGCTAACGCTTCCGGTTCAATCTGTGAATACTTCGTTTCAGCCGAAGTCAAGGTCCGGGACCGAAATCCAATGGGCCTGTTTTCTCCATTTATGCGATGGAACAGTGCCGCTCCTACCCCATGAGGAGAGGCGTCGCATTCCAAAAGTAGCTCGAGCTTCGGATTGAAATACGTTAACACAGGAGCTGCGCAAAGAGCCTTTTTCGCCAGCTCGAATGCAGCTTGCTCTTTTTCGCTCCACATCCACCTGGCTCCCTTCGTCAGCAGCTTGTACAAAGGAGCAAGCAATGTGGACAGATTAGGGAGAAACTTATTGTAGAACGTGATGAATCCAAGAAAAGCACGCAACTCTGTAACATTACGCGGAGAAGGGGCTAGTCGGATAGCATCGATATTCTTCTCAATTGGATGCAACCCGTTTTTGTCAATGCGATGACCAAGATATGTGACTGCTTGCTCGGCGAAGCGACATTTATCAGAGCGCAGCTTAATACCATGTTCCCTGAAGCGCTGCAGCACTGCTTTCAAGTTGGCGTCATCTTGGCTCTTAGTAGGCCTGCACGCCGGTTAACCCTTGGAGTACCGATTCAATTTTCCGCTGGAAGATTGCTGGCGCCGATGAGATACCGAATGGTAGCCGATTGTAGCAGTAGAGCCCTTTGTGAGTGTTAATGACGGTCAGTTTCCGCGAATCCACGTCTAGCGCGACCTGGTTATAGGCATCCCGCAGATCTAGCACACTGAACCGTTCTCCTCCCGCTAAATTGGCAAACATATCGTCAATGACTGGCAGCGGGTATTGCTCAATCTCACACACTGGATTTAGTGTAGCTTTAAAGTCTCCGCAAATGCGCACCGAGCCGTCCTTTTTCAAGACGTGAACAATGGGTGTGGCCCATTCCGAATATGGCACTGGAGATATTATCCCCGCTTCCGCGAGCCTATCCAACTCCTGCGACACTTTCTCTTTGTACGCAAAAGGAACCTTCCTTGCCTTGAAAAACGATCCGCTCTTGAGATGAATCCGGGCTGGCGGGCCTTTCAGGAGTCCCGTGGTCTCGGTGAAAAGATCGGCGTAACTGGTCAGTAGTGCCAAAGCCGGTAGCGGGGCAGCTGGCGGAATTATGCTGGTCTTGTTGGGTTGCGCCTTGACGTGAAGGAGAGCCGTTCCCGTGTCATCTAGTTTCTGCAATAGATCCCGGCCACAAAGACTGGGGCCTTTGCAGTTTAACACCACCAGGTTGCATTCAACTGTCGCTGCTTGATAAGACACGTCCATGCTCATTACCCCAAGCACGGGTAGCTTCCCGAGATAGCACGACAACTTTATCGGCGATTTCGCAAGCGGAGGCCATTCCTTACGATGCTTGTCATAGATAGCTTTTGAAATGACGCAGACTGGGGATCCGGTATCAATGTCCATTTTTAGGTCAACGCCGTTCCACGTGAATGTTTTCTGAATGGGGGGTAGCAGTGTCTGCTTCGTGCGGAGAGACCAAATCTGCGATGTACTACTATCACTGTCCTCAGATTCCTGCTGCGTTTGCGCTTCCATGGCACCGGTTCTGTTAACAACGTCCGATGAAGAGCACATCCTCGCTAGATGACCGTACTGTCTGCATTTGAAACATTGCCGTCTGTTAAAGCGACACGCTTCCGTCTTGTGCCAGCTTATATTTTTCCATGAAAACGTCATATACCCTGTTTGTAACTTCCTCCTTTTTCAGCAGGTGTGAAATGAATGGATGTAGGAAATGGATACAATTATTCGAAACATCAATATTTCTTAGATACATGTGTACCATGTATTAGTTTTTGAAGATGCATATGACGCCATAAACCTGGAAAAACCTAATATAATTTTGCTAAATATCTCTGTTGATTTATATCGAGAAATCACCTAAGGAGGAGACTCCTTTGATATTCCAGGTGTTTCAGGGAAGCCGGCGTTTACGGTATAGTGATACTACTATGGGCGAACGTCTGAAAACAGGCGAATCATATTAAACAGTTAAGCATCTTCTACTCTTTAACTAATTACTCTATTACTTTTATGCCCCCGATGACAGTTAGAGATTTGTAGCCGGCCGTTAGTAATATCCACATCAGCTTTTAGAATTTCGAAAGCGTGATTGCCATCGCCGCTGTGGATCGTCTAATTTGGGCGTCGTTCGAAAACCGAGCGCATGGAGGAGGGCGCATAGCGGCGTGACTTAAATCACGGCGCTCCGTGACGTGTACGTACCACGCGTGAATCCCTGCTCTGCCTGAGCTGCAGTGCTACCCGCTCCTCGCTAGTTCCCTGCTCCAGAGCGGAAGGAGCAGAGCAGAAAATTCCGCGCTGTACAAGCGCCGTGGAGTGTAGCAATATTTTGACGTCGCTATCGGCCCTCCCATAAGCGCACGGCTTTCAAATAGCGTGAGAAGTGGCCAAAGTTTGTCGAGCCACCGCAGCGAGGATAATAGCGTTTTCAAAACTCAAAAAAAACATATATGGCTATTACTAATGGTAGGCTAGAAATCTCTGTTTGAAATCAGCTGTCTATCGATGATAGTTAAGAAGTTAACACTTACATTTGCTTCCACATCACTGCAGCGTAAAGAAGACGAGCACAAAGGAAGAAAACACTTACGACACGGACAAACGCTGCTGTCGTAAGTGTTTTCTTCCTTTGTGCTCGTCTTCTTTACGCTGCAGTGATGTGGAAGCAAAGTAACCAACTTGCCCAGAAGCTCGTTTTACTTAACACTTACAATTATGTCAGTCACTGAGTGACATGATTCAAATGTTTTTCGAAGTCCGCCAACACTGCCGCGAAAAAACTTGTCTTTGCCTCAAAGACCATATTTAAAAAAAAAAAACAGCTGCCGGTTTCCCTGAAACGCACCTGGTATAATAAAGATTTTCGAAGACTAGCACGAAAAGAAATTCGTCAGTTTCGATAAAAAGCGCTCTGAAAGTCCCAGAAATGAAGGAAGAAGTGTGCAGCAATTTTTCATAAAATGGCTCCATTACTACACCCTACTAAAGCATTTCCGTAGTATCATGCCGAATTATTACTGCTCTGCCCATTCCCACATGTATCAGTATGGAATATAGAGAAATATGTACGTCCTTAGCACATGAAAGGATTAGTGCTTTTCTGCTCTCAAAAAGGTTTTCAAGCAGCCTTTGGTAAGGATGTACTTTTTGTGGCCCAAGATTTTTCTCGTAGTCTTCAGCGACTTCGCTGAAAGCCGGTGCCGAAACCTGGTGCAGTGGAAACACAATCGTCATCATCATCAGCCTCACTACACCCGCTGTAGGGCAAAGGCCTCTCCCATGTCTCTCCAATTAACCCTGTGCTTGGTCAGTTGCCGCCACTGTATCCCCGCAAACTTCTTAATCTCCGCCGCCCACCTAACTTTCTGATGCCCCCTGCTACGTTTGCTTTCTCTTTTATTTTTATTTATTTATTTATGAATACTGTCAACCCTCATTTGAGGGTCATTACAGGGAGGGAAAGTGAAGAGACAAAAAAATGCATATATAACCATGAATGAACAAGCTTCTTTGAGCATACAATACAAGAGAGCATTGAAACGCAACACAGTTCACACCACTATAGAACCACCTGCGATACAAAAAGCAATATTGGACAATCAGTTACGCGCCCATCTACAAGAATCCCATGCCTAGACGGAATCCGCAAGTGCATTCAAGAATGCCGCTACACCTGTAGACTCAGCAACGTGAGCGGGCAGTTTATTCCAGTGCTCAATAGCATCCGGAAATAATGAGCAGCGAAAGACGTTAGTTCGTGTCAAGTATGGCCGAATCGCTTTGTGGTGGTTAAGGCGGGAGCTTAGTCTACCTGGAGGCTGCAGATATTTTTCTTTATTGATATTAATTTCTCCGTGAATGATTTGGTAAAGTATTTTTATTCTCTGCTTTTTACGTCTTTTTTCTAATGTTTCTAGACTACATGAGTTTAACATCTCCGTTACCGAATTTGTTTTCCTGCATTTGAACAAATAAATCTCGCTGCACGTCTTTGAATCTTTTCTATTTCCGTTGAAAGAATCTTCTGCCGAGGAGACCATACTACAGATGCATTTTCTAGGGAAGGCCGTATGAGAGATTTGTATGCTAAAAGTTTGACATCTTTCGTTGCTCTCCCCAACTTTCCTCTTAGAAAACACAGTTTTCTATTTGCCACCGCACAAACATTTTCGACATGATTGTGCCAACTTAGGTTGTGAGAAATTGACACCCCCAGATACTTGAATGTACTAACATTAACCAAATCGTGACCTGCAATACTGTACTGAAAAGAAATTATATTTCGTTTGTTAGTTATATGGGTAAATGTGGTCTCATTGAAGTTGATTTCCATTTCCCACTTCTCACACCAAAGTGCAAAAGCCTGCAGGTTCTGGTTAATGTTAATCTGATCTCCTTCACATGTGACAGGTGCATAAATGAGGCAATCATCCGAAAATAGTTTCAGTTTAACAGAATTTCCAACAGGACATACTACGTCATTGATATAAATTAGAAATAGCAATGGCCCCAGCACAGAACCCTGTGGTACACCAGAATACACATCCAAAAAGCCAGACTCGCAATTGTCAACACGTACCGCCTGTTTGCGTTTCGCCAAGTACGCTTCTATCCATCTAAGGATGTCTCCATTAATGCCAGCCCTTCGCACTTTCAGGAGTAATTTGTCATGAGGAACCTTATCAAAGGCTTTTTCAAAATCTACACAAATAACATCAATCTGTCCCCGGTTATCTATATCTTTAGAAAGGTCATGTATTGTCTCAATTAACTGTGTCACCGTTGAAAACCCTCGACGGAAGCCATGCTGACATTCAGAAAGTAGTCCGTTTGTTTCCAAAAAAATGATAATATGTTTCGCAATAACATCTTCCATTACCTTACAGCAGATTTAAGTAAGTGACACAGGCCGATAGTTGTTCATAAGTGTGCGATTGTCACATTTAAATACGGGTATAACAATGGCAGTGCTCCAGTCTTGTGGCAGATAATGAGTTAAGAGTAATTTTCGGAATATAATTACCAAGTAGAAGGACATCCATTCAGCATAGCGTTTCAAGAAGCATGTAGGTATTCCATCCGGGCCGACAGCTTTTTTTTAGTCCAATTGTATCAGCTGCTGAAACACGCCGCTCTGAGTACAGCTGATAGCATCGATAGACGTTTCACGAGAATGTGCTTCGTCGTGTGCGTCGCTTTGGCTCGTGTTTCTTGCGAATACAGATTGGAAATATTTATTGAAGTGGTCGGCCATATTCGTTTTATCTGCAAAAGTTCTGCTCCCACTGTCACCTGCTTTACTCTTTCCTTTCTTTTATCAAGATAACGCCAAAATTTCTCTGGAGAATTTCGCAGAAAACCACTAAGAGTGTGATTGAAAAATCTTTCTTTCGCAGCCGATAGCAGCATTTTTATTTTTTGACGTAAAACCTGTATGTCGTTGAAGTAGGCTTTCTTTCTACGCAATCTTTTCAACTTCCGTTTCGCGTGAATGATATCCCTGGTGACCCATGGGTTGCGCTGCTTTGTTTTCTTAACTCTAGTTGGAACGTACCGGTCTACACAAGTACTGATGATAACTTTAAGACGCTGCCATAACCATTCAACTGATGCATTTTCAGAGGCACTTTCAAATTCATCAAAACAAGTTTCCAGGTAATCCAGGATGGATGTATCATCGGCCTTCCCGTACTCTTTGATTTCTGCTCGAACCATAGGTTCCGCAGGAACGTTTGCAGAAGTAAGCACTTTCACGAAAATAATTTTGTGATCAGATATTCCATCGGTGACATCTCCTACATTATTTTAGATGAACACCAAGTCTAGTAATGACTGTGACTGAGGCGATATCCGTGTAGGTTGTCCAACTACTTGTCTCAAATTGTAAAAGAAAGCAATATCCAGCAATTGGAATCCACTACAGATTGAAGAGTATCCAGGCGTGATATACCAGATGCCATGTGCTGACTGCCCCCAGGTGTACATTGGTGAGACGGGAAAGTTTACAAGACGGCTCAGTGAACACAAACGTGACGTAAGAGATAATAATCACGCGACTAACGCCATTGCACAGCATGTGCAAGAACATGGTCACGCGATTGACAGGGACCACGCCACTATCGTCGCGAAGGAAAGGAACGTGTCATCTCGGCGCCTACTGGAATCTCTAATCATCCAGTCGACACCAGCTACCATGAACCGGATGCAAGGAAATATGCCACCAATCTACGCACGCTCGTTAAGTCATGTGTTGCGTATATAAGTCGCGGCGCTTCCTGTCCCGCTCAGTGATCAAGGAACCCGTACGAGGTTCCGAAACGTCTAAAATTTCTTGACTTGGTCAGTGACCGTATTTTTTTTCCTTTAAAAAAAGTTATCGGACGTTTCCTTTTGGGGTGACAGAGTTTCTGAGAATTAATAGCTGAGATGGTGCAGTCAGTGCATTTGTGGCAAAGCAGTGACAGTTTTTTCCCATTAAAGGACCCGACAGCAGACCACCACAGCGCAGAGCGAAAAAATAGCGTCGTTTTTTATTCCATTTCTAACGCATGTAGTATTTTTTCGATCCGAGTCCAAGTGTATTTTCAAAAGAGATAAAACTTTTTAGTAAGGTGAACAGTCGCTTCTGTAGTGGGCCCAAAGAGCCAGCCTCCGATCACAAGCAAAACTGCAATGTGCGGAATGCTGCGCAGAAATTTTCCAATTTGTTTCATGTTTTAGAGCTTCTTTCTCTTCTAAAGTACCACGCTTGTGATATCCCTTATTCGGACGCAAACAATCGGCTTCCATGTTCTGTTTGCGTTGCGAGCCGCAGTACTGTTTAGAAGGCTGTCTGAATTTTCCAGCTGCCTCCCGTGTTTGCTCCTGGGCTCTTCCACAATCTGCGACTCGTTAATACGAAAACTTACTCCCGAAACGTCGCACTTCTTAGTGGGAAAGCACTACTGAAAAATTAAAAAGTAGCATCGTTTTGGGGCTACAAAAAAGCCAGAACTCCTCATGCTACGTTGGAAAAAAGAAATCTTTCGTAGCGCATTCTTGAATGAGGCTGCGGGTACGTAGTGGCGAGGTGGAAATTTCCGCCCCACCCTCCCCTCTCCGATGATTCTGGCATAGCCTTCAAATTTGTTGGTAGGCAATGGTTGTGACGGGTCATCTCAAGCGCGATCGATTGCTCTTGTTGCAGACCCAAGGAGCCCTTTGGCGTCTACCACTGATCCTATCATGAACATGGCGCCTCTCCTGCTCTGCCTTAATGTGTGAGCATTAGAAGGAACACGTCGCGAAGAAAGTGCAGCCTTGAGGGAAGCCCTAGGAGTGAAAACTTAGGCGCGATGTCCTGCCCGCCGGACTTTCAGCAACCAGCCTATTGTTGCAGGTAGAAGTTAAATTAATTAGTGTTCGCTAGAGATTGCTTGGGAAGAGCAACCTGAGTCACACAAGTCCCGCAGGTGGCCGCACACGCCATTGGCGGGCAGTAGTCCATCGTTTAACGGCTGCCCCACAGCGCATAAAGTGGTATGAGGACTCCTAGGGAACGACGAAGGTAAAGTGTAGAATGACCGATATTGTGGCATTAAAGAAAGTGACGTGAAAGAAGACACCAAGTACGAAAAATAAAAGAAATGAAAAAGAAAACGGTGTGTGGTGAATGAGTGTTCTTCGTGCCGGCGTCCGCTCACGCATTTCCGTCGCTTTGCCCAAGCGAGCACCATTAAGACTTCTTTTTCCTTGCCTTGCTTAGTGTGGGGCACCTGATGGCCGGCAGCAAAAAAACTGCGTTAGTGGGGCCCATACTAATGATACCTGATGTGACGGATGTAGGGAGTGTCGAGTGCAGAATGTATTGGCAACATGGACCTGGAAAATTGTCTCAAGCTTAATGTCCTCTATGCAACTGTCCGGCCACTCTCCATATTTATATCTAATCCTGCTACACCACATTTCACAGTGCAAAGCCTCAACAATATTCTCTGATCAGTGTTTGCGGTTCAGCTAAAGCAAAGTTCTTATAACGCGATGCTTCGAATGTGTTGGTAACTGGCGCAACCTACGTGTCGAAGCTCTTGAATTGACATTCAAGCCCAACATTTAAGTTAACAAGACACGTTCACTGTCACATGACAAGCACGAACATGACAAGCACGAACACCTCATCAGGTTAACAGCTACTTAGGTTAATAGCTACTTAGTAACGAGAAGAGTCCAAATCCGCTCGTCCAGGTTTTTTTAGTGTAGAGACTGGGCGTGAGATTTGTCCCGGCAGCAGCGTAGGATTGCTCTTCTACAGAAGTACATTGATTACATGGACAAAATTGAAAAGATTACGCAGGCAGGTAAGAAGACCTGGACAGCCCCACTGCGGGAGTCAGTGTATAGAACATTCTTTATGTTCCTTCATGCCTCCCCAACAAGCTGGAATCGTACTATGACTGACCTGACAATGAGTAAATTGTGTTGGCTACGGCACAAACTCTTTTGTCATGAATGGCTGAAATAAAGCACATAAATAAATAATAGTGGCCTCCTCGAGAACGCGGCCATGATATCCGAATTCCACTCGACATGCCCTGCTACGCGCTGCCATAGTCACCGAGGCGTACTTTAGTGCAAGGACACGCACCGCCTTCCACATTTTGTGCACCTGCAGGAAATGATTAGATCCCCAGACAGACCGGCGGGGTAGGATTCGGCTTAAACTTCTTGAAGCCTACCCAATACGGTCGTCATGTACTCCAAATATATCAGCTGATGCGCGATAGCTGACTACGAGGTAATGGAGCACATAATCCACGATAGCGGTGCACCGTTAGTAAGCTAGATCTAGCTGGGAACCGCAGAATCGCGGCACGGCTTATTTTTTGGCGTTAAAACGAAGGCTCAGGTGGTCTATCCTAGTCGAGGCCAATGTCTGCAGACGTTGAAGCTGTGCGACATTCTCGGCAATGAACACCATGTCGTCCATATAGACGGGGCCCGGTAGTATTCCCGTACCAGGCATCCCATCCCATATAGGGAAGCTATAGTCAAGATGGATACATCGTGCACAAGAGAGAGTAAAGGAGACAACTCTGTTGAAGCTGCTCTGTTGGCATCTGTGTGGGTTCGAATTCCGGTAGCAACAGTATTCATTCTATATTTTTTATTTAGAGTTTTTCCCTTGTCACCCCCAAGGTCAAGCTTCACACAAACTGGTGAGCCGGTTCGACCTCATTAAGTGTTAGTTTCCCTCTAACCGGTGACGGTGCGAAAAGTTCTTGCGGATAGATGTAGTTGGGTACAAGGAAGCAAATTTTTCCTTGCGCGCTTTACTCCTTTTCCGCTTTCAAAATATGGCTTTCATCCCGCTAAAACAGTGCTGGTCAAACTACGTCTACCTTGCACTCTTGGGTATTCAGAACAGGATCATTTTATCTGTTAAAGGGAACAGAGATAGATCATTTTGATATGAACAGCACTTTGCGTGGCTCTAACGGTCGTGTGTGGCGATGGGTGCTTTAATTTGCAGTATATTGTTACGGGATGGCGGGCCCGCGCAGAGAAAGGCACAGAGACTCAGACACAGGAGACTCGGACACAACCGGCCGCGGCGGTTCTCTTCCGTTCTCCACCTCTCGCGCTAGCGCCGCGCGCTCTCCCCTCGCGCTCGCCCCGCGCCTCTTCTTTATTTACATACCGCAGCGCGCTCTTCGTTAGAGGAGGTCGTATGCCGTGACAATATTTTACTATTTCCGTCTTTAGCTCCCTACCTTTTGCAATGATTCGCAAGGCTTTAGACATGCATTATCTATGTTCCTGGAATCGTCAGAGAAGTACGTCTGCTCGAGATATTACAGGCGGCATATTTTTTCCGAAGATGAGGATCGGGCGAGAAACAAAAAAAAAGGGCGTGATAACTGGAGTTGTAATCTTTCTGCAGAAATGCATAGGGATACGTGCTACTAAGACCACGCTCCTGAGAATTGTAGATTTCTGGTTTTACCAGCTAGGACAGAAACATCTAATTTGCCTGATATTAAGAGCCATTGTTATACGCGGCGCACCAAGCGTGTTCTCTGAGTGCAAAAGTTTATACATCATGCCTCAGGGGGCCAAATTTTTTTTTCAATCCATCCGGTTTTTAACCACCTTTTATGACATTGTTGTTTGTGCGCTTGTGAAGCTTTCGTCTTCGTTCCTTAAAGGGAAGCTGAAACGGTTTTTGGAGAATTCGAGGTTACTCAAGAACTCGAATCAGTCAAGCTTCTAGATAAAGCATGAAAAGTATTTTTGCACTAGCATTTAAAATGATGTCATAATCATCGATTAAAACCGCGACGATGTTTAGGCTTCTCCTCACTACTTTGCAGGAGTGCGGAGAAATTCGGCACTGACGTCATTGTTGCCGAAATTTCAGATGTCCGCTGCATACGCTTGCATGTTGCTATGTGTCGTCAGAAGGCGGCAAACAATGCATCGTGAGCTTCACCTTCCATGGCGTCGGCTTTCTTCCATGAAATAACTGTTTCTTCGCTGGAAATGTAGGGCCGCCATACGTGACGTCATTATCGGGGCCTCTGCCCGTCTCTGTGCACTTCACAGAAGCCTGAACGCCGACGACAACTTTATTGGGCGATTACACCACCATTTTAAATGCTAGAGCAAAACGATTTCGCAGGCTTTACGTGAACGTTTCGCACATTCGGCAACCTTAAACTCACCGAATTCTAGAACGCTTCAGTATACCTTTAAGGCCAATTCACACGACGGTCCGCTTGCCCACGGCCCGCGCATTACGTATTCATGCCTCACCGCATTGAGAGGCATGCTGTGGCCCGCGGACTGGTCAAGCAAGGAATCACAGGTGCCTCTCCCCTCGATTAGCGTCGGCCCGGGAAGATGCGCGCACTAGCTCTGGTAACTGGGCTAGCAAGACAGCCCGGGCCATTGATGAATTGGACAAAGGGCCACACCCACTCTGTAGGCCTTCCTCTGCAGTTCAATAAAGTTCTCTTATATTCAGTCCCATCGTCATGGGTGGGGAGGAAAAACCGGTTCGACCAGCCTTGCCAAACGCTTCAAAATAATCTGGCCACTGTGGTACACCCAGTGCCTCGTCTGCTCCTTTGATGCGTCGCCTCCGCTTGATGTCATGGGATCGCAGACCAGTTTTTAGTGGGGTATGAACACGTCATGCGCAGGCCACGGGCGAATGGACCTTCGTGTTAATTGGCCTTTCGAAACTGCGGTAAAAATTTAAGGTGTATACGCAGGCTGGCATTGGAAACACACTTTAGTATCAGCTTACAGCATGCATAGGGGTGCATTTTTAGGGTCATGTTTTTATAAGGTATCTTTTGCGGCGGCGGATGAAAAGTTTGGCCAGTAGCAGTATTTTATAATCAAAGAGGCGCTTTAAGGCTCACTCACGCAACATAAATATATGGTGTTCTCCGATTCTTCCAAGGAAAGTTTGTTTGATTAGCAACAGAATGAAGCGAAATGCGAACTAGGGTTGCTTAACATATGTCTCATGATGGACCAACATTTCGGAACTGCTTGCGGGTTCCTTGTTCACTGGGTTGGACAGGACACCGCCCTTATGTGTATACGCCACACATGATTTTATGAGTGCGCGTATACTAGGGGGTACCCAAAACAAACCGGACTTATTTTTGTTTGAACTTATTTGTTCACATTTTAAGCACAGACCTTCAATCTCCTTCAAAGTATTCCCCACTTGCAATGATACGCTTGTCGAATTGTCGAATGATACGCTTGTCGAAAACATTGTTTAAATTCATCTTTTGTGATGCTTGACAGTGCCTCCGTCGTTTTTTCTTCACCTCAGAAACATCAGCGAAACGCTTTCCATTCACCTATTTTCTCATTCTAGGAAACAAAGAAAGTAGCACGGGGCAAGGGCGGGAGAGTATGAGGGTTGAGGAATAGGGGTCATGCCATTTTTGGTTCAAAATTATCGTGGATACAGGGATGTGTGAGCAGGGGCATTGCCACGATGGAAAAACCAGTCACCCGACCGCCACAAATCTGGCCGCTTCCACCGCACACTGTTGTCCAATCTTTTCAATACATCCAAGTAGAAAGCCTGGCTAACTGTCTTACCCTGCGGAACAAATTCACAATGAACGACTCCTCTCACGTCCAAAAAACAAATCAGCATTGTTTTGAGGTTTGGTTTCACCTGACGAACTTTCTTGAGGCGAGGTGAATTTGAAGTTTTCCATTCGCATGATTGTTGCTTTGATTCAGGACTCGATTCAGGAACACTTGAGGTGTCCCCATAGCATCGTCCTTGTACGTCTTTCTTAATATTTCAAGAGTTTCCATTCAACTTTTTCCTAGCAAATATCAGAATTTCACCGGCGCACGCTATTCACGAAAATCAGCCATTGCAAAAACGATGTTCACACAAAACAGTCGTCACTCGAAAACTCTGCCTAAACTAGTCTGACCTCCTTAAACGACGGCACTCGGCTTACTGACTCTGGAATTTTCGTTCTATGCGCTCCTAGTGGCAAAAAATGCGGTACCACAGAAGCTTTGCCGACCAAAAAATTTAGTCCGGTTTCTTTTCGGTACCCCCTCGTATATCTGCCATGTTAAATTGTGTGCAGTTGGGCGCAATTACAAACTGCTTATGATTAGTGCTTGCTGTGGGCGCCGCCATGACAGGTTTTATGCAGTTTGCTGCCTAGCTGCATTGCCCCCACTCAATCTTGCGTGTCGGCTCTTGTGCGCGCACGCAGTGGCATTCGTCCCAAGAAAACCTCGATCCATCATCACATTTGGTCAGTGAGCGCGCCTCACTTCAAAAGCTCGGGTGAATTGTGGGCTATTCTAGCAAAACAACAAGGCGTTAAAAATACTTTGAGATGTGTTTTAGCTGAACGCAGTGGCAGTGAAAAGCTTAATACTCATCTTGTTCCCTCTGAGGCACCATTTTGGTCAATACTTAATGGTGTCAGCTTGTCATTGTCATTTAATTTACTTGGAAGACCGATGGCCCAGATTTGCATGCGCAGAACGATCAGTATACTATCCACTATGAAATCAGCACTTGGTATGGCATGCGCAGGCTCGGCCTGTGGTTGATGAAAGGCCAGTGGCCCTCCTAAACACGAAAGGCAATATATTGATACATGCATTCGAAGAGACAGAAGTAGTGCATGCACGAGAAGAGGAAGAAGTTAGTTGGCTCTGGCTCGCGCGCTTGGCCACTGAGGGACCGCCGCAGTTTTGTCGTCTCAGCTCCGGTGTTCTATTTCGCGTTGCACGCTACAGTTTGGTGGAGGTACTGGGCAGTGATATGGGCCATTTGCAAGTTCCGACCGTACCTCTACGGACGGCCCTTCTGTCTTGTAAGCGACCACCACTCCTTATGCTGGCTGGCGAGCATCAAAGACCCCTCAGGACGCTTGGCTAGATGGAGCTTACGCTTGCAAGAAAACGACTTAACAGTAGTTTACAAGTCTGGCCGTAAGCATCAGGATGCGGATTGTCTTTCGCGCGCGCCTATCCCAATCAATACCAAAGAAACCACCGATGATTTTCCTTCCCTGGGCTCTGTTAGTACCACCCAAATGGCGCAGCCTCAGAGGGCGGGCACGGAGTTGGCGCCGCTCATCGATTACCTCGAAGGCAGTGAAGCTCCTATTACGCTTGTTTTTCTTCGAGGGCTTCAGACCTTCACTTTACGGTCTGGTGTTCTCTACAAGCGCAATTTTGCCAACAGCGAGGAAGTGTTCCTACTTGTCGTACCAACACAGCTGCGGTCTGAGATCTTGAGTGCCTGTCATGATGCACCATCCGCCGGCCACCTTGGAGTCAGCCGTACACTCGCGCGCATTAGACAAAAGTATTATCGGCCCAGGTTACTCCCATCGGTGCGGGCCTACGTCAAAACCTGCCGTGAATGTCAACGGCGAAAGACTCCTCCATTGAAACCGGCCGGATTTCTTCACCCCGTCGATCCACCGAAGACCCTTTTCCATCAAGTGGGCGTGGACCTCCTTGGTCCATTTCCGAAGTCCTCGTCTGGAAAGCGTTGGATGGTCGTTGCGACTGACTACCTCACACGGTACGCTGAGACCACGTCTCTTGCCAAAGGCACTGCTGCTGAAGTGGCGCAGTTCTTCGTCCACAACATTGTCTTGCGTCACGGATCACGCGCCGTTGTTTTTACAGACCGGGGAACTGCTTTCACGGCCCGCTTAACCAAGTCCGTGACGACTCTTACGCACACGAGCCACCGACGTGCTACGGCGTATCACCCGGAGACAAACGGGTTGGTAGAGCGACTCAACTGCACCCTAGCCGACATGCTATCAATGTACGTTGACGTCGAGCATCGAACTTGGGACGCCAATATGCCGTACGTAACGTTTGCGTACAACAGCGCCCTGCAGGAAACCACCCGACTGACCCCCTTTCAGCTTGTCTTGGGTCGCCAGGTGACCACTCCGTTGGATGCTATGTTGCCCGTTATCCCTTACTGCGACTCTGACGCTGACATCGACGTCGATACCTTCGTTCAGCGTGCTGAGGAAGCGTGTCAACTGGCCCGCCTGCGCATCCACCGTCAACAGGAGGTTCACGCCACTAGGTACAACTGTGGACGCCGTTTCGTCAGTTATGCTCCCGGCGACCTTGTGTGGATTTGGATACCTGTTCGTCGCCGCGGCCTCTCTGAAAAGCTGCTGCGCCGATATTTCGGCCCTTACGAAGTAGTGCGCCGCATCAGTGATTTGACTTATGCAGTTGCTCCCGCCCCGACAGCCTGTTCACCGCACCGAACTGAAGTCGTACACGTTGTTCGCATGAAGCCTTACCACGACCGGCTACCTGACTGAGCTGCGGTTCACTGCAGCTGTGTTCTCACCTTTCGGTGTCTTTTCTCTCCTAGCCGCATCGTGTCGATGCTGCAGAAGAGGGGGGCAGTGATACATGCATTCGACGAGACAGAAGTAGTGCATGCACGAGAAGAGGAAGAAGTTAGTTCGCTCTCGCTCGCGCGCTTGGGCACTGAGGGACCGCCGCAGTTTTGTCGTCTCAGCTCCGGTGTTCTATTTCGCGTTGCACGCTACAATATATTCTGTTTGCAAGAAGAAACTAGGCTGCATGATCTTGCTTCTCATTCGTATAGCAGAGCCCTAATGACTTCTCTAAACATTAAATGATCTTAAAAGGCGAGCACAAGCGTTTCCTTCCCGTTAAAGAGAGTTATAGCTCGGTAGGTGGAATAAACGCTCTACTATACGATTGAGAAGCAAACCATGCAAACCGGCTACTTTTGGCAAGGGCGTTGCCATGCAGCACCCGCGATACAGAGAATCTGCCGCTAGTGTATCCGTCATCTAGAACTGCTTGTATCGCTTTGAAATATCAAAGTGTTGGTTTAGAAGCTGCGCAGAGGTAAAAGTCTCTTCAGGATAAGATGTATCGTGAGGAAAACAATACTCTCGTCCGTTCCATGGGGACTATCTATGCTGTGTCGCACACAAACAACGATGTCTGATTGTTTTCTACATGTTTCCAGTAACAACATGAATTGCTGCTCGGCGAGAGATTCAGGCTGAAGCTGCTAATGCATCATTTCATAAAATCTGTGCAGCTGTACACACCACCTCACACTGATGGTATTTCATACAGTTGTTTTCCCGTTTGTGAATTGGTGAAGTTGCCCACAGATGTTTAGCAACCGAGATACTCGGCTTCGGCGAAGATTTAGCTTCTGCAAGGCTAAGGGTAACTATTCGAACTGTGATGAAAGCAGCTTTTTATTCACTGGAAAACTGCACCCATGGCACGTAAGAATAAACGAAGGAATGCGTAGTTATCAATCGAATTTAAAACTGGCGAAGCACTCCTCAATAAAGGTAACAATAAAAGGTTAGTACGATAGAGTTCCACTGATCAAATGCAAGGAGCAGAAAGTTTTACAGTGTGCGGTAAATTCACCCCTGCAAAAGGCGCACATTTTTTATCAAATAGCTTTTTTTATATTCTATGAATAAACGTGAATAGTAAGCGTCTCCTAATTACATTGCCTGTTGAGTGCGTTCTCGGAAACATTTCCTTTTAATCTGATACTTAGCGTCACTTTATGCAACTAAATAAAGAGAACCAGAGAGGCGCTTATGATTGAAATCGCACTCCTTTTGGTAACAGAGATATTTCAGTCCCTGCAAACAAAGTTTGTTCTAAAATTCCACGAAATTTACATATACGGCCTTTTTTCGACTACTCTTACTGGCAACAAGCACCAATCTCAACAAAGCTTTAACACAAGCTGCTCCTAAAGCATTAACGCAGCCGGAAAAAAGCTATCGAAGGAAAAGCTCAACAATGCATCTTCTGTTATCTAGCTATCTTCACCCTTGCGAACTTCAACGACTTTTAAAATCGACCCAGGGGTTTTGTGTTGCAAATATACACGCAGAATATGCACCTACCATAAATGCCTGGATAATAAGATTTCATCTAAACTAACTCAATATTTCCCTTCATCGAAAAATCTTAAGCCGGCGTATTTCACAAAATCTTTCATTTTAACTTTCTTGCCACTGATTTCTAACCATTGTTGTAATATTCCGGCTGCAGAAACTACCAGTTCAAGGCTATCTTATGATGTTTCTGAGAGTTTTAAACTTCAGCTCAGCCTTAAACTGGGGAGTTTCAAAGTTTCAGACATATAGCATTTAAATTACCCAGAAGATTAAATGCCTAAACTCTTCAGAGCACTGCTCCAAGGAGACGAAAATTTTTCGATCGGAAATGGTCACAACGTAGAGGCAGTGAATGTCAGCTTCAGTTAAAAAATCATATAATGTACAGTCCGAAACATCATCGTTATCCATGTGCCGTTGAGGACAACTGTGGGGGCAATATATGAGAGTGTACGGATGAGAAGGGAATATGGTCCAGAGTCAAAGGTAATAAATCATGACTGGAAATATGAGTACAGCACGTAAGGAAAACACAGTTCCATATGTAACAAAGTATTGCAAGAAATTTATTCTTTAATACTAAGAAACAGCTAAATAGGTAAATAAAAAGATACGGTATGCGCGCATTGAGGAAAGTTTTTGAATAATATTTCTTTCAACTGTTTGAAATTTATACTCTGTAAAAACGACCATGAAGTTCAATCTTGTCCGTGAAAGCAGTTCACCGGAATTGGTTTATTGCAGGCAGAAGTTGACCGGTGTATCGATTTAACAGTTCTGAAGATAAAGAAAGAGCTTGATGATCGCGAGGACGGCACAACTCAGAATCACGCAAGTGCTGACGTATATACTAGGTGAGGGTTGTTTAGAGTCGAGTGACGTAGTCTACATATTTATTAGAGCGCAGCTCTTTGGCAGCCGTTTCTGCGTTTCGCGGCGTCGCCGTCACCGTCGCTGTTATCTGTTATAACCAGCAGCGGACACTTTAGTTGTGCTTTAATCTGTGAGACCAACGGAGCGGGAGCTTGGAAATCAGGAAAGTTGCATAACTGCCCTCTTGGAACAGTGGACACCTCACAAGTAGTTGTATTTGAGTGTGTTGGTTCATAACTTTTCTGGGGGACACAGGGGCGCAATAAAAGACTCCTGGTTTTGGGCATAGTATGCCGCACGTAGAAGATCTTGAAGTAACCTCACTTGGTTCCATAGTTCGGACCGGAGGATCTTGTATACTCTTTTGGTGTGGCCAAAGGACGGTTTGAAAAGACCGAACAGGCCAGTGAGCGCACTTGGTATGAGGCCTTTTCGCTGGTAGAACCCAAGTAGCCTGGCTTGGCAGGTCGTGATCACAATGCTTGCGATGAGCAGGGGAACATGGGTAGGTGAAGGTTGAACACAAAGCGATGAGCCCGATGTAGAAGAAATATAACTCAGAAGTACTTGCATTTGGGCGTGTTGGTTCATAACATTTCTGGGAGACACAGGGGCGCAATCAAAGAGTCCTGGTTTTGGGCATAGCATGCCGCACGTAGAAGATCTTGAAGTAACCTCATTTGGTTCCATAGTTTGGACCGGAGGATGTTGGATACCCTTTTGGCGTGGCCAAAGGACGGCTTGAAAAGACCGAACGGGCCAGTGACCTCACTTGGTATGAGTTCTTTTTGCTCGTAGAACCCAAGTAGCCTGGCTTGGCAGGTCGTGGTCATAATGCTTGCGATGAGCAGGGGAACATGGGTAGGTGAAGGTTGGACACAAAGCGATGAGCCCGATGTAGAAGAAATATTACTCAAAATTAAGTACTTGTATTTGGGCGTGTTGGTTCATAACCTTTCTGGGGGACACAGGGGCGCAATAAAAGACTCCTGGTTTTGGGCATAGCATGCTGCACGTAGAAGATCCTGAAGTAACCTCACTTGGTTCCATAGTTCGCACTGGATGATCTTGCATACTCTTTTGGCGTGGCGAAAGGACGGCTTGAAAAGATCGAACGGGCCAGTGACCTCACTTGGTATGAGGCCTTTTTTGCTGGTAGAACCCAAGTAGCCTGGCTCGGCAGGTCGTGGTCACAATGCTTGCGATGAGCAGGGGGAACATGGGTAGGTGAGCAGGGGAACATGGGTTATGGCGCCCCTTTGTCCCCCAGGAAAGTTATGAACCAACACGCCGAGATAAAAGTACTTCTGAGTTATATTTCTTCTACATCGGGCTCATCGCTTTGTGTTCAACGCTTTGTGTACATATTCCATGCTTCCAGGTCACCATCAAACATAACATGCATATTGCGGTTATACAGGGCGTCCCAGCTAACTTGGACCAAGGTTTATAAAAATACTTAGCATTCTACACAACTGAAATCACGTGGATATTGTTAAGGTTTATCTAAACTTACAGCACTTAGGTCCTCCTATTTGAATATTTAGTCGTGATAAATAAATTAACTATTTAAATATACCTTGAAATGTTCCGGCGTGAATGGGAATGTTGTGGAGCTCCTCAAATATATTCCAACCCAGGCACTTCCAACAACATATACTAAGCTTGTCCGTTTTCATTCGGAAAAAACGAAAGCCCGCGGAGTTTAAAAGATACCATGAGACAGCGCGCTCCGTGCGCCCGGATGCGCCGCGATTACAGCGCTCTCATCCGTGCTTTATAAAAAACATCACCCGTTTCGCGTCCCTCCTGCTGCCAAAAACAGGGCTTCGCATTGTGCTTGGTTCCAAGATAAGCGCCAGTGGGTTCGGGCGGCAATTGAAAGAAAGAGCTGCTCCCGTTTCTGCGGCGTTAATTGCGCTCTCACGTTAGCAGAATGCGTGCCGAAGAACGTTCACAATCTCATGAGTTTGAATTTGGGACCAAGATCCCAACAAGCAAAGACGCGTGTAACAAGCCTGATAGCGTCGTGTGAATTACGCTGAAAGACAGGAGCCGCGCTTTTTTTCAATTGCCGCCCGATGCCACTGGCGCTTATCTTAGAACCAAGCACAACCCAAAGCCCTGTTTTTGGCAGCAAGAGAGGCGCGAAGCGGGTGACGTTTTTTACAAAACCCCGGACGAGAGCACTGTAAGCGCGGCGCATCCGGGCGCACGGAGCGCGCTGTCACGTGCTATCTTTCAAACTCCGCGGGCTTTCGCTTTTCCCGAATAAAAACGGCCACGCTAAGTCTATCTCATTGAAAGTGCCTGGGTTGGACAATATTTGTGGACCTACACAAATTTCCTATTGACGCCTGAACGTTTCAAGCTATATTTAAAAAGTTAATTTACATATCTGGACTGAATAATCAAATAGGAGGAGTGAAAAACTGGTACTGTAACTTTACATACTGTAACTTTATATATATATATATATATATATATATATATATATATATATATATATGTACACACAAGCAAAATGCCCACCGCACCGTAGCAGGTGGAAGTTCAATTACTAATTGGTTGCGGGAAGTTGCTCTACAAAAAAATTGGCAGTGGCTTAGCTCTGGTTAAACCGGTAAATTGTGTTAACAATGGTGCGCGCGTTCTTCTGGCGATTCTTTGGCGCGTTGCCTTCGCCGAGTTGCATCCCTAGCACGACGCTTTGCAAGACGTTCTTCACACTGTTCTGTTGTCACTTGCGCAGGTTGTCGCTTTCTCCCTTCTTCCTGTCGCCGCCACTTCTTACGGGACTGCACAGCATTCACGCCAAGGCAAGCGCGCATTTATAGACGCGTTACAGCGCGGGAGCATAGGCGCCGCCATATTGATCGCGTGACCATACCGCCACGCTTCCAGGGAGTCCACAGGACGCCATCGCCCGTTCGGCTGTACGCATTGCTCGTCGGTAAATTGGTTTTTGAGGAAAGGAAATGTATCTGTCGCGCATATCTCGGTGGACAACTGAACCTCGCTGTAACCAGAAGGGAGTAAGATGGGAGTGAGCAAGGACACCGTATTCACTAGACGCGCCTTTGTTCACTCCAAAAAATCGAGCTGGCATGGCGGAGTGGTTAGCGCGCTCGTCTCGCAATCCGGAGAGCCTGGTTCGATTTTCCAACTCGACCAATGTCCTACTCGGTGTTACTTATTTATGTGGTCTGACTAGAAATTAGGCTAATTGCTTAAACGATATCATTCGAATGCCATCGATGCATTGCGCTCCGATGCTGCTAACGGCGGCCTTCAAAGGCCAGAAGTGGATGGATGGATGGATGCATAGGAGCGCCCCTTTTGAAACGGGTTGGTGGCAATTGCCACCATGCTCAGCTTTTCTTCTTTATTTTCTTTTGTTTTTCTGTGTTGGCAATTCTCATTAAGAATCGCCACCATCTTTACCTACGGTTTCCTACAATTCTAACCTTATGCCACATCTTTGCTTTTCAGCCACCAATCCTCCAATCGCTTTTTGCTGACTTCCACTGCAGATTTATTTACATGACCATTGTTATCTTTAAACCCTAGGGCCTCAGGAAGAGTGACTGCGCCTGCATCGACATCCGGATGGATACCGTCACATTTGATTATGAGGTGTTCAATTGTTTCCACAGATCTACCACACACTGCACATATGTCATCTTCTTCGTTAAATTTCTTTTTGTGGCTGCGCGTTCTAAGACACCCTGACCTAGCTTCAAAAAGTAGGGCACTGCCTCTTGAGTTATCATAGAAAAATTCTTTCCTGATCGGCCTTTTCCAGCATCGATATAGTTCTACACTATGTTTGTTTTCCATTGAATTCATGCAAATTTTAACTTTCGCGTTTTTAACCTGTTGTTTAATGCTCTTTCTTTCTCCGTCCTCATGACCTGCATACTTACTGGTTAGTTTTCTAGTTCTTTTCCTCCGCTGTGAGTCAACGCTCTTTTTGTATAAATATTTGAATACCTTAGCTGCCCACCTGTTATCGTCCAATTTCCTCAGGCGTTCTTCATATAGTATTTTACTCTTAGCTTCCCGTGCTTCGATCGATGCCCAGCCCATATCCCCTTGTACTGCCTCGTTTGTGGTTTTGCCGTGGTCACCTATGGCTAATCTTCCAACCGCTCTCTGATTTACGTCTAATCTCGACTGAACTTCTGCCCTTAAGCACAAAACCGCATAGCCGAAAGTAAGTCCCGGCACCATTATTCCTTTCCAAATACTTCTTAGTACTTCATATTTGTTGTACCCCCATAATGCCCTATGTTTCATTATCCCGGCGTCTCTTCGCCCTTTTGCCCTAAGAGCCTGTTTGTGCTTTTCCGTGTATATCTGCCCTTCGTTTAGCCATATCCCGAGGTATTTGTATGCGGCCACTTTGGGTATTTCGTGGCCTTGTATTGTAAGCACCTGGTCAGTTGTATCGTTAAAAATCATCAGACCTGATTTAGTTGCGCTAAAAATGAATCCTAGAGCGTCTCCTTCGTCTCCACAGCAATTAACCAAAGTTTGTAAATCTTCCTGGCTATCTGCTAACAGTACAATATCGTCCGCATACATTAAACCCGGGATTCGCTGCTAAACTACATTTCCGCCTAATCTGTACGACAGATTATAACCTAGATTACTTTCTTCTAGCCTTCTTTCCATATTTATCACGTAAAGCATGAACAGCAGCGGTGATAGAGGACAACCTTGCCTTAATCCTTTGTGCACCCCCACAGTTGTGGTACTTTTCTTCCCTTCCCATGTAATTTCAACTTCATTATCTCGGTAGATTTCCTGTAGAAAATCAATTACGTCATGACTGATACCTAAATCTTTCAGTATGCTCCACAGGAGTTCCCTGTTCACGTTAGCGTATGCACCGCTTATGTCCAGAAAGGCTAAAAACAGAGGTCTGTTTTCCGCCTTAGCTATTTCTATGCATTGGGTAAGCACGAACAGGCTATCATCTAAACGCCTACCAATTCTGAACCCATTCTGAAGTTCTCCGAGTATCCGATTACCTTCTACCCATGCCGGCATTTTTAATTTCACCGCCTGCAGGGCCAGCCTGTACCTAACAGACGTTATCGTAATCGGACGGTAGGATTTGATGTTCACCTTATCTCCTTTCCCTTTATAAACCAAATTCATTTTACTCTGTCTCCAGCCGTGCGGATTTTGCTGATTTGTTATGACTGTCTCCAATGCCTTTATCAGCGCTTCCTTGACTCTTGGGCCAAGTTCATTAATCAACTTAATTGGAATTTCGTCTATCCCTGCGGATGTGGTTTTAGGAATATTCGCTTCCGCCTTTTCCCAGTTAAGACTAGTCAGTTCTAAGCTGTTCTCTATTGTGCTGTCCTGTGTTGCCGTCTCACTTGGGAAGATTACCCCATTGTCGTCGCTAAAAGACGCAGCTATAAATGATGTAATGTAGTTCACAGCATCGTCTGCCTCTAAACATTTTCCCTCAGCATCTATAATCTGTTCCTGCGTTCTTTTATTTGTTTTTCCCAACCAGCTTATATGGTTCCAGAATTTTCTTGGCCCCCCTTTATTTGCCTCGCGAACTTCAGCCAGCCATTTATCAGAGGACTGCTTCATTTTAGCCTGGACTAGGGCCTGAACTTGCTGTTTCTTTTTTCGATAAGATTCCCATTTTTCGCCTATTTCCTCTTCAGATAACTGCGCCTTCTTTGCTTCTCTGTGTTCCCTTGAAGCCACCCGTCGTTGTTCGATGGCCTCCTTAATTTCCATATTTCACCAGCTTCGTGGCTTCCTCTTTCCTCTCCAGCGGTTTACTCCTTTCACTTGTTTCATTTTTGTAGCGATGAGCAGTTCTAACTGATTGTAATCCCACTTTGCCATGGGGCGTTTCTCGATTACTTCTTCTATTTCGGCTGATATTAGCGCTATTTGTTCAACGTTTAATTTTGCGTTGTCTTTTTGACTTCGGTGCATTTCTCTTTTGACTAGGGCTGCCAACTGTAGACTAATACGTTTATGATCACTTCCTAGGCTGTACTTCCCCTCTTCGTCTATTTCCATTATTGCGAGCTTGCTATAGATGCCCTGCGACATTAGACAGTAGTCAATGGTTGTTTGCCTGTTACGGGATTCCCACGTGATTTGTCCCTCACATTTAGTTTCTCTGTTGACAATAACTAGGTTGTGCCGCTCACACAAGTCTAGCATTAACTTCCCGTTACAATCTGTGTATCCATCCAGATCCTCGATGTGGCCGTTCATGTCTCCAAGCAAAATAATATCGACACCGTCTCCAATCTGCTTTATATCGTCATTGATGCACTTAACTAATGGTGGACCTCCTAGGGGCGCCATCTGCCGTAGACAGAGCGAACTGCTCGAGCCGCTGCCAAGCGGCGCGCCGACGGCGCTGCCATCTGGCGCAGCGCGGCTGAAGCAACGCTGTTCAAGGTCATCCGTCCCTACCGACCGGGGCACGAGGCAAAACCTACAGTAGTATATTGCTACCGCAATAAAACAACCTGGCTCTCGCAAGCCCCACCGGACTCTGAGGGATCTGTGAATGTAGAGAATGGCATGTATGGGTTTTAACCCAGTATTATTATCCGAGCAACTCCCATTCATGAACAATGAATCCAAACACTGAAACCAAAGTGAAAACAGAAGTGATACGCATTTGGCCAAACTACAAAAGTAGACCTTCAATTTTTTCTCGGATACACACGTTTTTTCTGCGCAATTTTTTTTCAGTGAGCGAAGCCGGTTTAACGAAGGCAAGCCCAATCTGGGATTGACCAAATAGTCGCCACAGCGGGCCCCTTTTGCTAGGTTTTGGGCTGCCAAAAGGCCATCTGTTATCTTTGCACCCTCTACGTTTTCATAAATAATTCTACGTTTTCATATATAATTCAAACCTGAGCAGCCTACCAGAAATTTATTTGCAGCAGTACTGGAATATCGGGAACGTGCGCTGCCTACACTAAGCGAATATGTGGCAAGCACACATTTTTCCGATCAAATTGGGTCTAGCGCGCACAAACTAGGCTTTTATTCCGCCGTGGTGGCTCAGTGGTTACGGCGCTCGGCTGCTTACCCGAAAGACGCGGGTTCGATCCTCGCCGTGGAGGCTGAATTTCGATGAAGGCGAAATTCTAGAGGCCCGTGTGCTGTGCTATGTCAGTGCACGTAAAAGAACCTCAGGTGGTCGAAATTTCCGGAGACCTTCACTACGGCGTCCCTCATAGCCTGAGTTGCTTTGGGACGTTAAACCCCAATAAATCAACTAACTATCAAGCTATAACATAGTGCGGAGAGCCGCAGGTAACCTAGGGCAGTCTAAGGGAGTGCCGGTATTGGTACGTATGATGCGGTCGTTTTTCACAGTGTATACTATCACGATGGAAAGAAACGCGAACAGTGCGGCGCCTACGTGCTCCGCTGCTCGAATTTTTTTTCGATGCCGCTTTTACCTTGGTGGTAAGAAAAAGACGTTAAAGTCGTCCTGGATTGCTTCACGGCCAACTCTTGCATCGTTTTGCTACCACCGAAGTGAAAGCGTGTTTAAAACAAATGCGAACAGGGGAGCGCCTAGCCTCCTCTGTGTTAGCGTTTCTTTTCATCGTGATAGTACGCTGCTACGAGAGGCGAACACTAATTTTTAGTCATTGATAAAATACGTTTCAATTTTTACACAACTGGTCCATAAGGGTAACTTATGAGCATGTATACTTCAAGTTAGAACAATAGTATATAGCATGTATGATAGCAAGCAGCCACGCCCCCATCTACACTCGCCATGACCCATTTCCGACCTGCGAATTATCAGAGCGGGAACCGTCATTCAAGGTAGCCTGTTTTCCTCCGAAAACCTCACATTTGCGTTGCATCTCACCTCAACTACGCGACAGAAGACCGGCGTTGGCAGCATGCCCGCAAGCCAGCCTTCCAGTCCCGCCATAGCGCCTGTAATGCCTGTAGTCGTTTTATGAGGGCAGCTCATTTTATTTTAGCTGAGATTTTTCTTGCATAAAACCCAAATTACATCGCATCTGCCCTCAAGTACACAGAAAGGTACCAGTGGGGACTGGGTGTGCTAATGTTCTCCGAGCTAGCACCTGACACGCTGATATAGGACCCATTATTGTCGTAAGCAGGGGCGGGTGATTGGTACTCTGCCCGCTGTTTTCCCACAGAGGCCCAATCAGGTATTAGAGAGGTTGTGCCAGTCCCCCTTTCCCTTGAGGAACCTACTCGGAACAGAGATCTGCGCAACTTGCTTAGTGTTAAAGACTTGATTAAATAATAATAATACCTTTATTCACATCATGCATACATCATACCGGCGCATCTCTCTCTCTAATCTCTAATAGCCGGCACATCACAGGTGACTTGGTTGTTTTTTACTCTACAGAAGATCATGGCCTGTCTGTAGCGATCGCGGTGGCCCTTATTTGTGACTCTATAAAGCTTGGCGTAGAGACAGGGTCAGGAGCGGGCGAGATCAAGCCTTATCAGCTTTCTATTTACCCCTCTAGACTTTATGTGGCGATGTGTTGATGTGAAGAGGTAGAAATCTTAAGCCGATTGTCCAATAAACTGCTTTAGTAACGTTTTACGAAATAATAGGCATGCGGGTCTCAGTGCACGGGCGGAGCCCACGAAGGCTCAACTTGCCGTGCAAGAGTGTGCACGGGCCGTATAGAAATATCAGTCGGCACGACATTGAGGAGAAACATTATATAACGGAAGGCGCAGTATACTAAAAGGGTCCAGTGCGAATATTCTAAAGTGCGTGCTCCCAAAAAGGAGGCAGAGGTGCCAACGCGAAACCAAAGTATAGGCGACAACCCTGAACTTCATAAGAAACTTCGAGCAAAAACCATTTTAACCGGGTAGATCCTTCTGCTGCCGCTGGAATTTAGTTTACCCCTGGTAACTCTGCCATAATTTTTCTTTCCAGAGCTCCCAATAACTGCGGGTATTAAAGCTAAAAAAAATCACTTTTTGCTGTGCTTTAGAAAACATGCCTTCCACCACACAGAACTCTCCTAGCTCCATATTTTCTCAAGTAGCCCAGTGTACGCCATTCTTTAGGCTTTCTTTAGCAACTGCTAATGTTTGGGCCAAAACGTATAAACGTGGAGCGAAAATTCCTAGAAGGGTGAAGTGGATGACTTTCACACTGCACTCTTTTGCAGGCAGTGCAGGCCTTGTTTTTCAGAGCACAATGGATTGCTAAAAAACATACAGATGCCTTCCTAATGCTATCATCAATAATACCGGCCCCGACAATAGTACAAGACAAACGAAACAAATGAAGAAAACACGAACGCGATGCGCAGAAAAATTAAAATCATCCATCATCAGCAGGTCAACGCCCAGCTTAAAAATGCATGACGTAAGATTTAGCTTCTGCAAGGCTAAGGGTAACTATTCGAACTGTGATGAAAGCAGCTTTTTATTCACTGGAAAACTGCACCCATGGCACGTAAGAATAAACGAAGGAATGCGTAGTTATCAATCGAATTTAAAACTGGCGAAGCACTCCTCAATAAAGGTAACAATAAAAGGTTAGTACAATAAAGTTCCACTGATCAAATGCAAGGAGCAGAAAGTTTTACAGTGTGCGGTAAAATCACCCCTGCAAAAGGCGCACATTTTTTATCAGATAGCTTTTTTTATATTCTATGAATAAACGTGAATAGTAAGCGTCTCCTAATTACATTGCCTGTTGAGTGCGTTCTTCGAAACATTTCCTTTTAATCTGATACTTAGTGTCACTTTATGCAACTAAATAAAGAGAACCAGAGAGGCGCTTATGATTGAAATCACACTCCTTTTGGTAACAGAGATATTTCAGTCCCTGCAAACAAAGTTTGTTCTAAAATTCCACGAAATTTACAAATACGGCCTTTTTTCGACTACTCTTACTGGCAACACGCACGAATCTCAACAAAGCTTTAACACAAGCTGCTCCTAAAGCATTAACGCAGCCGGAAAAAAGCTATCGAAGGAAAAGCTCAACAATGCATCTTCTGTTATCTAGCTATCTTCACCCTTGCGAACTTCAACGACTTTTAAAATCGACCCAGGGGTTTTGTGTTGCAAATATAAACGCAGAATATGGACCTACCATAAATGCCTGGATAATAAGATTTCATCTAAACTAACTCAATATTTCCCTTAATCGAAAAATCTTAAGCCGGCGTATTTCACAAAATCTTTCATTTTAACTTTCTTGCCACTGATTTCTGACCATTGTTGTAATATTCCGGCTGCAGAAACTACCAGTTCAAGGCTATCTTATGATGTTTCTGAGAGTTTTAAACTTCAGCTCAGCCTTAAACTGGGGAGTTTCAAAGTTTCAGACATATAGCATTTAAATTACCCAGAAGATTAAATGCCTAAACTCTTCAGAGCACTGCTCCAAAGAGACGAAAATTTTTCGATCGGAAATGGTCACAACGTAGAGGCAGTGAATGTCAGCTTCAGTTAAAAAAATCATATAATGTACAGTCCGAAACATCATCGTCATCCATGTGCCGTTGAGGACAACTGTAGGGGCAATATATGAGAGTGTACGGATGAGAAGGGAACATGGTCCAGAGTCAAAGGTAATAAATCATGACTGGAAATATGAATACAGCACGTAAGTAAAACACAGTTCCATCTGTAACAAAGTATTGCAAGAAATTTATTCTTTAATACTAAGAAACAGCTAAATAGGTAAATAAAAAGATACGGTATGCGCGCATTGAGGAAAATTTTTGAATAATATTTCTTTCAACTGTTTGAAATTTGTACTCTGTAAAAACGACCATGAAGTTCAATCTTGTCCGTGAAAGCAGTTCACAGGAATTGGTTTATTGCAGGCACAAGTTGACCGGTGTATCGATTTAACAGTACTGAAGATAAAGAAACAGCTTGATGATCGCGAGGACGGCACAACTAAGAATCACGCAAGTGCTGACGTATATACTAGGTGAGGGTTGTTTAGAGTCGAGTGACGTACATATTTATTAGAGCGCAGCTCTTTGGCAGCCGTTTCTGCGTTTCGCGGCGTTGCCGTCACCGTCGCCGTTATCTGCTTTAACCAGCAGTGGACACTTTAGTTGCGCTTTAATCTGTGAGACCAACGGAGCGGGAGCTTGGAAATCAGGAAAGTTGCATAACTGCCCTCTTGGAACAGTGGACACCTCAGAAGTACTTGTATTTGGGTGTGTTGGTTCATAACTTTTCTGGGGGACACAGGGGCGCAATAAAATACTCCTGGTTTTGGGCATAGTATGCCGCACGTAGAAGATCTTGAAGTATACTCACTTGGTTCCATAGTTCGGACCGGAGGATCTTGCATACTCTTTTGGCGTGGCCAAAGGACGGTTTGAAATGACCGAACAGGCCAGTGAGCTCACTTGGTATGAGGCCTTTTCGCTGGTAGAACCCAAGTAGCCTGGCTTGGCAGGTCGTGATCACAATGCTTGCGATGAGCAGGGGAACATGGGTAGATGAAGGTTGAACACAAAGCGATGAGCCCGATGTAGAAGAAATATAAGTCAGAAGTACTTGCATTTGGGCGTGTTGGTTCATAACATTTCTGGGGGACACAGGGGCGCAATAAAAGACTCCTGGTTTTGGGCATAGCATGCTGCACGTAGAAGATCTTGAAGTAACCTCTCTTGGTTCTATAGTTCGGACTGGATGATCTTGCATACTCTTTTGGCGTGGCCAAAGGACGGCTTGA
Source organism: Amblyomma mixtum (assembly GCF_055824585.1). NCBI lineage: Eukaryota > Metazoa > Arthropoda > Arachnida > Ixodida > Ixodidae > Amblyomma > Amblyomma mixtum. Next base: position 146,708,086 of record NC_143015.1, on the reverse strand, counting down.
AAAGATCGAACGGGCCAGTGACCTCACTTGGTATGAGGCCTTTTTTGCTGGTAGAACCCAAGTAGCCTGGCTCGGCAGGTCGTGGTCACAATGCTTGCGATGAGCAGGGGTGAACATGGGTAGGTGAGCAGGGGAACATGGGTTATGGCGCCCCATTGTCCCCCAGGAAAGTTATGAACCAACACGCCCAGATAAAAGTACTTCTGAGTTATATTTCTTCTACATCGGGCTCATCGCTTTGTGTTCAACGCTTTGTGTACATATTCCATGCGTCCAGGTCACCATCAAAGATAACATGCATATTGCGGTTATACAAGGCGTCCCAGCTAACTTGGACCAAGGTTTATAAAAATACTTAGCATTCTACACAACTGAAATCACGGGGATATTGTTAAGGTTTATCTAAATTTACAGCACTTAGGTCCTCCTATTTGAATAATTGGTCGAGATAAACAAATTAACTATTTAAATATACCTTGAAATGTTCCGGCGTGAATGGGAAAGTTGTGGAGCTCCTCAAATATATTCCAACCCAGGCACTTCCAACTACATATACTTAGCTTGTCCGTTTTCATTGGGAAAAAACGAAAGCCCGCGGAGTTTAAAAGATACCACGAGACAGCGCGCTCCGTGCGCCCGGATGCGCCGCGATTACAGCGCTCTCATCCGTGCTTTATAAAAAACATCACCCGCTTCGCGTCCCTCCTGCTGCCAAAAACAGGGCTTCGCATTGTGCTTGGTTCCAAGATAAGCGCCAGTGGGTTCGGGCGGCAATTGAAAGAAAGAGCTGCTCCCGTTTCTGCGGCGTTAATTGCGCTCTCACGTTAGCAGAATGCGTGCCGAAGAACGTTCACAATCTCATGAGTTTGAATTTGGGACCAAGATCCCAACAGGCAAAGACGCGTGTACCAAGCCTGATAGCGTCGTGTGAATTACGCTGAAAGACAGGAGCCGCGCTATTTTTCAATTGCCGCCCGATGCCACTGGCGCTTATCTTAGAACCAAGCACAACCCAAAGCCCTGTTTTTGGCAGCAAGAGAGGCGCGAAGCGGGTGACGTTTTTTACAAAACCCCGGACGAGAGCACTGTAAGCGCGGCGCATCCGGGCGCACGGAGCGCGCTGTCACGTGCTATCTTTCAAACTCCGCGGGCTTTCGCTTTTCCCGAATAAAAACGGCCACGCTATGTTTATCTCGTTCAAAGTGCCTGGGTTGGACAATATTTGTGGACCTACACAAATTTCCTATTGACGCCTGAACGTTTCAAGCTATATTTAAAAAGTTAATTTACATATCTGGACAGAATAATCAAATAGGAGGAGTGAAAAACTGGTACTGTAACTTTACTGTAACTTTATATATATATATATATATATATATATATATATATATATATATATATATATATATATACACAAGCAAAATGCCCACCGCACCGTAGCAGGTGGAAGTTCAATTAATAATTGGTTGCGGGAAGTTGCTCTACAAAAAAATTGGCAGTGGTTTAGCTCTGGTTAAACCGGTAAATTGTGTTAACAATGGTGCGCGCGTTCTTCTGGCGATTCTTTGGCGCGTTGCCTTCGCCGAGTTGCATCCGTAGCACGACGCTTTGCAAGACGTTCTTCACACTGTTCTGTTGTCACTTGCGCAGGTTGTCGCTTTCTCCCTTCTTCCTGTCGCCGCCACTTCTTACAGGACTGCATAGCATTCACGCCAAGGCAAGCGCGCATTTATAGACGCGTTACAGCGCGGGAGCATAGGCGCCGCCATATTGATCGCGTGACCATACCGCCACGCTTCCAGGGAGTCCACAGGACGCCATCGTCCGTTCGGCTGTACGCTTTGCTCGTCGGTAAATTGGTTTTTGAGGAAAGGAAATGTATCTGTCTCGCATATCTCGGTGGACAACTGAACCTCGCTGTAACCGGAAGGGAGTAAGATGGGAGTGAGCAAGGACACCGTATTCACTAGACGCGCCTTTGTTCACTCCAAAAAATCGAGCTGGCATGGCGGAGTGGTTAGCGCGCTCGTCTCGCAATCCGGAGAGCCTGGTTCGATTTTCCAACTCGACCAATGTCCTACTCGGTGTTATTTATTTATGTGGTCTGACTAGAAATTAGGCTAATTGCTTAAACGATATCATTCGAATGCCATCCATGCATTGCGCTCCGATGCTGCTAACGGCGGCCTTCAAAGGCCAGAAGTGGATGGATGGATGGATGCATAGGAGCGCCCCCTTTGAAACGGGTTGATGGCAACTGCCACCATGCTCAGCTTTTCTTCTTTATTTTTTTTGTTTTTCTGTGTTGGCAATTCTCATTAAGAATCGCCACCATCTTTACCTACGGTTTCCTACAATTCTAACCTTATGCCACATCGTTGCTTTTCAGGCACCAATCCTCCAATCGCTTTTTGCTGACTTCCACTGCAGATTTATTTACATGACCATTGTTATCTTTAAACCCTAGGCCCTCAGGAAGAGAGACTGCGCCTGCATCGACATCCGGATGGATACCGTCACATTTGATTATGAAGTGTTTAATTGTTTCCACAGATCTACCACACACTGCACATGTGTCATCTTCTTCGTTAAATTTCTTTTTGTGGCTGCGCGTTCTAAGACACCCTGACCTAGCTTCAAAACGTAGGGCACTGCCTCTTGAGTTATCATAGAAAAATTCTTTCCTGATCGGCCTTTTCCAGCATCGATATAGTTCTACACTATGTTTGTTTTCCATTGAATTCATCCAATTTTTAACTTCCGCGTTTTTAACCTGTCGTTTAACGCTCTTTCTTTCTCCGTCCTCATGACCTGCATACTTACTGGTTAGTTTTCTAGTTCTTTTCCTCCACTGTGAGTCAACGCTCTTTTTGTATAAATATTTAAATACCTTAGCTGCCCACCTGTTATCGTCCAATTTCCTCAGGCGTTCTTCATATAGTATTTTACTCTTAGCTTCCCGTGCTTCGATCGATGCCCAGCCCATATCCCCTTGTACTGCCTCGTTTGTGGTTTTGCCGTGGTCACCTAGGGCTAATCTTCCAACCGCTCTCTGATTTACGTCTAATCTCGACTGAACTTCTGCCCTTAAGCACAGAACCGCATTGCCGAAAGTAAGTCCCGGCACCATTATTCCTTTCCAAATACCTCTTAGTACTTCATATTTGTTGTACCCTTATAATGCCGTATGTTTTATTATCCCGGCGTCTCTTCGCCTTTTTGCCCTAAGAGCCTGTTCGTGCTTTTCCGTGTATATCTGCCCTTCGTTTAGCCATATCCCGAGGTATTTGTATGCGGCCACTTTGGGTATTTCGTGGCCTGGTATTGTAAGCACCTGGTCAGTTGTATCGTTAAAAATCATCACACCTGATTTAGTTGCGCTAAAAATGAATCCTAGAGCGTCTCCTTCGTCTCCACAGCAATTAACCAAAGTTTGTAAATCTTCCTGGCTATCTGCTAACAGTACAATATCGTCCGCATACATTAAACCCGGGATTCGCTGCTAAACTACATTTCCGCCTAATCTGTACGACAGATTATAACCTAGATTACTTTCTTCTAGCCTTCTTTCCATATTTATCACGTAAAGCATGAACAGCAGCGGTGATAGAGGACAACCTTGCCTTAATCCTTTGTGCACCCCCACAGTTGTGGTACTTTTCTTCCCTTCCCATGTAATTTCAACTTCATTATCTCGGTAGATTTCCTGTAGAAAATCAATTACGTCATGACTGATACCTAAATCTTTCAGTATGCTCCTCAGGAGTTCCCTGTTCACGTTATCGTATGCACCGATTATGTCCTTAAAGGCTAAAAACAGAGGTCTGTTTTCCGCCTCAGCTATTTCTATGCATTGGGTAAGCACGAACAGGCTATCATCTAAACGCCTACCAATTCTGAAGCCATTCTGAAGTTCTCCGAGTATCCGATTACCTTCTACCCATGCCGGCATTTTTAATTTCACCGCCTGCAGGGCCTGCCTGTACATAACAGACGTTATCGTAATCGGACGGTAGGATTTGATGTTCATCTTATCTCCTTTCCCTTTATAAATCAAATTCATTTTAATCTGTCTCCAGCCATCCGGATTTTGCTGATTTGTTATGACTGTCTCCAATGCCTTTATCAGCGCTTCCTTGCTTCTTGGGCCAAGTTCATTAATCAGCTTAATTGGAATTTCGTCTATCCCTGCGGATGTGGTTTTAGGAATATTCGCTTCCGCCTTTTCCCAGTTAAGACTAGTCAGTTTTAAGCTGTTCTCTATTCTGCTGTCCTGTGTTGCCGTCTCACTTGGGAAGATTACCTCATTGTCGTCGCTAAAAGACGCAGCTATAAATGATGTAATGTAGTTCACAGCATCGTCTCCCTCTAAACATTTTCCCTCAGCATCTGTAATCTGTTCCTGCGTTCTTTTATTTGTTTTTTCCCAAGCAGCTTATATGGTTCCAGAATTTTCTTGGCCCCCCTTTATTTGCCTCGCGAACTTCAGCCGGCCATTTATCAGAGGACTGCTTCATTTTAGCCTGGACTAGGGCCTGAACTTGCTGTTTCTTTTTTCGATAAGATTCCCATTTTTCGCCTATTTCCTCTTCAGATAACTGCGCCTTCCTTGCTTCTCTGTGTTCCCTTGAAGCCAACCGTCGTTGTTCGATGGCCTCCTTAATTTCCATATTTCACCAGCTTCGTGGCTTCCTCTTTCCTCTCCAGCGGTTTACTCCTTTCACTTGTTTCATTTTTGTAGCGATGAGCAGTTCTAACTGATTATAATCCCACTTGCCACGGGGCGTTTCTCGATTACTTCTTCTATTTCGGCTGATAATAGCGCTATTTGTTCAACGTTTAATTTTGCGTTGTCTTTTTGACTTCGCTGCATTTCGCTTTTGTCTAGGGCTCCCAACTGTAGACTAATACGTTTATGATCACTTCCTAGGCTGTACTTCTCCTCTTCATCTATTTCCATTATTGCGAGCTTGCTATAGATGCCCTGCGACATTAGACAGTAGTCAATGGTTGTTTGCCTGTTACGGGATTCCCACGTGATTTGTCCCTCACGTTTAGTTTCTCTGTTGACAATAACTAGGTTGTGCCGCTCACACAAGTCTAGCATTAACTTCCCGTTACAATCTGTGTATCCATCCAGATCCTCGATGTGGCCGTTCATGTCTCCAAGCAAAATAATATCGACACCGTCTCCAATCTGCTTTATATCGTCATTGATGCACTTAACTAATGGTGGACCTCCTAGGGGCGCCATCTGCCGTAGACAGAGCGAACTGCTCGAGCCGCTGCCAAGCGGCGCGCCGACGGCGCTGCCATCTGGCGCAGCGCGGCTGAAGCAACGCTGTTCAAGGTCATCCGTCCCTACCGACCGGGGCACGAGGCAAAATCTACAGTAGTATATTGCTACCGATATAAAACAACCTGGCTCTCGCAAGCCCCACCGGACTCTGAGGGATCTGTGAATGTAGAGAATGGCATGTATGGGTTTTAACCCAGTATTATTATCCGAGCTACTCCCATTCATGAACAATGAATCCAAACACTGAATCCAAAGTGAAAACAGAAGTGATACGCATTTGGCCAAACTACAAAAATAGACCTTCAATTTTTTCTCGGATACACACGTTTTTTCTGCGCAATTTTTTTTCAGTGAGCAACGCCGGTTCAACGAAGGCAAGCCCAATCTGGGATTGACCAAATAGTCGCCACAGCGGGCCCCTTTTGCTAGTTTTTGGGCTGCCAAAAGGTCATCTGTTCTCTTTGCACCCTCTACGTTTTCATAAATAATTCTACGTTTTCATATATAATTCAAACCTGAGCAGCCTACCAGAAATTTATTTGCAGCAGTACTGGAATATCGGGAACGTGCGCTGCCTACACTAAGCGAATATGTGGCAAGCACACATTTTTCCGATCAAATTGGGTCTAGCGCGCACAAACTAGGCTTTTATTCCGCCGTGGTGGCTCAGTGGTTACGGCGCTCGGCTGCTTACCAGAAAGACGCGGGTTCGATCCTTGCCGTGGAGGCTGAATTTCGATAAAGGCGAAATTCTAGAGGCCCGTGTGCTGTGCTATGTCAGTGCACGTAAAAGAACCTCAGGTGGTCGAAATTTCCGGAGACCTTCGCTACGGCGTCCCTCATAGCCTGAGTTGCTTTGGGACGTTAAACCCCAATAAATCAACTATCAAGCTATAACATAGTGCGGAGAGCCGCAGGTAACCTAGGGCAGTCTAAGGGAGTGCCGGTATTGGTACGTATGATGCGGTCGTTTTTCACAGTGTATACTATCACGATGGAAAGAAACGCGAACAGTGCGGCGCCTACGTGCTCCGCGGCTCGAATTTTTTTTCGATGCCGCTTTTACCTTGGTGGTAAGAAAAAGACGTTAAAGTCGTCCTGGATTGCTTCACGGCCAACTCTTGCATCGTTTTGCTACCACCGAAGTGAAAGCGTGTTTAAAACAAATGCGAACAGGGGAGCGCCTAGCCTCCTCTGTGTTAGCGTTTCTTTTCATCGTGATAGTACGCTGCTACGAGAGGCGAACACTAATTTTTAGTCATTGATAAAATACGTTTCAATTTTTACACAACTGGTCCATAAGGGTAACTTATGAGCATGTATACTTCAAGTTAGAACAATAGTATATAGCATGTATGATAGCAAGCAGCCACGCCCCCATCTACACTCGCCATGACCCATTTCCGACCTGCGAATTATCAGAGCGGGAACCGTCATTCAAGGTAGCCTGTTTTCCTCCGAAAACCTCACATTTGCGTTGCATCTCACCTCAACTACGCGACAGAAGACCGGCGTTGGCAGCATGCCCGCAAGCCAGCCTTCCAGTCCCGCCATAGCGCCTGTAATGCCTGTAGTCGTTTTATGAGGGCAGCTCATTTTATTTTAGCTGAGATTTTTCTTGCATAAAACCCAAATTACATCGCATCTGCCCTCAAGTACACAGAAAGGTACCAGTGGGGACTGGGTGTGCTAATGTTCTCCGAGCTAGCACCTTACACGCTGATATAGGACCCATTATTGTCGTAAGCAGGGGCGGGTGATTGGTACTCTGCCCGCTGTTTTCCCACAGAGGCCCAATCAGGTATTAGAGAGGTTGTGCCAGTCCCCCTTTCCCTTGAGGAACCTACTCGGAACAGAGATCTGCGCAACTTGCTTAGTGTTAAAGACTTGATTAAATAATAATAATACCTTTATTCACATCATGCATACATCATACCGGCGCATCTCTCTCTCTAATCTCTAATAGCCGGCACATCACAGGTGACTTGGTTGTTTTTTAATCTACAGAAGATCATGGCCTGTCTGTAGCGATCGCGGTGGCCCTTATTTGTGACTCTATAAAGCTTGGCGTAGAGACAGGGTCAGGAGCGGGCGAGATCAAGCCTTATCACCTTTCTATTTACCCCTCTAGACTTTATGTGGCGATGTGTTGATGTGAAGAGGTAGAAATTTTAAGCCGATTGTCCAATAAACTGCTTTAGTAACGTTTTACGAAATAATAGTCATGCGGGTCTCAGTGCACGGGCGGAGCCCACGAAGGCTCAACTTGCCGTGCAAGAGTGTGCACGGGCCGTATAGAAATATCAGTCGGCACGACATTGAGGAGAAACATTATATAACGGAAGGCGCAGTATACTAAAAGGGTCCAGTGCGAATATTCTAAAGTGCGTGCTCCCAACAAGGAGGCAGAGGTGCCAACGCGAAACCAAAGTATAGGCGACAACCCTGAACTTCATAAGAAACTTCGAGCAAAAACCATTTTAACCGGGTAGATCATTCTGCTGCCGCTGGAATTTAGTTTACCCCTGGTAACTCTGCCATAATTTTTCTTTCCAGAGCTCCCAATAACTGCGGGTATTAAAGCTAAAAAAAATCACTTTTTGCTGTGCTTTAGAAAACATGCCTTCCACCACACAGAACTCTCCTAGCTCCATATTTTCTCAAGTAGCCCAGTATACGCCATTCTTTAGGCTTTCTTTAGCAACTGCTAATGTTTGGGCCAAAACGTATAAACGTGAAGCGAAAATTCCTAGAAGGGTGAAGCGGATGACTTTCACACTGCACTCTTTTGCAGGCAGTACAGGCCTTGTTTTTCAGAGCTCAATGGATTGCTAAAAAACATACAGATGCCTTCCTAATGCTATCATCAATAATACTGGCTCCGACAATAGTACAAGACAAACGAAACAAATGAAGAAAACACGAACGCGATGCGCAGAAAAATTAAAATCATCCATCATCAGCAGGTCAACGCCCACCTTAAAAATGCATGACGTAGCAAACCATCTTCCTATATATACCTTTTGGTTCGACGGATCATTAGTGCCTCTTCCTGGACAGTTTACTTGTAAGTACCATATTAGACCATAGGAATGAAAGCGCAGAAATTTCAAAGGAAATGAACTGATTTGTGGAGAAAAGGAACTCAGATGATTATCGGAAGAAAGATATTACGAAATGAAGCCATCGTAGGTGTGCGAACGGAACGAGAATTTTTATACCTGAATAAGACCATTTATCTTTTTCAGTGTGCAAGTTGCCGGTCTTGTGTATTTTAATCGCGTACCTTTCTCTTCTAAGAAGAACGGAAATTTGGTCGTTTGTTCAGGCAATATTTGTACAGAGAAGAAGAAGAAATTATGTAGACCCTTGCAATTTAAAAAAAAAATGCGTTGAAGATCTGGAACGAAGCAATATTATGTTCCCTTAAATTTAACCTGCGCTTTTAATATAAATCATTAGCGAATCCCTCAATCTGCGCGAACTGGAAAATTGGTTTTTGAGGACCGAAATGGTGCAGTAACTGTCTCACATCTCGGTAGACACCTGAACAGCGCCGAAAGGAAACGGTAAATGAGGGAGTGAAAGAAGAAAGGAAGAGTTGCCGTAGTGGAGGTCGCCGGAATAATTGAGACCACCTGGGGACCTTTAACGTGCACTGACATCGCACAGCGTACGGGCGCCTTTAGTGTTTCGCCTTCATCGAAACGCCGTCGACAAGGCCGGATTCGAACCCGGGAACTCCGGCTCAGCAACCGGAGTTCCCTAGTCACACAGTCCGAACCACAATGATGAGAACTCGTGGAAGCAGAAAAAACAGAAATGAGCGCGGATATTTTTTGGTTAACGACTCTTAAACGAGTGCGTGATGGGCTGTACTTTGAGCAATGAAGTGCCTTCAGTGAATTCCTGTTTAGATAAGCTTAATAAAGCTGTTCCAGCTGCAATACGCGCTTAGCAGCGTTACAATGAGCTTGAACTGACAACTACGTTAACCGGGACGAAGGCTTCAGCGTCTCAATATCACCATGTTTTAATTTCAGAAGCCATAAGTTAATTTCTTTCAGATAGCATACAGAGACGGAAATGGCACTTGCAGTGCTTGAAGACAAGGGCAGTAGAAAGAAGACAACATGGGTGCCCGTTCTGTACTTGTGTCCAAGAGCTACAAGTTTCGTAATATCTAACCAAATCACCCCAATATCCACCCTGATCATGCACAAGCTTGCCGTAGGCCGAAGGCTACTGGGGAACAAATTGTTCAAAGCAAACTTGAGCAACTGGTTCAAGAGATCGTGGTCCCTCTGAAGCAATGATGAGACTAAAGACTGCGAGAACGACATTCAATCATATGTACAAATACTGCGCAACTCATGTTATTGAAAGAAAAGGCAAAATGTTTAATTCATGCTGTGCTGTTTCAGACGCCCTTTTAAAGCACCAAGCTGACATTAATGGCGCTACGATTATTAAAGTTCTGGTTGCCCAGGTCCCCATATCTTGTTTATATACAGTGATAAGCAATGAAGGTCAGAGGGATCACGCCGAATTTGATCGTGCACTTCATTCCTTCCCTTTTTGGAGGCAGTGCAACTGACTTTGCACCATCAAAGCACTTGACCTCTGCAGTCAAGGCACATTCCAATCTCCCACATTAACTTCTTTCGACTTTCAGGGGGGCCTCCCTGACCGCTGCCACTTAGGATTTTCACGGCAATCAACACAGCTCTCACAAAAAAGTTTGTGCAACAAATACATTGGGACAAAGACCCTTCTCCCTGACTCTAGACAACGGGGCTTCGGTCTCTCATTTGAGCTAATATAGAATAGGAGGCATTCTGATCCTGATCGACGAACTGCAGCAGGAACTGCGAGAATGGACTTCAATTTTTAACTAACCATGTTCAAAAAACAAAAACAGCGGTATTAAACTACTCGCGTAGGACCACCTACCGCGTTGGTTCAGGTTTCCAGCTCGAAAATTTGTATGTCCTCTGAAGGACAGACAATGGCACACCTGAAAAAGTTTGGACATTATCCATCGGCGGCAAGTCTCGGATGCATAAGAAAATTTTAAAAAAGAGACGTTGAAAAAATTTGATAAATCTAAAGCAATCGCGTGGGGCGCGATGTCAGGAATGAGTGAACGAACGGTTGAACGGCAACTTAAAATAAAGTGATTATTTGCAGTAGTGAATGTATGCTTGAGAATAGGATCAGTGAGATAAGTGCTGATGTTCATAGTACAGGACATAAGGAAAAACGTAACTGCAACTTAAGAGGGAAACAGCACTTAATAATATGATCAATGGAAGAAACTAATATTTAGCACGGGTGCGAGCATGTTCTTGGATGCGGACATGTTCTTGCTCATTTCGGCATTCGAGAGAGATCCGCTGTTGGTCCGCTTTTTTTTACACTCAATCGCATTGTTCAGACTTGTCAGTAATTATGCACGTGGATGCTTGCGAATGTGTCGTTCCTTAGAAACGTTGAACTGAAGGGAAAGTTAGGCTGAAAGTTAGTGACTTAGGAAAATGATTATGGAACTGTAAGAATCAGAATGACATTTCAAAACAACCCTTTGTTTTAGCGGTTTGCCGCTACATGACTTTCCTAATATAAGTAGGTAAGTATAAATATCTTATAAACTCTTATATAGAACACACATTAACTGGATTTCGACTAAAGTTCTTCGAGAACTTTCTGTTCGGCACACTGCTTCTTATCAAGCGAAGAATACGCAGTAATATACTAGTATCTTTTCACTAGTAAAAAATATCGTAAACTATTTTATAAATTAAAAGAAAGGCTTATGCGCACCCACATCGGTCAGTGCTCTTCTTTATAGAAGTCCCTCGCCATGTAAAAGCAGCAAAAATTGCGCCTATTGCCTGAAATGCCTCTTTATAGTCTTTATGAATTGCCTGAAATGTCGTTATTAGTAGTCATTATGACACGTATACATCAGCTGTTTTGATTATTCCTGTAAATATGCCAACAGAAAGTTGCAATCGCTTTCAACAACGCTACTAAATTCTGGAATAATTCTTATAGATACTCCATTCGAAACACCGCTGTTTATTTAAGGAATTTTGTCCGTGACGTTGTGACGCTGAAATTGTCGCATTTAGTTGATGAGCATCACAACAGATTTTAAAATTAATCTCGGACGGAGTTGTATAGGATGATTTCCACATGTGCGCTTTTTATTTTGTTTGTGTGTCCGCGTATATTTGTACTTTTGGAGAGGTCATATTTCCGCCTGTTGAAGTCTGGTAGCAATACAGTGTTAATAAATGGAGGAGCAGCAAGAAAAGGCTTCAAGCCTTTTCAACATAATTACAGTGCTGCAGTCGGCAATACAATTCTCTACAGTGACGTAGCTCTTTTTATAATCAAAATAATGCCGTGATGTTTTCGAAGGCACCGAATAGTCTGAATCGGATCGTCATGATCTTCACCTTACCTTTAATATAAAGGTTTTCAGGTTCCTTCTTCAAAGCAGAAAACAATTTCGCACTTACAAATGTTACCACTTTGAAGACACTCTACCTAATTACACTAGATTTGTCATTGAAAGCTGGATAGTTACTTTTCATTTTCGCTTCAGATTTTTTTACATTTGCACATTTGCAGTATTTCTTTTAGGCGCTGTACTTTGATCCCTCATGTAAGAAATATTTATCTTTACATTGAGTTCACAGTTGCTAGCGAAAGTGAATCAACACGTGAAAGCTTGCTATGAGGCACCACTTTCTCAACCTAAATTATTATCTTTGAATGTAAAAAATTGGCTGCGGTTTAGCTCAGGATAAACCTGGTAGAGTAGCGAGAGGTACACACCCCTGGTTACGCTTAGGTTTCGCTTGAAAGTAAGGCACATGGTTTACGTAACTGCTTGAACTTTATTGTTTACACTAATGAAGACTCTCCGGTGGTCAGTAAAGTAGTGAAACTTGCGGACAACTGAGGAGGTGGGCGGCGTCTGCTCCGCTGTCGGCCCAGCTGCGAGGCGCGAGGTGCACACACCAGCTGCGTGCTGTGACGTCACTCCGCGCATGCGCACAGCTGGCGGAGCGTGATGCCACGACTCAGCGCGCAGCCATGCTGATACTTGCGAAGTGGATGGAGTAGTGTAGCTCTCGCTACAAAACTGACCACATACACTTCGAAATCCGACTACTCGAGCTAATTCATCTTTATGTGTCAAAGATATTCCTTTTATATTATAGTTGTGTAAGTCGAATGGTACAATTAAATTGCAAGATATTTTGTTCAGTGCTTCATTGCATACAACACGAAAGGCGCTGACTGTAAGAAGGACGGTTCCTGTTCGCTGGCATCATCCTCTTTTAGCTATTTGTCGTAGCACGTCGAAGCCCGAATCCAGTCACTGATCTTGATACCACACAAAAATGTGTCTTGCTTGTCTGCAGAAATATGCGTTCTTCGAATACAACAGTTTTAGCAGATTAAGAAATCTTGAAAGATAGCTTTGCAGAAACCGCACAAGAGGTTTCCTTTTCAGGTTTTCTTGCATTTGGTGCTTTTTAGCCGGAAATTTATCCACGTCACTACGTAACGCTTCGAAAATAACATTTGCTTTCTAACAAATTTTTTCTCAGTTACTTTCCTAAACTGAGATAGAAATTTTGTTTCTTTGCTCTTCAAGGCACACAAACCTTTTGAGCTTCGCAGGTGGCGTGTAAAAGATACCCAAGCAATTCTTTTAGGCTCTTCACATAAGCAAAGCCTTACATTAAGATAACACGTCAGAACGTTTGCACAATACTTTGAGGTATGCGCCCTGCCCGGAGTATTCATGTTCCGCGCCATATTTATCTTATAAAAAAAACGTTAGGGATCACTGCGGCAACCCGCATTGGAAAAACGTGAAGGCATTGACCCCTCTACGACACTTGTCTCTCTTTGATGCTCTTTGCTTCTCTTCGATACTCTTTGCCCCTCGTTGGCCTTAATTATAATCGCATCGGCCTTCATTAGTGCATTAATTAGACATTTAATTGTCATTAATTGCTATGAATTAATCACCTTCATTGATTGCGTGTATAGATTGCAATCACTTTGTTTTACATTTTTCTTAATTTACCACGTTAATTAATAATATTCACTCTTATTACACCCATTTTCACCTCGATCATGCATTTCGGTTTTTCAAATTTGTCGCCATTGCTGCTTTGCCGTCCACGCACTATATCCCCTTCCAGCTTATTCGACCGTGCAACGACTTTTTCTTCTAATTAATAATACAATTAATCTATGTCAATAAAACTTGTTTTCAATTGATTATCACTCATCAAAGACATTTCCATTCATTTTAAACTTCATTTTCACTTCTTCGCCTATTTTTGCAGTATTCTGCTGCCCAAGGATGTTTCCCGTCCGCTAACTCTATCGACGTCCACACTATCTCGATGGTTTTTCCACATTTTTTGCTCTAACTATTTAACTAATCATTCTATTGACATCGAATATTTTGCACATCATCTTTACATCATCATCTACCGATTACGACCACTTGTTTGGTCCTATCTCTTCTGAGAACGACACGACTACTACGGACACGTTTTGGTGACGCGACCTCGCCGACATATACGAGTAATGCTTGTGCATATTGTGCCTTTCGTGCGCAGCCGAACAGCTGCGGTAAAAGTAGATATGATTGCGCCACTCAGTGTAACTACACTATCTTCATTATTTAGGAGTAACACCCGGATGTGAAACCACTCATCCCCATTCTGAAATACCTCTTAGCATGCAAATGAATGCGAAGAAATTAGGCTGATGCGAAATCATCCATAACGGTAATGATTATTCAGGACATATAAGCTCTACAATTAGTTTAAGGCTGCAAACGATCGGCAGTAATAATATGAAAAACTCACGGTGGAACTTCTGTGAATTTTATCTGCTGTTACAAGTTATCAACTCTATTTGTCGTGGGAAAAAATTCTACAGAACCTTTTATTAATTATTTAACGTTTGCCTTGGGCCAGAGGGTTTATCATGGCATGAGTTTAGATGTTCACATTTCTCAGTTATTTTGCTCTCGCCATGTATGGCTGTCTTACCAGAACTTTACGTTCTGTAGCATCGAAGTTAGTTAACCTTAACTATATTTCAATATATATGTTGTACCCGGCATGTACATTTAAAAAATACCAGAAAACAGGCCTCACAAAAAGCTACTGCAGCCATATATTCTTTATTCCTCCTCTTCAGACCCATCCAGAAAAAAAAAATTCCTTAGCAAAACATCAATGATAGCTTGGCTTGTAAGCACCGGCTTCCCGTATAATTGCAGAATTGAACTGTTAGGTGGCTAAACACAGTAAACAAGTTTCAGCCTGCTTAATGTTAAAAGCAATAATAAAAATGCTTAAAACAGAAGCAGCGGATACGCTCCCTGCTCCTCCTTGATTCACACAACTGCTTTTACTTCGAACATGCAGAACCTAAGCTGGGAGCACCTAACTGCGGGGGTTGGGCCACCTACGGTGGCGTCTGCATTCACAGGTGCTTGCCTGCCAACCGTAGATGGCTCATACTGCGTTACAAACAGGTCGCAAAGGCAGCAAGTGTTGCTGGTTTTCGAATCGTGAACTGGATTGGTGTTTTAGTGGCGCCAGCACAGATAAAGGACCAGGGAGATGCCGAAGTAAGCTGATTTTCGACTTGCCAAAGGAACGAAGACCCCGTAAAACACACCGCCTCAAAAATACGAAAGAAGTTGAAAAGAACGGACAACACAAGCGCTCATTGCAGCAATGTGGACAGTTAAGCTAGTTGACAATGCGTTACCAACCGTCCCAAATGTACGTAATACTTCAGGAGAGAACGCCACCTCGCCCGCATGAGTAGTGAAGCGATGGTTGGGGAGGCATAAGAATGTGAATTGTGCTCTATGTTTCACTTCAAATTTGTGACTTTTATGGTGCACATTTAGTTGATTTGGTTTATTGGGGTTTAACGTCCCGAAGCGACACAGGCTAAGAGGGTCGCCGTAGTGAAGGGCTGCGGAAATTTCGACCACCTGGGGTTTTTTAACGTGCACTGACATCGCACAGTACACGGTCTTCTGGAATTTCGCCTTCACCGAAATTCAGCCGCGGCAGTCGGGATCGAACTAGCGTCTTTCGGGTCAGCAGCCGAGCGCCGTAACCGCTGAGCCGCCGCGGCGGGGCCACATTTAGTTGATTTAAGTTTACGAATGTCATATGTATCCTATCAGCCTTGATGTACGTGGATGCGAAACGAGAGACGTTCTACTACTGAAATGAGAATAATGAAAAGTTGCTGTGGTCAAGGCGCCTTCTATCTGGCACAAATGCTTGGTATTGCCCAACAGCTCTTGGCGACTCGTAATGAGCCCACCATTCGGTAGTCTGAATGTACGATCCGGCGACAATTGGTAGCTCTGAAAATTAGCCCTTTGCATACTTCTGCACTAGTACCTAGTTTTCCGGCACCTGCTGCGAATGCACTGACTTACTCAGTCCATCGAAAGATTTCAGAGATCATGGATGTAAGCAAACGTTAAAGGGAGGTGACTGCATTGATGTGATATGTACTGCACGTTTCTTCCGCTTGTGCATTTCTACTGCTCGTTTCCAGTGTACCTTGTCGTTCATAAAATAATATGAATAAAAGATTCAATTCATATCGTTACTAACTATAAAACTGCAGAAATATCTTCTGAGCGTTATTTCACGCCACCGCATCGTTTGTCGACTTGCTGCGGCCGAAGCGTGCGCTGAAAATCGACGAATACATTGTCAGCAGCCATTCATTACCGTTGGTAGATACACTGCAGAGAAGACTTTGCAATTATCAGTCATGCAATCAGAGTCAAACATTCTAAACGCGGAGGTAAATATTGGTTTCATTCATTGTAGAGAGCCTGTGCTGCCGTGTATATATGGTTTTGAAATCACGACCATGCTAATAAGCCTAAAAGCTAGTTAGAGGCTTGCAAACCCAACACTCCTGCGCTGGTTTAGTGACTCAGCAGTTCCCGCGAGCATCTAGAGTATAGGGCACAGAGAAAAAAAAACTCAATAATCAAAACCGAGCAAATTTGCCCATCTCAGACCCTCACTTAACGCGATTCACATTGCGCACATTGCGTTCGCTGTCACATGCGCAGCACACAAGACAGTTTTCCTGGGTATCGCAATGTGATGCCACCGTCTCTGTGGTCCCCATAGCGAATTCACGAATATACCTGCGTCTAGTACTGAGAGTAAGAGACAGTACTGAGCGCGACCACGAACGCGTACACCATCAAAAATTCAATCCGTGTTATATTTCTTTCATAAGTAGACATGTTCGTCGAACTTCACTTTCCGTGATGATTTGAGATGATTAAATGTCAGCGTTTAAACGACCTGGTTTTTTGTAGTTGCGAGGATACAAAATTCACAGTCGATTTTCATACAGCGCTTGTAAACAGCACATTACGAACTGGTAGGCATGTTTATAATGTGGAGACGATTGCACAGAACTCTGCATCAATTCGGGAAATTTGCGTCTACATTTCCCGCAGAACAGGCGCTCAATAGTTGAAACTAAGGCATTTTTGACTAGGCGTAAAAATTTATTCTATGCATACATGTAATTTATAACCAGTTGTGAATATTCTCTGTAGTTTGTCCGAACTTTTTTAAAGCTACATGTTTGCGCGAAATGGCGCAATTATATTTGAAATATTGATATATCCGTTTATCTCACGGCTCTTCATTATACCTTGAACTGCTTCTTTTGATATTTCTCATTTTGTTCTTGGGGCAGAGTGGTCAGTTCAGATTGTTCGAGCAACCGGGAAATCAAAACTATAGCTGAAAACGCGCTATACGCATCTGGAAAGGCCACGGGGTCTAAAAGTATTCTTTTTTTTTTCTTGTTATGAATGATATGACGAGAGAAAATTAATGAACTGAATGTCTTGTCGGTAGCGCAAATGTACATCACCCCTGAGCTCAATTATACTTTTATAACATGGTAATCTTTCCCACTTTTTCAGGTACATCCAAAACTTCACGAACGCAATAATCATGAAGATTTTATTCTTTGTCGCCGCTGCCCTTCTGCCTGCCATCATTGAATTAGGGGAAAGCTCGGGAGACAGGTGTAAGTAAGAGTTTTAAACTTTTAATCCTGATATGTTATATACACAACCATACATACAGTTGTTTAAAACACTTCATTAACCGAACTTCAAAAACCATCGCAACTTCTCCTTTAACCCACGAAATTATTCGAAACAGGCTCTCCTTTAATTGTGATTATATCGCCGCTTTAGTAATATATTCTCAGTCCTCTTAGGCCACTTGGCACGCTCCGGAAGAGGACTTTAAGACCGCAGGTCTGAAGAAAAGTCCCTGAATTGGAAATCACCACACACTGAAGGATCACCACCCACTGAAGAGTCATCACTCACTGAAGGATCACCACTCTATGAAGACACATCACAACATACGCACATCACAAAAGAAACGTCACGGCACAACGCTGCCAGGATGTCACCTATTTGGATACAAGGTAGGAACAGCGTCGGGCCTGAGGCACTTCCCCGGAAAGAGGCGTGTGAGGGATCCCGATGCAAAGTGCAGCGAGCACACGAAATTGTCTTCCTGCTCTGGCGGCATCCAGTCAAACAAGTCATCGCGGTCAAGACACTGTCGCACAAAGTCAATCCATCCACTTGTGACGATTGGGCTCACGCTCGGGTAAAGGATGCGGCACAATGTTGTGGGACCGCTGCAGGCCATACCCGATGTAGTATGGAGCTAGTGGAGGCACTGAATACTTTCGCTCTGTAGGAAACAAGGTCCGAGACGCGAAAGCTACCGTTTGGAGTCTGTGAGGACCCAATTGCTGGAAGACTGCTCCCAGTCCTACATCTGTAGCATCGATAGTCACAACAGTGGGCAAATAGGGATCAAGCATCAGTGCATGGAGAAGTTCCTTTGTATGTGGCAGTGGAAACACATCAGGTACCACGGCCTTATTGACTTCACGGAAGTAAATACACAAGCGGATTTTTCCATGGGGTTTCTGGATAACCACGATTGGTGAAATCCATTGTGAAGCGTTTACTCTTTTAATAATATCTTCCTTCTCTAACCGTTCGAGTCCTTCAGAGACTTTGGAACGGATAGCAAGTGGTAACCGTCCTAGTTTGGCAACTACAGGTTGCACTTTCGGACGCACTTTCACTTCATGCTGGAACCCTTTAGCCAGTCCCACTTCATCTGAAAAGAGTTTCGGAAACTCAGTCGCTAACGCGGAGGGAATTTTCTTAACTCGATTCGCCATCGCCTGAAAACACTGCAAAGTTGCTCCCACAATAAATAAATTCAGAGCACGAATGGCATCCAAGCCAATAAGTGTAGTACCCTGAGAGACAACATGGAAAAGAATAGGAACAGTTCTGTCATAATACTTGACTGGTGCAGTGAAACATCCTAGCACTTTAATAGAACGCTTGGAATAATCCACAAGTGTTACACGAGGTGCTTCAGGTAGTTGAGCGGTTGAAAGATACCTTGAAAAAGTACTCTTATCAATAATGGAAACAGCAGACCCAGAATCAGCTAAGAAAGACAAAGTGACGTCTGCCACTTGCAACTGGATATGAATGCCAGACCTCCGGTCCTTGTCAATAACGTAAACATTGCTGGTCAAGGATTCTTCTGTGTTATGTTCACTCTGTGTTTCTGTGATCTCAAGTCCAGTGGACATGGACACTGTTTTTTCAAGTTCCGAGACTTGACCATTACTTGGTGATGATTGAACGTACGAATGAGTAACATCAAGTTGTGACCCTTGGTTGAGACTTGGTTCGTCCCGCGTTCGGCAGTGCGACTGCGGTATCAGCTGATCACGGAGCGGCGTTGCGGCAAAGCCTCTCCTCGCTTGCTCTGTCACTTGGATCGTTTCTACAGGAAATTGTTCTTGATGGCTTGTTTCTTCTTGTCCCTGTTGTATTTCTCGTACAGCTGAACGCTGCCTACACATGGAAACGAAGTGACCGATTTTTCCGCAGAAAAAGCAAGTCTTGGCTTGAGCTGGGCAATTAGACGCTGCGGCACTGTGACGACTTGATCCGCAACGAAAACAAGACGACTGTCTTGAACGCTGATTTTCCGGTTGAAAATGCCTGGTATTAGGCTGTCTCATAGACTGTTGCGACATCGACGATGGTGTAATATTTTGCGGAGGATAACTCGGACGCGAGTACCGCGAACTATACTGACTACGTTGATATCCTGCAGCTTGCGACGCAGGTGGTTGCTGAAAAAAGCTCAGCGCTTGTGATGAAAAACTAGGAGAAAATTGTCTGGGTGCCGGCCTTTGTGAGAACGCTGGGTGATTTGATGTTGCTTTCCTCATGGGCTCGACAGGGGCCAAGAACTCTTGCGCGTCGCAAGTCACCTGTTCATACTGCAATGCAATGTTGGACGCTGCGGAGAATGTAACTCGGGGTCCTTCCAGCAAAAGTCGTTCTCTAACCCTTTGGGAAGAGACCCCTGTCACAAATCGGACAAATCGGACCACGCTAGTCGGCAAAGTTGAAGAAAACTGGAAGAAAACTTGTAATATCTTCAAAATATGACATTCTGTCGACGGGGCTTCTCCGTACAGCTCACATAACAGATAATGGCAGGACGATTACTTCAAAACATGACGGATGTCATCGGATTACTGTAAGGTACTGGGATTCCATGCCCCTATTCCGTTAGGCCTATCCCATCTTCGATCGCCAATGTGGTGTTGGCCGTCTTAGTAACGAGAGCCGAGTCCGTGCTGCTACATTGAAAAATGACAAACGACAAAGCACACTTATTTCACTTATTCTCTTATTCAATAACGCCTATTTTTCTTATCCCGCTTATTTTACTTATTTCCCTATTCAATAACTCTTATTTTTCTTATTCTCGGGGGAAAAAGATATACAGCTACATTAAAAAAATGACACAAGCAAGAGAAAACACTCTATCTATGCACGCAATAAATGTACATACAAACAAAAAAAACAAGTCACTTTGTTACAAAGTTCTCGAGCCACAAAGGCTTCCGCACAGTCCTCTTTGGCTGTTGGGCGCGTTCCGGAAGAGGACCTTCAGACCGCAGGTCTGAAAAGTCCCTGGATCCAATATCACCACACACTGAAGCATCACCACACACTGAATAAACATCACAACATACGCACAACACAAAAGACACGTCACTGCACAACCCTGCCAGGATGTCACCTATTTGGGTACAAGGTAGGAACAGTGTCGGGCCTGAGGCACTTCTCTGGAAAGAGGCGTGTGAGGGAACCCGATGCAAAGTGCAGCGAGCACACGAAGTTGTCTTCCTGCTCTGGCGGCGTCCAGTCAAACAAGTCATCGCGGCCAAGACACTGTCGCACAAAGTCAATCCACTTGTGGCTATTGGGCTCAATCTCGGGTAAAGGATGCGGCACAGTGTTGTCGGATCGCTGCAGGCCACACACGATGCGGCATGGAGCCAGTGGAGGCACTGAATGCTTTCGCTCTGTAGGAGACAAGGTCCGAGACGCGAAAGGTACCGTCTGGAGTCCGTGTGGACCCAATTTCTGGAGGACTGCTCCCAGTCCTACACCTGAAGCATCGGTAGTCACAACAGTGATCAAATAGGGATCAAACATTTGCAAGACAGGTGCAGATGCTAAAAGAAGTTTCACTTTGTTGAAACTTTCGTGCACTTCATTTGACCAAATGAAGGGATGATTCCTGCGTAAGAGAACTCTCATAGGTTCTACTACAGTAGCTAGGGATGGAATAAACTTTGCATAATATTCTGTTAAACCCAGAAAGGATTTTAGTTCCGTTAAATTCTGCGGTGTGGAGTGTGTGTCATAGCTTCCACCGCTTCATGCACAGGAGAGATGCCGTGTGAAGTCACTTTGTGACCAAGAAAAGTCAGTTCCTGAGCTGAAAAAACGCACGTATTGTTCCGTTTCAAACCAGCATTCTGAATGGAAGTTAACACTTTCCGAAGATTGTTATCATGTTCTGCTTGTGATTTGCCATAGACAATGATATCATCTATGTAAAACAATACTCCTGAACAGTCCTTCAAAATTTGTGCCATGATTTGCTGGAAAGCAGAGGGCGCAGATGCCAAGCCAAAACAAACTCTCTTGAAACGAAAGAGAGCTTCATGTGTGATAAATGCTGTTAAGTCACGACTATTTGGATGCAAAGGAATCTGATGATATGCAGAAGCTAAGTCCGACTTAGAAAAATGTGTAGCACCTACAATAATTTTAGGAGCAACCTTGCAGTGTTTTCAGACGGTGGTGAATCCTGTTGAGAAAATTCCCTCCGCATTAGCAACAGTTTCCGAAACTCTTTTCAGACGAAGTGGGACTGGCTAAAGGGCTCCAGCATGAAGTGAAAGTGCGTCCGAATGTGCAACCGATAGTTGCCAAACTACGACGGTTACCACTTGCTATTCGTTTATATGTTTATAGCGCAAAGTTTCAGCTACAAGCAGCACCCTTTTTTCCCCATAATGTCCTTGTAGACGTTTCCTAGAACACAATTAAAGCACTCAAGAAAAATTTCACATTGACAGACAGAAACACGAACACAAGTGTACCGACAGACATTGCACAATGGGCTTACTGCAACCGCTGCTTAAAATAATTAATTTAGTCATGGTTCCAAAACGTCTATACAGCTCGCTCAAGGGCAGTTTGTTTAGAAGTAACGCAGTTTATTCTGTATGCAAAAGTGAAAAATGCCGTTGTTCCTGAGTGTCGAATGGATTAGCTGCAGAGTTACCACAGGGAGAGCTGCACAACTAGTACGCAAGATGTTGGTATAAACAACATTGCACAGCACTTTGAAATCATTGCCGCAATAAATCGTAGGAATTGCTTAAGTGGTTTCAGCTGCAACTGGGTTAGTTTATGCGTCTGTAGAAAAACGTTCGGTAATCTAAACCAAAAGGAGCACATATACTTCATTTTTAGCACCTGAATTCATGAGTAGGCAGCCTAACATGTACAAACCGTACTAACTGAATATCACGTGCACTGAAACCCGTCTCTGTATATCCGGGCGACAAACGTCTCCTGTGCTGCCGTGAAGGTTTTTCAACGATGTCGCATATTACGCGAGCTACTGACTTATTAACGTTACTAGTGCAGCCCAATGCGGCATCGTAAGCCCAACCTGGTGAAGTACCAAACAGTAAATTATACGAGACTTCTCGGTCCTATACTTTATGGCAAGTACGATGAACACCGTCGACAAGCGCTCAAATATTTCTGAATTTATGCCGTCAAGTGTATGTACCGAGACAAAATGGTTCATTAAAGTGACAGCGTTAAGAGTTTTATCCCTTGGATTGCGAGTCAGTGAGGCTACCCCTTGAACACACAAGCACGCTCTTAATGTTTGATTGAAGTGGGATTTTACATTTCGGTAGTGTGGTCTTTAACATAGTGTGGCAGTTTACGAATGTGCGCAATGACTACGTGTGTGACAAGACCGGCATTTATTATGGGAGCAGTGATAGAGCGAGTATTAAAGTGCATGTCGGTGAGTAGTTAGCGTACCCGGGCGACTGTGTGCTTGTGTCACGTGATATTCGCTTGTCATGGGATCTGGTAGCGTTAGTAGAACACGTGATCGGGTAACATGCTAATGAGACCAAAGGTAGGCCCCTCATGAGATACAATAACGCTCCACTTGCCACATAGCGCTGAACAGACACGGACACAGGGAGACAAACAGGACGGGCGCTAACTTACACGTAAACTTTTATTGCATGAAACCCAATCAATATAAGCACTTTCTTAGCAGTGAAGAAGAGATATAAAACCATTGAAATATAGGAAGCACTCAAACAACGTTATCATCGACCGTCACCAACTCACCCAAGCTTCCTTTCTGGCAATTACGCTATCGCGTAAGTCCTTTAAAGGAAGACCTTAAGTGTCCGCCCAATTTTTTCTGTCCTAGGTATTACAGACAACTGCATACTGCTTGATTTAAAATTCACTGCAGTTTCCCTCCAGACCTGTTCTCCTGATGCGAACAAAGCTTCGATAAATAAACAGCACACTTGGCTGAAAGGAGGCCTGGCTTTAAAATGGCAACTGCTGCGAAAAGCGGACCGGATATCAGCCCTTGTGATTTGGCGTAACAGGCACTGATGGGGTGGTGCTAAATCCCGACCTCAGTCTTAGTGTTCAGTAGCAAAACGGATAGTTGGGCTTGTTGGTATGTGTTCATTTTGGCTAGTGTTTAGCAATCTAAGCAAGTGTTACGCAATGTGTGTATTTTTACGCCGGTACATCACTTACTATCAAGGATAAACCCCAGTGAATGCCTTGCGGTTACAGTGAGAATGGCTTGCGGTTAGAAATGCAACCGTCCTGCTTCAACAGATTTGCTTGACACTTACAGATTTTCTTGACATGTTACAGGACTTAGTTTGGTTGGAGGTGTAGGTAAGAAATATGTAGTGTTCAAGGACGGGCACGTACTTTGATGACGCATTTTATCCAAATAGAAGGGAGAATGGTTGGGGTTTGGCATTCATTGTAATGAGGCTTACAAAACGATAACAGTGGGTTTTTGTACCGATATACTCTTCTGCTGCCAACAAGCCGCGCAATCGGTTGTCAGTGAATAACACAATACACTGTACTCATGAGCGGCTACAACGCAAATGTAAGCATAAAGCAGGCGGGCGGAATGGGAGCAGAGCATTTTTGTAATAGCAAGGGAACATGTAACAGTACCCTGCCGACTATAATGAGTAATTTATTTTCTATTGAAATCAGGTCTCCAAACAGTTTGGCCGTTTTAAAATGACATGGAGAAGTTCACCGCAGCACGAAAACCGCAGCGGCATTACAATCGAAGTACGCTGGTTGAGAGTTTCAATGCTAGCAGTCGGCATAATTCGCAACTCGGAAACTTTAGGCTGAACTACACATTCTGCGACATATACGTCTCTTTTTTTTTTTTTTGCACAAATGACTCTCCGAATCGCAGGCATCGAGCTTCAGGCTGTACGGCGCGTGGCGGTACCCGCTCTATCGAGGTTCATGTAACTTCTGGGTTGGTTGACTCCGCGTTAAGAAGCATAAAACTGCGCGTTGTTTACTTGGTCAGCTCGAAGTGGCATTCGCTTTCCCAGACAAGCGGTAAAGAGCGCTAAAAAAAGTTCAGGTGAGTGATTTGACTGCACATAACCGCCAGAGCGTGTCATTGCCGTTACGGCATCATAAAGTACTGGAGCGTTCGTAGATCGGTTCGCCGCTCTTCAGGAATGTCAGCTGGCCCACAAGCGAGTGGCATGGGCAATGTGTTCTCGCCTTCGATCTCCATTTCTCTTCAGCTGCTACGCTTTCCGTTCCTTTGAGGAAAGCTCGGAGCAATGACAGCGAAGAAGAATCGTTAAGATAGCGACGATGGGCAACACGGAAGCAGATATGAACGTAGCTTTGGGCTGCTGCTCAAACTGTGCTTTTTTTCATTTTAGTTACAAACAAACTCAGGTGCGTGCTTTAATCGGGGAATGGATGTACGTCTTAAAAGAAAGGTTATAATTTACAAAACAACAATGCATCTTTTTGCACAATAGCGACAAGCGAGTAGACGTCAAAAAGCCAGAAAGCCTGGACAGAAAGTGAAGCAAACTGCATTATGTAGTTTCTTGACACCAACGCGAGATTTCGAGATGCTACGCATGGTCGAATATGGCAACCAAAGGTTGGCGCAGTTTAAACTTATCCTACGTATGAGCAGTGAAGGTCAGAAAACAGTAAGAAAGAAACATATAAGCAGTTAAGTGCACAGAGAGATCTTCCTCAAGATCTTCCTCTTCAAAGATGTTCCGGGTTAGTGAAGGACGACAAGCATAATGCACATAATGATTATTATTATCACCTTTACTACGCCCGCAGCAGGGCAAGGGTATCTCCCATGTCTCTCCACTTAACCTTATCGTTTGCTATGTGCGCCAACCGTATCCCCGCAAACTTCAGCGCGCCTGTCGGCAGATCATGTTCTTCTCCGAAGTGGCGCTCCTTGCCCGCCTGATACCGAGGCTTGGGGAGTTTTGGTTGAGAGTCCGAATGCAGGCGCGGGTACGTCTCTCGAAAGCGTAGTTTATGTGCCGGAGCGTCGAGTGTCCTGGGCGCCCATCTAACGCTTGCCTTCTCTTGGAATCGACTCTGTTATACTTAATTAAGGACCAGCGGTTGTCCTGCCTTCGGATTACATCCCCTGTCCAAGCCAATTTCGCCCTCTTGATTTTGATTAAGATGTCATTAACCCGTGTCTGTACCTTCAACTACCCTGCCCGATTCCGATCTATTAACGGTACGCCTATCATTTTTCTTTCCATAGCTCACTGCGTTGTCCATAACTTAAGTTGAACCCTTTTCGTTAGCCTCCGCGTTTTTGCTCCAATGCAGAGTAGCAGTAAGATAGAGCTTTTGAATGACTTTCCAATGAGATATACTGGTAAACTGGCATTAATGAACTGAGAGAACCTACTATATGCCCTGCACTCCATTCTTATTATTCCAGTTATTTCCCTCTCATGAATAGGATCAGAGGGAATTGCATGCCTTGAGTAGAAGTATTCCCTGACCTCTTCTAGCACCTCGCTACCAATTGTGAACTGCTGTTCCCTTGCGAGATTATTGACCATCACTCCGATTTCGTGCATGCTGATTTCTAAACCTATAGTGTACAAGTGGTTCACAGTTCCGCCAATATAATCAAGGAGGGGTGAGTAGAAGTAAGGAGGAGAGCTGCTAGGCAGCGTACTGGCAAGCTCTATGCACACCTGTCTCAGCCATTTAATCGGCGTCGGTTAAGCGACATCAGAAAGATTATACAGAGAGAATCAAGAATTATTGGAGGTTGCCTACAAGGTTTGGACACGTAATTAAACAGTGCAAAATTTTGATGTACACAGTGAAAGACATAAAGGGAATCCATTTTAACTGAGATAAAACATTTGGTGTAGTTTAAGGCCACCAAATATGAACGCTTGCCAAGGCGAAAACAAGCCCTCTTGTCAAAGCGTTTGCACCCTGACGCGCACGCTTCCATGTTCAGTTCGTATCTGTGTTCGTGTGAATGTATCTGTGTTACTTACGCCTATTTTTTTTTTTAGACTGTAGAGATTATGACGGCGTTGGGATTTTCCCGGGTCCTCCTGGCTCTGGACGTCTTTCAAAGGAAAGATGCGAGTTGCGTTATTGTAGTAACCTGACATGGACCGTGATTCCAATAGGGTAAGTAGAAATATCTGTTTACTGTTTCGCGTACGACATGTTGGACCGTATTAGGTGCACACAGTTCTTTAGCAGCTGCAGTCGCAACCACGGTGAACTCATATGGGCGTGTTGTGTAACTTTGGTTTATAATGCGTCACACGAAACTTACTGCGAGGGGCATCGCTCAATACAAATGAAAGCTCACTGTTACCCTTCTAAATACGTGATTTCGGCGTTTTATAGCTGAAAGGAGCTACGACAGTGAAGGCATCCCTATGCAAGTGCTTGTGAAAGGCATTAAAATCCAACTAGGACATTCTATTCGTTTCCTCGCACACAGATGCGAGCTTGAGGCGGTTGCTCCCATTCAGCTTCAGGTTAAGACGAGCACACGGGTGAGTGCAATGTCTGTCTAAATATATTCTTTTTCTCAGACCTGTGTTGCTCGACCTTTGTGGGCCGATATCCAGTATTGCTGCCAATCAGGTGCACTGTAAACAAAAATATACCCAAAAGGGTATAACATATACTCCATTAGTGGGGAGTAAAAAGTTGGACTGTCCTCCATTTTACTCCCATGAGGAAATAAGGGAGCAAAAATGAGGATTTACCAGCATTTACTCCAGTCTAGAAAGGGAGTTAATTGTGCCAAACACTCGACCAGTGCCGAAAAGGAGTAAAGAAAACACCATTTTGTGCAATCCGCCCCGCCACCTAGCGTCTCGTCTGCTTCTGGTCAGTTGTCAGATATTGGCGGTGAGTGACGACCGCTTGGTTTCCATCGTCGCTGGATCTCTGCTGTCTTCTGCTCCTTCACGGACGCCTGCCGCTGTACAAGATATCGACTTGTCGCCATGTTACGCTACAGTACGTTACATAATTGAATTGCTCCTGTGAAGCCTCCAGTGCTCTAACGATACCTGACTTTACTTTGTTTGTGTCGCCATCACGTTACAGCCCCCGCTTAGGCCTAATTCTCACAGGCTTTTTTCAGTGCGGTCCTCGCAATGTGTTGTAGCAGATTATGTGTTGCATGAACATGGAACTGTGATAGAACATAGTATCCACGATGAGCTCTTGATTGAGCTCATAAGGGCACATTTTTCCTCAGCCATGTTTAAAATCCAAGCCTTAGTGAATTGAATATGAATGCCAACACTGTCATTCCAAACTACCATCAGGTGTATTTTCATCTTTTCTGCTGTGGTTTTGGGTCAAATATAGCGTGGTGGATGATCGTGAATACTACCCAGCGTCTTCTTTTCAGTTTTGAACTACTAATAATAATGTTACATCCCTTTATCTACGAATATAGACAACGAAACGAGCTCGTACAGCAGAGGGAGACGACAAGCAGACGACTCCTGCCGCGTACGCCGCCGCTGGGCTAGCAGACGGCGGAAAGAATGCTTGACGCGGGGTCACTTTAGGGCAGCGCAGTTTCCCAAGTTGGGTTGCCGGCGGCCCGCAAAGCTATTGCCCGTTTCCGCCGCTGCCACTGCTGTAAGAATGAGCCTGAATGAGGATAAATAAACATGACGCCATTTTTGGGCTCCATCTCTGTGGGTAGCAAAAAATTTACTCCCTTGTCACTCCAAAATAACTCCCTTATATACGGGAGTAAATAAAAAACACCATACATATGGAGTAAAAAAAACCTCCTTTTGGGTGTGCGTTAGAGGACAAGCCATTTACACCCTTTTGGGTGTTTTTTTGCTAACAGTGTGGGCGGGACTAGCCTAGCGATATTCTGCCATCACTTGCTTCGCGATATGAATGCAGGGTATTATTTAGGACGAGAGTCAGCGGTACAGTTTTGAGGCCTAGGCAACATCTGCCACCACGCACATGAGGACCCACAAAAGCTTCCGTCCATCACCTTCAGCATAGAAGGCCACTTCAGTGCACTGAATTAACTTTTCAAGAACACGAGAAGCCAGCCTTCTATATCTGCAGCTCTCTCGCCGAAAAGTAATTCCTTAAAAAGGGACGTGTCTGAACCTGCCTTCTTGGGAGAAACGATGACGGCCCTCATCTACGTGTCCTATTGACGGTGCATTCACACGAGCTGTGCTAGTACTCGACTGTGGAGATGTCAGACAGGACTGATACCGCCTCTGCAGTTTTCCTCCTCTGGTGCTTGCGGTACTTTGCGCAATTATACTACGTGGCTCCGTATAGTTTTGGATTGCTATCTCATCGGGCCAGGAGCTCGGGATGCAATGCAGCTTCAGCCTTCATGATTACGCCCCACAGGACATGAAAATTTGCAACAGCTTTCCTGCTGAAAGTGGTCTGCCTCAATTTAAATTTATTCAGCCTTACAAAGGCACGCAGTACCTAAGACACAAGCAGCGCCATCTACCTCATGGATTTAGCACTAATATTGTGATTTGCAGCCATCTTCGCTATATCCGGTAAAACGCCTCGTTGTATCAGCTAATAAATTTATAATCGTGTACATTACAACAAGACCAATCGTTTGAAACTATCCGGTAGCCCCTGCGAAAAACTGTTCGGCCGTAATAGCCGTCTGAAGGTCCTCCGAATGCGCAGTTTGAAGGCAGAAACGTTGTCGTTGCTAATCCCACGCATGCTGTGGGCTTCAGCTCAATTAGTAATTTTATCCTCAAGAACATGCAAAGTCATTTCACACCACTTTGAACATTCTGCTGCAAGCGGGTGTCCCCCAAATTCCATGGAAATGCTGGTCCCGGGGTGGGGGTGGGAGGAGGGGGGAACTTCGATGATTGCATGCTGACACATGTGGAACGCATTGAGAGCGGAGGCGCAAGGCGCCCACGATCGCTGTTATATAGTGTGGTCTCATGGTTACTGCTTTGGTCAATTTGACCTTCATTGCAGACAGCCACTTCCTTCACAGACGTAAGTTTTAAGAGCTGATGCTCTTAAATGTCATTCCAGCATACGAACGGCTCTGTAACAAATTTATACTGACCATATTTTGCTTCACAGTGGCAGCAGCTGTTTTCTGAACAGATATGCACATAGTTTATTTGAGCAACACATTTATGTTCGCTAATAAAAATGCAGTGAACCAAAAATAAGTAGCGCGACTAACACACACAGATAGGGTGCGCGCGCGCACACACAGAGAGTGAGCTTGAAATGATGCAACAATCCCAAATATCTACCCTTTTGAAAAAAAAGTAATGTTCTCAAATATTCGCCATTTAACACAACACTGAACGGCTGCACGAGCAAAGCAATGTATTGTTGAGCATTATTAGCTCAGACCAGTTACGGTAAGCGAAACTTGCAACCTGCTTTAAGCACTTAAATTACAGCAACGAGCGAGACAGGAAGTTAAGTAGCATCTGCGAAGTTTTTAAGGTTTTTCATGCCAGGCAGTCTTATTTGCTGTCGTAACTTTTTCTTATTTGATCCAGCGCACGGCCTTGAAATGAGATCTTTTTGCTGCCTTTTCGGTCGTGTAAGCGTTTATGGTCGAAGTCAAGCCGTAGGTAAAATACTAAAATTTTGGACTGTAACCATACGCAAACCACCATGTATATGTCAAATAATCGCCCAACGTTTTTTGCAGGTGCAAAAGTCTTCGTGCCCCGTTATGCCTACTTGGTGATTACGATGGACTGTTTCCAGGCTGCTGCGAGAACATCCCCCAGTGCTCAGACTCGTACAAAGAATACCTAAAGGAAGAAGCACATCGCTTAGAACTCAAGGAACTTGCAGCTCGAGGAATAAACAAGACGAAGCGGTCTTAAAAAAATATTAATTGAAAACCATGTGAAATATCCCATCCCTCTTTGGATGTTGCGATATTTGCCGATCTAAGCGCTGAAGCAAGACAAGTAGTGTGTAGTTTTTCGGGCTTTTGAAACGCTAATAAAACCTGAATAAAGCAGTAGCCAAAAACTTTCTCAACAAAATCAAATTTTACGGGAACAGTGCCAATGAATTGTTTTATCCCACCTACAGGAGACAGCCCGAGTTTAAATACAGACTGCCTCAGCTATTTTTGCCAAGACATTTAAAACTCACATGAAATTCGTGTATTGAAGCCGGCACCAAAAGTAGTGGCAAATCTTCACGACAGAATCGAGCCGAGCGCGCAAAAAGATTTATCTCAGTGCTTAGAGCGCTCTAACGATGGCGAAAGAACACTCGGCTGCGAATGCTTAGGCTACTCTGCCAGCCTCCAGCTTCTGTAGCTATCTAAATAATTGGTTGGTTTTGGAGAAAAGTAAATGGCGCAGTGTCTGTTGTGCTCACTGATTCCCAGAACGCCTGTCGCAACTTCAATTCCGGATTAATTCATAAGTCAGGGTTGTCATTGCTGACTAAGCATCCACCCAACCAAGCCTCAATCATCTGGTTTCCCGGTCACCTGGAACTACCAGGAGGAAACGAAGCCGCTCACAGGCATGCCCGAGCTCTTCTATACCGGGCGTCTCCCCCTGATGACCATGAAGGGTGCCGTGACCTGATAGGTTTAGCAGTGTATACTGACAATCTCGCGCCGTACAGAACAGCCAGAAAGGAGTACCCAACACCACACAAATCCCTCAATAAGTTAGAAGAGAACACCCTTAGGAGACTACAAACCAACACATACCCAACACCAGTTAAATTACACCTGTGGTACCCTACACTATACTCTCCGCAGTGCCCACACTGTGGAGAGGTAGCTAACCTCTACCATATGGTGTGGGCATGCCAATTTAATCCCTTACTTGACCCCATTCCCAACCCCTCGGAGGAGCAGTGGGAGGCTATTCTGCTCAGCGATGATCCTGACCGTCAGCACTGGCTGGTGGGGAGGGCCACCGCAGCAGCAGCAGCCAATGGACTACCGGACTAGGCGGCCCACCCACATGTTCTGAAAATACTGAATAAATAAAGATGTTTTCAATCAATCAATCAATCTCGCACATCTCGGTGGACACCTGAACCATGCGGTAAGGGAGGAAAGGAAGATGGGACTTAGAGAAGAAAGGAAGGGAGAGGTGCCGTAGTGGAGACCTCCGGAATAATTTCGACCACCTGGGATTTTAAACGTGCACTGACATCGCGTAGCACACGGGTGCCTTTTGCGTTCCGCCTTGTTACGAATGGTGCGTCTCAGTCTGCTGCCTCTGTTCAGCAGACCTCAGCGTAGAACGGTCGATGCGACGGTAAGTGAACTGACGTTTATATACAATATTTACAATGGATGGAAAACTTTATTAAGCAAGTGAGTTTGGACCGTACAAGGTCTCAGGGCCACCGCACAGCCCTCACATTAGGCCCATGTGTCCAGACTACGTAGGGCCGTGGCACTGGCACCCCGGTTCACACAGCGAAGTTGCGCGTCCGGGTCCTGCGACGCAAGGAGGGCCTCCCATTCCTCCCATGTACCGATGGCAGGATGTCCCTGCGGGGGAGGATCGGCAGGGCAGCCGAAGAGGATGTGGTCAAGGGTGGCGTGCGGTTCTCCGCAGAGAGTGCACTCTTGGGAAACATGGCGGAAGTAGGATAGAAGCTGAAGGGTAGGAAGAGTTCGGGTCTGGAGTCGCCTCCAGGTAATTTGTTGGCAGTGGGATAGGCGGGGGTGGGGAGGGGGATAGAGTCGACGGGCAAGGCGTGCTTGTTGAGTTAGTTCTTTTCAAGGCTTTTTACAAGATATGTACAAGGGCCATGACAACAACGGGCTTGGACGAGGCCCTGCGGAGAGCGTCTCTCTGGCACGATAGCGAGTCTGCTGCCCGTCTGCTACCGCGTCTCAGTGCGGCTCTCCTCTTATAGCCGCCGGTGACCGTTGCGTTCCTCTGCACCCGGCGTTCCTTCGCTCCGATAAGGTCACGCCACAGGCCACCGCTCGGATTGGCTCGATCCGACGCTAGTGAGGAGGAAGAGGAAGGGTCTGCGCCGGCCAGCCAGGATGACGCTGTGCCATGGCGGCGAGGCCGTGCGTGCTTTGCGCGACGGCGGGCGCACAGCTCTGGTTCCCCGACAGGCCAGCGGAATGAGGGTTCAGGCACAACAGCACCCCCGCCGCCAGACAATGCGCCACGAAGACGAGCTGCTTCCGTTGGCGTCCACACTGGGCCTCACCCTCCACACCGACCCGGCATTTCCTACTCGCGTAGGCAACTCGGTGACCCGAGACACATGCCCGGACCTCACCTTCACTCGCAACATAAGACACGCAGACTGGATCAACACCGAGGATACCCTTGGCAGCGACCACTGCATCATCAACACTACTGTTTATACACGCCCCCTAAAGCGCCCTACCACACTAGCACGCATCCCCAATTGGACCACCTTTCGCCAAAATTTCCCGTCCGACACCAACACGAACATCACAGAGCAGGGATACGCAAACTGGTCCCGGTCAGTCATATCGCACCTTCGCTGCCCCGAGAAGCAGATACAGCTCACCGAGGTGGTCACGGACGTGGACAACCACCTCCTCCACCTCTGGTAAGCGCCACAAACACAACAAGAAGCTAAAAGCGCGCATTGCGGACCTCACCCGGCAGGCAGCAGAGTACGCGGCCCAACTCGCTTACTCAAACAGGGTAGACCGCTGCAACACGGCGGCGAGGCAGATGTCGAGCCGCAACACGTGGCGGCTCTTCCGAGCCCTCATCAACCCAACACATACCCGCACAGAAACGCAGAAGCAACTACACAAAGCCATGCACTCATTCCAAGGAAATACAACGCACTTGGCACAGGCGCTCCGGGATCGCTACCTGTGCACAACTCAGGACGCCCGCAGATCGGCCTACTCCTACGCTGGCAGAGAAAACTCGGAGTTGGATACAGAAAAACTCATGGCCCTGGGATTACATAACACCTTTGAGGAGCTACGAGAGGCGCAGCTTGAGTCGCAAAAACTCAGGCTGTTGCAAACAAGGACTGGAAGAGCGCACCTGCAGAGGCTCGGATACCGCGAGCAGATGCGAGAAATGTCGAGGACGGCAACGATCCCCGACGAGCTTCGCAAGACCCTCAAAGTAGCTCCAATACCAAAAAAATATGGATCCCAACCTCCATCGAGGCAGAAGAGAAGCAAGGGCCGAATTCATTGAGAAAACATACGCTCCTCAAGCCACGACTGTGTATACAGACGCGTCTTGGAGAGGAGGCGATATGAAAATCGCTGTAGCAGCGGTGGTCGATCCGTCTTTACGCGAAATGACCAGTGCGTCTCTCCGAGGCTGCACAGCTGCAGAGTCCGAGGAAGTAGCCGTTGCTCTAGCGGTGGCGCAGGGCTATACAACCGGGCGGTCACTAACAATACTCACGGACTCTCAAACAGCCTGCCGAAATTACATGAATGGCAGGATAGGTCGTCACGCGCTCCGTATACTCCTCGCAGCGAGCGACAGAATTGAAAACCAGGAAGAACAAAACGACAAGATCCGACACAAAATTGTGTGGGTACCGGGGCACACGGGGGTGGCAGGGAACCGAGAGGCCGACAGGATAGCTCGAGGATACATTACTTTTCGAGCATCCGACGAGACCGCGGAACTCGCGCCAGCACCCAGGGAATACTCGGCCATACTACAAAACTATAGAGGCAGAAGAATGCGATATCCCCCAACGCACAAATCTCTCAGCAGAGAGGAAGCTGTCACTTGGAGACAATTACAAACAGGCTCTTTCCCAAACCTACATATACTAAACAAAATGCACCCTACGATATACACGAACAAATGTCCCTGGTGCGACGAAAAACCTACTCTATACCACATCACATGCGCCTGCACAAACATAGACGTGGTCCAGAAAATACAAAACCCAAGTGCGGAGCAGTGGGAGGCTCTGCAGTCCAGCGACCGCTGTGAAGTCCAACAAGGTCTGGTACGGCGAGCTCAACGGGCGGCAGTGGCCAGCGGAGCCCTGGACTGAGGGCAACCGACCACTGATTACAGGCGGACGACTTCGACAGAGATGGCTCCTGGGGGTAGAACCAAGACGTCTCTGAAGATGCCCCCAAACCGCAGGAAAAACCATTAGTGTAAATAAAGTTTTCCCTTCGGAGTTGGATAAGCCTTTCCAGCTTCATGATCTGCGGGCGGGTCTGGCCAAAATGAAGAGGGGCACCACGCCGGGCCGGGACAAGGTCACCGTCAAACTTCTGGCGAACCTTCCTGATTCAGCGTACCAGTGCCTTCTAGAATACATCAATGCGATATGGACGGGGGAAACCCCGCTCCCCATTGACTGGAAAACGGCCCTTGTCACCTTCATCCCGAAGGCCGGAAAACCGATCGACACGGACAACCTCCGCCCCATCTCTCTCACCTCGTGTGTGGGCAAATTGATGGAGACGATGGTGCGGGATCGGCTGTCCGAGTACCTCGAACAACACAACACCTTCGCGGACACAATGTTCGGATTTCGCCCACATAGATACGCACAGGATGTCCTGCTCCAACTCGACCGCGAAATCTTGGACCCCATTACACACCCCCAAAACGACAAAATAGTCCTTGCGCTCGACCTGAAAGGAGCGTTCGATAACGTAACTCGCCAGATCATACTCACACATTTGAGTCAAACTCACTGCGGCACCAATACCTTCAATTACGTTAAACAATATCACACGGACAGACTATCCTACATCAGAATACAGGACGAAGAGCACGGACCTTTCCTGCTCGGCACGAGGGGGACCCAACAAGGCGCGGTGCTGTCCCCTCTGCTATTCAACATCGCCATGATGCGCCTACCCGCCCTACTGGGTGCGGTCGAAGGGGTCCAGCACGCGCTGTACGCCGACGACACTATCATCTGGGCTACGCAAGGGCGCCTGGGGGATATGGAGACCAGCCTGCAAACGGCCGCCAGCATAGTGGACCGCTATGCTGGAGACTGTGGTCTGCAATGCTCCCCGCAGAAATCGGAATTCGTGCATTTGCGTCCCTCGCGCACATGCTCGACCCAAATCAATCTCTCGTTGCAAAGGGGTCCCATTCGCGAATCCAAGGAAATCAGTCCTCGGACTTTTCATACACAACCAGCGACGCTGCGACACAACACTCGCCAAGCTCCGTCAGGTGGGGGACCAGGTGGGCCGCATGGTCCGCCGGGTTTCCATCAAGCGCGGTGGGTTATGATGCAAAGACGCCTTGCGGCTGGCGAATGCATTCGTGACCAGTCGAATCTTGCATTCGACTCCCTATCTCCACCTGCGGAAACAGGAGGAGGATGGCCTCGAGGTCATCCTCCGCAAAATCATGAAACGAGCGCTGGACCTCCCGGTCTCTACCTCTACCAGCCGCCTTTTGGCACTGGGGATGGTTAACACTTTTAGGGAGCTTCGGGAGGCCCACCTCAACAACCAATACACTCGTCTCACAAAGACAGGGTCGGGTCGCCGCCTTTTAGCCCGACTTCACATCCAGCACACTCAATTCACAGAGGAGAGATGCCGCCTGCCCGTACACTGGAGACGCGCCCTCCACGTGCGGCCTCTCCCCACCAATATGTCCAAAGAGGATCATAATGGCAGGCGCCTGGCGCGGGCGGAAGCCTTGGACCGCCATTTTCGGAGCAAACCAGGAGTCTTCTACGTGGACGCGTCCGGCCCGGACCCCAGGGGATGGTACACGGCCGCGGTTGTCCACGAGGGTAAAACAGTAGACGCCCTTACTTTCAAGGCCCAGTCAGCAATTCACGCAGAAGAGGTTGCCATCGCTTTGGGAGCCTCTCACACCTCTTCCAAATACATAATCACCGACTCGCGAGGGGCTTGCCGTAACGTCACGCAAGGGTGGGTTACTCTCCTAGCTTATCGCATTTACCAAAAATGTAGCCGAGACTCGGATCCCGCGCACCGATCTCTCGTTTGGGCTCCAGGTCACCAAGGCGTCCACGGAAATGAGGCAGCCGACGCCGCCGCCGCGCGCTCTCTCTCCGGGCATTTACCACGGTACCCGACGCCGACCAGGACACTGATTTCAATACGATTTATGCTTTTAAAGAAATATGCGAGTATTACAAATCCACGCACCAAACTCTTCCCACCCCGTGCAAAGGGCTGGGGAAGGTCAACGAGTGGGCACTCCTGCGCCTGCTCACCAACACGATGTTGTGCCCGGCAACTCTGCAACATTTCGATCCTCAATTCGACGGGCGGTGCTCACACTGTGGTGAGGTGTCTGACACTTACCACATGGTGTGGGCCTGCCAGCGGAACCCATCCCTACCCCCTATCCCAAACCCCACCCGAGAGGACTGGGAGGCGACCCTGTCCGGTTGCTGCACCCTCGAGGCCCAAAGGGCCTTAACGCAGCGCGCCCGGGCTGCGGCAAACGCCAAT
Source organism: Amblyomma mixtum (assembly GCF_055824585.1). NCBI lineage: Eukaryota > Metazoa > Arthropoda > Arachnida > Ixodida > Ixodidae > Amblyomma > Amblyomma mixtum. The sequence continues at coordinate 146,671,177 of NC_143015.1, read as the reverse complement.
GGGGTACCTGACTAGGCATCCCACCTAGTGGTTGTAAGGGCGTGACCCTTCAAGTCACGACCCCCCCCCCCCCACCTCTCCCTATTATTTAACAAATGTTTTCACCACCACCACCACCGCGTGGCTCGGATGCGAGGCGCGCTCGAACACCAGGCCGCTCCACGTTCTCGTCCGGCGTTCAGCCGCAGGTGACTCCGTGCTCCTTTCCTTGAACAGGTCCCGCTCGTCAGGACAGGATCACTGTTTCTCCGCCCTGTCGCCCAGGTGTCTGGACCAGCTTCGATCGGTCCTTCTGAAGAACTTGCCTCTCAGAATCGGTCTTTCATGGTTCTGTACATTGCCAAGAACCAACCGACAGCAGACAAACCCAACATGATCAAGTGCCCTCTGTCACCTGTCAAAATGTCAGACTTCAATGCCACAAAAAAAAATCTACTAGCTTATTTCTGTCCGCTTTTTCTTCCCTCTTCAACAAGAGACCCATGTGGGATACCAGAACTCTAAAGTAATAACTCAAACAAGTGTCAAATACACGCAACACACTGAATGAAATGTATGCAAAATAAATTTGGTCCCTTGAGATCACTTCGTTGAGAAAACGCTCAGCTGAGGCCACAAATGAGGACATCAATTTTGCCCCGATCTAAGAGCGACCATGACAGCTGTTCAGAACGAGACGAAATATAAGTCACGACGAGGTCGAAGGCAGCCTTGCTCAGAACGCACGGCTTAGTGCGTCTACATCAGCGTTTAACTCGCTTCTAACGGACGTCAGACAATACTCACTACCGCGCAAGCTAATGTCCCTGCCTCTTTCGATGTAGCTGCGCTTTCCTCTCTCTCCGTACATGTCGTCCCGGTTTCTACGGGAAGACAAGAACGAGTTCCTTTCTTTCACTGACGACTTATCCCGTTCTTTGCGCTTCGCACCCCAATCGCGGCGTTCAATTCCGAGTGCGCCACGCTTCAGGTGGAACCGTTCTTTCTTTCTCTTTGTTCGTGACGGCAATTCACACCTTTCACGAATCTTCAGTTTCACTCGCACCCGTCCTTTTCACTCGATGCGAGGTCCGCACACATACTCCCTCATCTTCCTCGGATAGAATCACGTCTACAACCCCCATGTCGTCTGGATTGTTCTGAAGTCCACTGATTTCCAGCACCTTAGCGTCTTCAGGCGCAGATGAACCAGAGTTCTCTGCCGACATGAGTGCTGGCACGCAGCTCTCGCCAGGCTCCTGACGCGTTCCAGCCGATAGCAGATGACTGTCTGCCTTGCACTCAGTTACGGCGTTTCCGCTACTGCTTTCCGGAATGTGACTAAGCTCACAGAGCTGCGAAAGCACGAGACGCGTTTTGCATCGATTGCCGTAAACACTAGCGTCCAACTTAGCGTCTGCAAACTCTATATGCGTCCGAACCCGTTGACCGAAAGTGACACGTTTCTGCATTTCTGATGATGATAATGATGTCCTCGGGCTGAATGGCACATACCCACGGCGGGGGATTGCCAAACGCGATGCACAACACAGTGTTGTCATCCTTTTTGTCTTCGCTAGAACTGGCACTGGCCTGCGTTTCTGCCGAACGCGATGCACAACACAGTGTGTCATCTTGTTTGACTTCGCTAGAAGTGGCACTGGCCTGCGTTTCTGCCGAACGCGATGCACAACACAGTGTTTCATCCTGTTTGACTTCGCTAGAACTGGCACTGGCCTGCGTTTCTGCCGAACGCGGTGCACAACACAGTGTTTCATCCTGTTTGACTTCGCTAGAACTGGCACTGGCCTGCGTTTCTGCCGAACGCGATGCACAACACAGTGTTTCATCCTGTTTGACTTGGCTAGAACTGGCACTGGCCTGCGTTTCTGCCGAACGCGATGCACAACACAGTGTTTCATCCTGTTTGACTTCGCTAGAACTGGCACTGGCCTGCGTTTCTGCCGAACGCGATGCACACCACAGTGTTTGATCCTGTTTGACTTCGCTAGAACTGGCACTGGCCTGCGTTACTGCCGAACGCGATGCACAACACAGTGTTTCATCCTGTTTGACTTCGCTAGAAGTGGCACTGGCCTGCGTTTCTGCCGAACGCAATGCACAACACAGTGTTTCATCCTGTTTGACTTCGCTAGAACTGCCACTGGCCTGCGTTTCTGCCGAACGCGATGCACAACACAGTGTTTCATCCGGTTTGACTTCGCTAGAACTGGCACTGGCCTGCGTTTCTGCCGAACACGATGCACAACACAGTGTTTCATCCTGTTTGACTTCGCTAGAACTGGCACTGGCCTGCGTTTCTGCCGAACGCGATGCACAACACAGTGTTTCATCCTGTTTGACTTCGCTAGAACTGGCATTGGCCTGCGTTTCTGCCGAACGCGATGCACAACACAGTGTTTCATCCTGTTTGACTTGGCTAGAACTGGCACTGGCCTGCATTTCTGCCGAACGCGATGCACAACACAGTGTTTCATCCTGTTTGACTTCGCTAGAACTGGCACTGGCCTGCGTTTCTGCCGAACGCGATGCACAACACAGTGTTTCCTCAGTTCGCGAAAGCGGGACATCATCCGCTGTTATAGCAGCAGTTACATCTGCAACGTACGGACCACCTCCTTCTGTGCCGCACTGGCAGGGCTGCTCCACATTTACGCGCTCCACCTCTGTGTCACTATCGTCCGAACCTTCCGCATTTTCCAGCCATTCTAAAATGTCGGATTTTAGCTGGTAGGGAAAATCTTAAAACGATTTGGTACTGTTTTCCTCTCGCTGGTACCTTTGGCGAAGGTCCACCGGTGACACGTCATATCTCATCAGTAAAAAGCCTTTAATCCCATCGCAGTCTGCCAAGCCGCCGTCCAACAGGCGCTTGATAACTTCATACGCTTCGCTGGAAAGAAGGGCTACCAACTCCTGTGCCCAACTATTTCGCTCAACGCGCTTTGTCTCGCAGACGCGCTCAAACTCCGCCAAATACTTCACCATATCTTCGGCGATCACGAATGGCCGTGGCCTGTCTCTCGGCTGCCGGCCGTTGGACTCATGCAAAACGGATAATGCTTCAAATCTCTCGCAACTTATCCGATGCACTTCAAGCTCTAGGTCCATAAGTTTCCTAACGCGAGCACGCCGTTTTATCTCAAGCTGCTTACGTTTTGCTGCGTCCTCGCGCTCATGGCGTTCTTGTCGCTCTCGCTCAGCGCCTTCGCGCTCACGGCGTTCCTTGATCTCATACAAGGCCTCGTTGACTTCCTCAGCCGTTACTTCCTGTGCCCGCATGATCTCAAGGATCGCAAGTTTTTGTTTCGTGGCGCAGAAATCAATGCCCAACTCTTCGTAAATTGCGATGAGTTCCTTCACTTTAAGGTTCTCCATCGCACACAATAGCCTCTCGCTGTTCGCCCTTTGCTTACAATTCCCTTGCCGTTCACTACTATAGCACTACTAGTATGAAACGCGCAAGCAATTTTTTACACCAAAGCCTTGTTAATACCCTCAGCACCCGCTTTCGTTTCAAAGCGCTTCGACTTGGCTCGAAACAGCAAAGCTCTCTCAAGTGCAACACCAAGCCCAACTCTAGACTACAATCACGTGTGCTAGAGCAGTCTGGCGAATTGAGGGGAAAACATCAAGCAATCACTGCGCCGAGGTAGCTGACGCCGGTCGATCCCGCAGCTGCCATCCACTGTTACACCTTGGGCGTCTCAGTCTGCTGCCTCTGTTCAGCAGACCTGAGCGAAGAACGGTCGATGCGACGGTAAGTGAACTGACGTTTATATACAATATTTACAGGGCTTTTTACAAGATATGTACAAGCGCCATGAGCACAACGGGCTTGGACGAGGCCCTGCGGAGAGTGTCTCTCTGGCACGATGGCGAGTCTGCTGCCCGTCTGCTACCGCGTCTCGGTGCGGGTCTCCTCTTATAGCCGCCGGTGACCGTTGCGTTCCTCTGCACCCGGCGTTCCTCTGCTCCGATAAGGTCACGCCACAGGCCACCGCTCGGATTGCCTCGATCCGACGCTAGTGAGGAGGAGGAGGAGGAGGAGGAAGGGTCTGGGCCGGCCAGCCAGGATGACGCCGTGCCATGGCGGCGAGTCCGTGCCTGCTTTGCGCGACGGCGGGCGCACAGCTCTGGTTCACCGACAGGGCAGCGGAATAAGGGTTCAGGCACAACAGCCTGCATGGAAAGAGGGCCGCCGCGGTCGGGTTCGAATCTGGGTACTCCGGCTCGGTAGACGAGCGCCTTAACTACTATTTGTAGCACAGGCTATGGACTGAATGACCTTCGCCTCGTTTTTATAATTCTTTATGTGTTCCTTCTGGCATTCCCAACGATCTTTGACATCAGTGCTGCAGTCGTCGGTGAGTCAGCGGTACTGAAGGCACGCCTCAGTCACGTAGTTGCACACAGCGGGGAGAAGGCGGCCAAGTAGGCCCAAAACTCCGCTAAGGGCGAAAAAAATGAGGCAAGCGTCACGATGTGTTTACTTTCGAAATTAGAGAAGGACGCTGAGCTCGCTGTCAGCACAGAAAAAATAAGCGGTTGCTCGATGCTGAGCACACAGGCAAACAAAGCGCAAAATTCTGCGCTAAACCTACTTCGCGCTGCGAACCGACAAGAATCGACAAGAAGCTGGTCAAAGCTTGTCCAACGTTCATGGAATGGGCCCGCTCCTTGGCCGGAAACAGAGAAGCCGTGGTCTAGAATACATGTGGATTTTGCGGGTCCTTTCGAAGGTCACATGCTGATGATTGTGCTGGATTCTTATACCAAATAGATCGAGGTTACTGCAATGAAGGCTGCCAGTTCGGGACAAACAACGGAAGCATTGCAGACGACGTTCTTGCCGAGGACCCTTGTGACGGAAAACGGGCCGCAGTTTACTAGCGAGCAGTTCAGGACATATATGAAACTTAAAGGCATCTTTAATATGCGGACAGCTCGTTACAAGCCACAGTCTAACGGTCTGGCCGAAATGGCGGTACGGGCTGTGCAGCACGGGTTAAACAAAAATACGCGCGGTAGTTTGCAAACTCGTCTGGACCACATTCTTTCTCATTATTGCCATACTCCCCTACCAAACGGAAAAAAACGGCTTCCACGACTCTCGGATATCAACCACGCTGTTTATTGCACAATGTCGGGTCACGACCCTCTGCGTCTGCAGGTGCGTGGCGCGCAACAGCGGAAAACCGCTGCACAAGGAACTTTGGTTCAAGAACTACAGAATGGGCAACAAATGAAAACCAGGAAACCAGGCGTGGTACCGTCCACCGACGGCTCAAGCATGACAACAGTGAATACGGAAGGTGGGGAGCAACGTTGCCCCCACATCGACCAGTTGAAGACCAGGAGGACCAATTTGAAAGTAGCGCAGGCTACGCTCGTGGCAGCGACAGAAACATCAACGGCTGAAGACAGCGCAAGCGCATGGGTAGAATCGCAGCCTCAAGTTCACGGCAGCGGGAACAGACAGCCTCAAGCAGGCACGAACACTAAAACGCCGCCAGAAGGCCAAGCCGATGCCTGTACAAATGAGGCACAAGTGATCGACGACGCTGAAGTAGCACTGCTACGTACCGCTGCTACGCATCGCTGATTATAGCATGCCATAAGAATGAAAAAAACAGGCACATATTAATGAGCCCGCCGCGGTATAAATTGGCCTGGACTGGAACATCATGCCAATCGACTCTGTGCACCATTCTGATCAGCTCTAGCTGACGACTGCCGTTGAGCTTTCGCGCGTTAGCACTGAGACCCCACTGACCGATTTCGCCGCTGTGTGTCAGTCGACGCTGGCTGACTCTGTTTGTGTCTGGTTTCTCGGTAAGAGCTGCCTCGCTTTATGAAGACACACCGATAGCTGACACTGCCATCACTGGGCTGCGGCGCATCGCTTAATCGCTGCGCCATTTTCGTATCAGGATTGAAATGAGACCTCCCCGTGATCTATGAATGTAATCGAGAGAGTGACGAATTCCGCATATTGCGGAACTTAAAAGACCTCTCAAGTTTAAATCCGCTAGTACAAAGGCTCCCACTCATTGATTTTGCCGATCCATGTTTTCAGCCTGCCTGAATGAAAACCGAGCGTCGAATTGAAACCAAAGTGAAACTGAAAATCTAGCACACACAATTGGCCTGTGACCTACCTACGGTAAAGCGTTATTCATTTTTTTCTTTACTTTAACATTCATCTGATTCGTCACGTAAAACCCATACCTAGGACAACTGCGTTACAGAAAAAAAAGAGTACAAAAAAGCGTTTCTTTGCGTGATGTCGAATATACCAGAACGAAGAAAAATGCTCCGATTGCCGCCGGAGAGCGTGTATCTTTGCATGTGTGTCCCCTTACACTATCCCTATCCCTCTAAAGCAGCGAAGTTGTCTGGGGCAGAAATGACTATCATTTTTTCGAATCTTCCCTTCTCCATAACCAAAGGCGACGCGCGCCCCATATGGAGGGTGAGTGAGCGTTTACAGAGTAGACATTTGTGTGTGCGGGGCCCACTTTAGCAAGAGGTAACTATCAGAAGTAGCTCGTGTATTAGAGAAGGGTGCTCAGCTCCGCAATTCAGCCTGGGTTGTTAGTAATATCAATTAGGTTCAATTGAAGAATGCGCTACCGCACAACGGCTAACGTCACCATGACTGTCGATGACTCTTGCGCACCACCGACAGAGCTCGCCAGTCTTATGGAACTCCGCGCTTCTGATCCTATTGTTGCCGGACTGTCGCAATGCCCGGGGGACAATTTTGATTGCTTTTTTGTATAGCGAATATTAAAAGGTCTATTTCTGTCGAACGTGACCTTTTTAAGTATGTTCACATTTCTCCTGATGCGTGAATCGTAATTTCTCTGTATCGTCTGTCTGCTATGTAAACCGTGGTGTTCCTTGTTCACTTTTGCAGCTTTGTAAGCACAGCGAGTGGACAACCACCATGAAGATGTTTGCAAAGTGGTCGTAAAAAAGCGTGCAACAGTAAAATGCAGTCACTATTTTGACAATTGTCTGCAGCAATGGGAGAGAGCAGAAGGTACTGTGCTCTTCGTGGGATACTCTTAACGGAATAACTCGTGAGGGGCTCTCACCCGAACTTGTTAATCTTCTTGAAAGAAAGAAAGAAGACTATCGATAAATTCCAGTGCACTGACCTCCGGCGGATTATAGCGGCTGCTTTTGTCGGCACCGTTTGGAGAGGTAAGAGGTTTGAATCCTCCAGACAGCGCTCCCGCTCCAGAAAATAGGGCTACATGCGCCTCCATGGCAAAGATGTCATTGTAGAGCAAAGTCGTGACCCGGGGAAGAAAAAGGAAAGTGCGGTCTTCTGAATAAAACATCCAACTTTGAACAAAAGTCTGTGAAACAAAACAAACTAAAAAGTATTGCAGCGTTCTACCTGACCATTCATTTTTTTTCTTCAACTTTCAAATCAGTTGTTATCTTACAGGTATAAAATAATTACGGTGTTGATTTCCCATTGACCTCCATTGAAAATTATAAAAAAATAGAACCATTCCCCCTTAATTCTTGCTTTCCATGATTGCTGGCTTCCTTCGTATTTATTGATAAGGTCTCCCATGTTTACTGGTCAGTCACTGGCCGGAATAAAACACTGCATGGTGGAGAGCCCTGGCACGAACGACCACTGAAAACCCGTGCATAATATTTTCGTCGTTATAGTTAGCATTAGTACGCTTCTTGTAGTGAAGACAGCGTTCTGGGAAATGTTTATGGCATGCTAATTCAAACTGCTTTGGGTTTATTCGTGGTATGGAGCATGTAGGAAATCTGGACAAACGTTTCTAGTTTGCCTCAGCACCACCGCTTGCTGCATGCAACTGAAGAAAAACTGTTATGTCGACTAGCAAACAGCTAGCGTTGAACAAATTTGAACAAGGGACAGAACCTGGAATAGGACGACTGCTTACTTAAGTATCTTAATTTTCCAACCAGTGAAGGCTTCGAAGAGGAAGAGAGAGAGAGAGAGGTACACACAATGACATTTGCTTCCAACAAACGCGTGGATGAGCTGTTAGGAAAGTTTTCTTTTTAGCCTTGGCTGCTTCATTTCACGAGCAGAGGCCTTTTTTCGTTAGTGCAATTAATACAGCCCAAACGTACATTTTCACCTGCCTGTGACTGCAAAACGGTAAGGACCACAACATAGAAACAATACAGTGGACGTTTACATGCGCTTATTGATCACTCCCAAGAAGTGTCTGACGTTAGTATGCTGCACGTAAGCGCACACCTGCGCCATGTATGGCGGCGACACCTTGGAGAGAGTTATTGCCTCCTTGTGAAAATACTGGGTTCGCGGTCAAATAAACTGGTATGCCTCCAAACACAAATCAAAAGGGCATGGCTGAGCGCCATGTGCCACTGCGCATTCCGATATGTCGTTCGACCGCTTGATGATCTCCTAGCTTCAATATTACATTTAAGCCTTCAGCGCTTGCTATGGAATAATCAGAACTTCTTTTTTCAGCATCCTCTCAACAACCTAAGCACTTTCTTTTACGCTTTTTTGGACATTTCGATAATAGAAGCTTGACGTTAGCAATGAGAAAATCTCATGACTAGCTGCAAAGCGTACTCCTCATATATTCTACACTGATTTCACACCTTGAATTCGCCAGGAGAGTAAGGGCTTCTTTCCAGTCACCATGCTCGGGTTTCGCCCTCACATGTCTGCTAAGGATGTCGTTCTCCAGCTGCACAGGGATGTAATACGACCCACAACTATGCAACACAATGACAAAGCCATCCTCGCCCTTGATCTGAAATGGGCTTTCGACAATGTGAAACACGGAAGCGTCCCGGCCAACTTGAGTTCTACCGATTGTGGGGCTGGGACCTCCGCGTATGTAAGAGATTTCTTGTCTTATCGCCAGGCCTTTCTTCGGATTGAGGGCGAGGAAGACGGCCTTTACATGATGAGAACACGGGGTACCCCTCAGAGAGCAGTGTTATCACCGCTCCTGTTCAACATTGCTATGATGCGCCTCCCAAGCCAATTGGCCCGGGTGGAAGGCATTCAACACGCGTTATATGCAGATGATATTACAATTTGGACCACTCAGGGGAGCTTTGGGGACATGGAGGATCGCCTTCAGCAGGCTGCTTCCATAGTCGATGCGTATGCTAATGACTGTGGGCTCCAATGTGCTCCAGCGAAATCAGAGCTTCTGCATGTCAGAGCGAACCCAAAGGATAGGACAGCAATATACATCTCTCTGTCAGGAGGTCCTATTAGAGAGGTGGGGGAGCTCCGTATTCTGGGCCTTTTCATTCACCAGAGACTAAGACCGGACTCGACTATTGCGAAACAAAAGATAGTAGGCGAACAGGTAGGGCCCATGATCCGCCGCGTTTCCAACAAGCGGGGTGGTCTGCGGGGCAGAGACGCGCTTCGGCTCGTCTATGCCTTCGTGACTAGCCGGATCCTCGACGCCATGCCATATCTCCGCACTACTAAGCAAGACAAGGCGCGAATAGACGCCATCATCCGCAAGGCAACTAAGCGAGCCCTGGATCTCCTGGTGGCTACCTCTAATGCCAAACTCAAGGCATTGAGGGTGCTAAACTCCTATCAGGAGCTGCGGGAGGCCCACATCGTGAACCAATACACGCGGCTCATGCAGAAGGCTCCTGGGCGCCGCCTGCTAAACCGCTTACACATCCTACACGACTGCACTCCATAGGAGGCGGAGCGTATCCCAGTACATGGCGCCATATGCTCTGGGTCTACCCGCTCCCCCGTAACATGGACACTGGCATGCATGAAAACAGACGACAAGCGCGGGTTCGGGCTCTTGAGAGACAACACGGCTCCCGACCCGGTGTATATTATGTAGACGTAGCAGGGTCATCGCCCACGGGATATTACTCGGGCGCTGTCGTTCACCAGGAAATGCACGTTGATGAGCTCTCCTTTCGAGCCCCAAACGAATCACTTGGGCTCCTGGCCACCAGGGCTTACGAGGAAATGAGGCCGCTGACGCGGCTGCCCGAGCGCTTCCTCACCGGGCTCCTCATCCCAGCTCTTTTGGCTCGGAGACTAACCAGCCGCTGCTGCGATTCATGGAAATATTAACACATTATAGCGACAACCACCGCCTTTTCCCGGCCCCTGCAAAAGGGCTGAGTAAGACGGAGGAGCGAACTTTAAGGCGCCTGCAGACAGGTACTCTAATCTGTTCTGCAATAATAAAACATTACGATCCTAACACGGATGGGCGATGCCCACACTGTGGGGAGACCTGTGATAAATTCCACATGGTGTGGGCATGCACTCAAAATCCCCACCTCCCGCCTTCCCCTACCCCTTCCAGAGTGGCATGGGAGACTGCCCTCCTCAACTGCTCCTCGCTTGAGTCCCAAAGGGCTCTGGTGAAACGGGCGAGAGACGGGGCCTCGTCATGCGGTGTACCGGACAAGGGACGCCGACCATGTAGCGGGGCCACTCTGTGGCTCCCAAACTCTTTTTCACAAAATAAAATTTTCACCACCACCACCACCACCACCATGCCAGGTTTTCCGGCAAACGTAGTCATTGATAAGGTCCTGAAAATGCGAGCTTAGCAAAATCCTCTCGAATATAGAATGACAACTGTTTTCCCAGGCGCACTGTGCAGCCTGACGACGGTGTCATTTTCACTAACGACATAACGGTAAAATTTGCTCTCAGATTCATGTAATAAAAACAAAATGGACACACTCGATGCCAAATTTGAGCACTTAAGTGGTTGCTGTAATTTCAATTCATAACACTATATGGCTTTCAACGGAAGCTCTCGACTGACCTTAAATTCCGTAGTGTTTCAGAACGGGATTAGCTGCATACTAGTAATGGCCAGCATTGCCCTTCCTGGTTGACGCCATCGTGTTCACGACATTTGCAATAATGGCGACTGCGAAACACGTGCGCAGAAGCATGCCGAACAGTTCTGAACGAAACCAGTTTTCACCTGAAAACCGTTTATGGACGCAATTTTTTCTTATAATGTAATATTTCACTATAACAATCAATATATCCGCAGAACGCCGGACAGAGGCTTTGCATATTTTTTTCATTTATGTTATTTTCCGTCATCAAAAGCGTTCCCCATTGGTTTTCTGTGGCAGGGGGCCCGGATACCCACCGGGCCCCCTGGAACGGGCACAAGCGTCCCGCATTTGGTGCACAGCGGGATTGAACGCTTGGGAGAAGCTCGCTAACTCACCACCACACCTGACGCTTTACATCAAGTGTGTCTAGGGGGCATGCATTTACACCACAGCACCAGCCGGTCGATTAAAAAAAATGTTGCTGCGGCCGCTGACTGGCGAGCTTACGGTCTAATCACCACCGAGCTTCTTTTGTTAGAATTTATGCCATAACTTTTTTCTAGCCAGGTTGTTGCAGGATGAAGCAGTTATCATACTCCTTACTGCGTATTTTATTCTTTTTTTTTTCAGGAACAGGACGGCGGGGGTGCTTAAGTGCTTGAACGGTAATTTTTAATGAGCTGCTTCGAGGGTGTAATAAAGAGGTAGTAAGTGAGGAGCTGCCGCGTTTAAGGTAACCTACCACAGCTGTAGCAGGGCGATGTTACTCACTTTTGGCACTTTCTGAGTGATAGTAATGGCCGAAGCCGTAGGTGCGCAGTATGAGAGCATGGCAAATCTAGCTGCGAAGCGTACTGCTTCAATATTCAAGCTACAGAGAGCTAACGTCAGGAAGTCTTCGGAATGCTAAATAATCTAGAAATACTTGTTGATTGACCAAGATCTCGAAAATAAGAGCATTCAACAATCGTGTCCAAGTTAAAGTGGCAACTTTAGTCAGGGACCCTCTGAAGCGACTGTACTGTACTTTTTGCTTTCATATTCGTATATTTGTTTTCAATATAAATTGCTGACGGGTTTCAAGGAAAGTGCTCTGTTATGTTGAAAATCAGTAGTGATGAAGCTAAGTCTCTCATTCTATGCCATTACACGACCCGCATTACTCCTCATGGGCTTTTGTTATTGAAGTGGATAATATATCACGTAACGCATGCAAAGTTAGCGACTTCCACCCGAATTCTATCAATCTTTCTAGATTATTTTGGTACATTTAATGGACTGTGGGAGTGCACATTTCTTCACGCTAAATCCAGTTCCTAAATGTGTGCTGCAGTTTCTGAACATTCAATTTAATTGGCGATTTACATTGGCGGTTAGGAGCAACTCTCGAATTTCGCGTATCCTTCTGGTCGTACCACAACTTTAGTTCTTATTTCGATTCACCTTTTGAAATATGCTTTCGGTTCCGCAGAACACAAAACTTTCCTCCAAATGGCTGACTTGAATCCGCCCGTAGTTAAAAAGCTCCTAAGATGTGTCCTCCTAGCATGCTAAGCGTTACTGGGAAAACTGTGCTATTGCCCTTTTCTCCACGCGGATATGTGCTGTCTGCTGAAGTCAAGCCTCCGATCCGAGCATATTTCAAAAGTTACATAAGGAAACAAAAAGGCGCACACCTAACGGTATCTGAAAAATTATTACAACTTAGTAACATGTTCTTGGTTCATTCGAGACATCCCAAGCACCAATAAACACAGTCACAAGCTCAAAGCACGTCGTACATGTTTACAACAAAATCACAAAACTAAAGTAGAGAGAGAGAGAGAGAGAGAGAGGGAAAGGCAGGGATGTTAACCAGAAAGGATTCCGGTTGGCTACCCTGCACAGGGGAAGGGAATAAGGGGAATTAAAGAGGAAAGAGAGAAGTAGCGGGAAATAATCGCAGTCTGTCAATTAAGGCAGTCGCTCTCAAAAAGCGAAAGAGTGCCTTGTAAGCCTTGATGGCAGTTGACTGTTGTGGCCACGGACCGAGGATCTTGGCCTCTGTGAAAGGGCGAGGGTCCAGGCGGTCCAAAGCACATCGCAGCTTATGTCTTTCGGCTACAAAGGCAGGGCACTCACACAAGATATGGGTGATTGTCTCATCACAGGCGCAGTTCACACAAGAAGGGCTGTCGGCCATCGCGATCCGGAAAGCATACTTATTCGTGAAGGCAACACCGAGCCATAGACGACACAGTAGTGTTGCTTCACGACGCGCTACATTACACGGAAGACGGAGGCGCAGTCCAGGGTCCAAAGTCCTGAGGCGACGGTTGCACAACTCACCAGAGTTCCACGCTGAAAGTGTGAGCTCCAGCCTCAAAGAACGAAGCCCACACGCTGCGTCAGCTCTCGTTACGGGGATATTAACGGGGATTCCATCATTGTGGGCAGAACGGGCAGCTTCGTCAGACATGGTGATTGCCATGAATGCCGCAGTGGCCCGGCAGCCACTGGAAAATTATGTTATGTCCTTTCAATGTGGCGTCATGGTAGAGCTTGTGGATTTCGGCAACGAGTTGTTCGTGTGACCCACGGCGTAGTGCAGTTTGCAGGCCTTGAAGGGCTGCTTTAGAGTCGGTGAAAACTGTCCAGTCATCTGCAGATTCCTGACTAATGAACTGAACTGCAGCCCGTAGGGCAGCTAGTTCTGCACCAGTTGAAGAGGTGAGATAGGTAGTCCTCACCTTCATTAAAATAGACCTGGCCGGTATCACCACAGACCCAGCAGAGCTTGTTGAAGTCACTGAGCCATCTGTGTAGACATGTATGCGGTGTTTATGGTTAAAATGCAAATGATGCAGTGTCAGTTGCTTGAGAGCAGGCAATGATAAATCAGATTTCTTATTAATTCCAGGAATAGATAGGTGCACCCGGGGTTCATGGAGACTCCATACGGGTGAGCATGATCTTGATGGGTGGGCGAACTGCGAAGGAAGATAGGCACGGTGAGCTTGAATTACATTTGCAAATGCAGTATGTGGTCTGAGTACGGGAAGAGCTGCAAGATGATAACTCGGAACTCGCGTGAGGTGCCGAATGTGTGTTCTCATGGTTTCAACAGCAATGTATGAAGTAACAGGATGCTCCCCAGCGACAAGAATAGTGGCTGCCGTTGAGGCACATTTAGGTAGCCCAAGGCAGATTCGTAGAGCTTGCGCTTGAACACTTTGAAGTACCATCGCTTCCTTGGCGTTGTTATCGATAGGAACCTCTCGTGGAGTCTCCATCTTTACGACATGCGAAAGAAACTGACAGCGATTTTTCATATTCTCTCCTTCCTCGGGGGAAAGTCCTGGGGTGCATCTGTACGCTCGATGCTTCAACTGTACCGTTCAGCTGTTCCTGGGATACATGCGGTATAGCTTTCCCATTTTAAACAATATCAGAAAGACAAAACTAAAGTAAAAATACTCTGAACCCATTGGCAGCACCCACAACACAAATAAGATGCGGCCGGCAACAGAAGTGGAGATAGATCGGAAACAAGTTCGTGCCAACAGATTAGGATGGCAACAAGCAAAATGTCAAATTAAAACACACTACCACACTCCATACTCGTATGCGCCATAGTTACCAAGACAGCATGACTAAAACCTGAAACATATCTAGCAATAATGTTGCACTGGAATTTAAAAAGTGAACCCAATTACACTGCTATATAAAATAGTAGGCAGCAAAAGCACAAAAAGTATTACTATACCACTGATGTGCAAACAAGGCGAAACTCTAAACAAAAACTGAAGAGTCGGTCCGTGAAACGCCTCGATCACTATTTTATCGCAAAGCAAATACACACAGTGAGAAGAACATGTCACATGTCAGCCTTCGAAGCCTATATAAAAAACCTAATACACCACTCATACCTGTGTAAGAAGGCAGAAGTAATGACACGCCATTTATTTAACATAATGCTGACTATGTAGTTCGTAACCTGAGAGCATATATATCCCTACTCTGCGTCGAAGGCTCAAACCTATTCATTAAAACCTGAAAGAGTGAACACAAACAATTTTTCACATTAAAATTTTGATGCACCTAATTCCCAACCCCGCGGAATGAATCAAATCTAATTCCTAGTCACAAAAAATGGTTTTATTCCCTTGCAACATTACCAGACCAATTTCAACCCATTGAACTAAATTTCGCTCTGGACAGATTCTTGGGAGACTTCTCAAAGATGGGCTCTGTAATAGCCTATACACTAATTAGATATTTGCGAAAAATTGGTATGGATTCCCTGTGGTCTTATAACACATAAACCAACGCATACTACACGCCAAAACGAGTAATGCGACAAAATTCTACTTTTCCTAGTTAATAAAATAATTTCAATGTCGCTCAGCCGAATTGAATAAGACGATTTTTACGCAGTCACGGCAGCCCGCAAAATCTCACCACACTCACAGCCAGCATACTGCTAGACAGTGTTATAATTTATAGTTCACAAAAAACGAACCTACCACACAGAACAGCAAAGGCTTCCCCCCAGAGTTAGCAATTTAGACCTTTACTTTGAAATAAAACAACAGGCCTTGTAAACGCATAAATGCCAACGAAAACCTACACCTAGGCTTACGCATATTACACGATAGCGCCGAGCAAAACCTGGGCCAGAATACAGCACAAGACTCCCTAGACTAAGCACAGCAATGCAGAAGTGGCTCATCTGAATGGGCTAGTCCTCCGGTGAAGGTGAAATAATAATGTAACGCAGCAAACATGACAACGGAGCAAACGGTCGTTATGTTGAAATGAACTATTCTGTCCTGCTAACGTTATGTCCCGCTTGCTTTGCTAATTCCCTTGAATAATTTTTCAGCTTTCTGCACTTTGCGCAATAACAAGCTTCTTATTGGCCAGGCTCGGGTTCTCACCTTTGTATCGCAAAGAAAGACTCGTCGTGAACATGGGAAAATTAAAAAGTACTACCAACCTGATAAAAATGCTAAATACTTTCATTTTTCACTGTTTAAGAATGAAACGTGGTGGTTCTGAGAGCTGTGATAAGTTTTTTGCGCAATATCCGGCATATCTAAAGAATTTGCGTATGTTTTTGGTTTTTGTTTTTAGTGGCGCATTTCGTGGCGGTCCTTTCGGCACTGCTACTGGGTCAATTAATCAGACAATCAGTCTTTAATTTGTTTGAACAGAAAGCAGAGAACACAGACCAAAAAGCACTGATGAGCTTGACAGGCTTCTGGGCAAAATGTAAAAAGGTACAATGGCAGTGGCTCAGATAACACAAAGAGCAAAACGAACGAACATAAAGGCAGAGAATATAAAAAACGGAGATCAAAACGACCAATAAATGGTAATTAAGAAGCGCTGTACCGACAGCGCTGTAACCACTAGGCCAACTCGTGTGGGCGAGGTGACTAGGGTCATTCGCTTCATGTACTGCAAATTCGGAGATGCGGGGCCGATGGATAGAAGGTGCTTTGGCCATGTCTGGAAGACGCGTTTTTAGAGACGGATGTCCGGCACGTAAGCTGTTCTCAGCTCGTTACTAAGGGATGTTACATCGGCGGCGTCGCCCGCATACTGTTAGAGCTCCGAGGGAGCATCCACCGGCACTCTGTCCGGAGGCAGCACCATCCGATGAGTGCACCATCGACAGATTCCTCTCCTGCCTATGTGGGCAGCACCTGCTGCATATAATTCGGATGGCTAACCCCTAGCCCTCCGCTACGGTTTGCTAGTGGTTAAAGCCTTTGTTGCCCTGAGCTCTTCCTCTCTTTTGTCTCCTTGGCGTTAGCGTCCGCGAAGCAACCACCGGATACCCACGACTGCAAATGCAACCTCACGTACCCAGTGAAAAAATTACACATTTGGTTGCGAGCCTGCCAGCATCAACTGAAAACTTGCGTACCCGAGCTTACCTGTAGAAGGTCGGGTAATCTCGGGTAAGTTCGGAGGAGCGCCAAGCAAGCTACAGCCAATGGGAGCAAGGTCGGGTAAGTTAGGATGAGCGTCGCGCCCGCTGAGCGACTAGTTGCTTAGGAAGAGCAGGACGGGTCGCACAATCCACACAAGTCAGAAAACGAGTCTTTCACATGCACAAAAAAGTACTGAAGATGGATTGTGGCATTCGAATTAGAAGTGAAGAAACATTATCACAAGGAAATATTCGTACAAAATTCAAAATACACAAGAACAAAGCAGGAAGGACAGAGGCTGTGGATGAGTAATGCAACAAATTAACGATGCCGCAGAAAGATTTAGGATTCAAGGAACGTTATATGGCTGAATGAAATAGCCAAGACTGTTGTTATCCTAGAGGGTAATGGTTCCACTATATTATTGTAAGGCTAAAGGCTAATTCTTATACTTTCCACTACGGGTAAATATAGTTTACTTTTAAGGCATTATCGATGGCTCTGAGGTTTTAAGTGGTGGTAAAATATGTGGCCGATGAAATGATGTGTCGCTGTGACAAAGTGTATAAAAAAAAGTTAACCTAGCGAAGGGCACTGATAAGTGTAATGTGCAGTAGAGCAGAAAAAGTGGCCTCCTGGGATAACCAGTTACGGCGAAATTGTTGTACGAATAGCACTTTTCTTCAGCGGAATCATAAGCGTGGAATATCTTTTATAAGTACTGCCCCATGTCTCGTGTATCATTCAATCACTTCTACTTTCTAGCAAATTAAAACAAATCCCCTCGACGGGCCAGGTATCCAGAACGCACTCTAAGATTCTTAGTGCTAAGGCCTCCGTGCTTATCCCACACAGCACACGCACCGATACTGTATTCTCGAGTTCACCAAAACTGGGCTTAAGCGAGGGAAAGAATTGAAAAGCAGAGTAAAAATTCCTTTCTTTACCCTGAAGTTGTGTCTCATGTGGTGCTGGCGTTGCATTATTATTTCGAAATGAGCTCTGTTATTGTTGCTGTGAAACTGTACTATCAGCAAGAAATGGAATGCGAACATGACAACTGAGCCAAGGACAGCAAAATAAAAAGCTCTGAGCCACGGGAAGCTCAATACAAGCTCTGGTTATTTGAATTTCGAAATCGCTAACAGTCTTCTTGAGAAATGTTAACCAATCTCGCTTGTAGTTTCTCTCTAGGAGCAAATACGTTGGTGTTTTTGTGTTGACACCTCAGTTTTCTTGTTCGCGTTTCATTCCTTGCTGATAGTACGTCTTGTCGAAAGAGTAGTTGAATGTGTTTACACAACCGAAGTATGGCACAATCATTAATTTTGCGTGCCGCCCACCTATGGCTTGTCGAAGTGAATTCTATTTTGTAATGACAAGCATATCACGTCCAATTAATAGATCCTCTTTACTTGTTTGTGCTGACCTCAATATTAAGTTGTTGAAAGATAACTGCTGTAATGGTTACTGCTGTAATTTAATCCTAAAACAGTTTTAGCTTCCCTAAGTCCAATGTCTAAACAACCACTTATGTGACTGTCCACGTGCATTGCAACATAGGCATTGTTTCGTTTGAGGAGGCTCGAATGTTATCTCTCAGCTTTCTCCCTGGGACCAAAAGTGCGGTCACTAAAAATGGCCTCCAGAACGACCAACTCGAATCGATCAAGACAATGTGCGACCTTGTTTGAGCCTATAGAGTGTGAAGGCGTGTAAGATGGCGACATATGTGTTCAGTTTCGGGCTTCTGCGGTTAAAATCCGCTGTGCCATTGATAAATGTACTCGTACATATGATGAGCGTAATTACGACTAATGTACATGCCCGTGGGTGACATACTATGATTGAAGTCCTGAAATCCTGAAAAAAGACTTACACTGCAACACAGAAAAATAATAGCCTATTATTACCGCGATCGTTCTGAGTGCAACAGAAATAAATAGGACATTAAGATGCGTCCCTCAAAAGAGCACTCCTACAGCGTTTTATTTAAACGGCAGCAGTGATGTTTCAAAAAGGCATAAAGAATTGATTGGGCTGTTAATTAATTTCGAGAAAAAGAATTTATTTTCTGAAGACACCTTTTGAAAAGGTGACTAAAAATTCACCAGCAATTTTATGGGTAACTCGTTAATTATTTCCCTGCCGTAATGCATGGATTAAGATGTTCACTGTAACCAACAAAGCTTTTGCCTACCGGCAGACAGCACAGGAGGAAATAAGGTGAACGTAAAGGCCTGGGAGAAGCACAGCTTGCAGTAACGACGGAATACTGTACAAGATACGGAAACACATTACCGACATCCTCTTCGTAGCCATACAGCATACCCAAGCCCAGCCATACGACAACAAAGGAAAGCTATGCAGGTTTCTCGGAAACATCGTTGTCAAGTCCGGGGTTTCAACCCGGTACACCACTTCACCGGAGCAGTCTATCTACAAACTGATCTGACTTGGGCGGCTAACCGGGAGCTAACGGTCCTGGTTAGCTCATTTGGTAGAGCGACTGCTCCGGTGAAGCGGTGGTCACGGGTTTTAACACCGGACCAGTACGAATTTTTCTTTACCTGAGAAGTTCTTGGCAATGGTGTTAAGCTTTACAACGTAGCCGTTTTTCTACGTTTTGGAGGATGCGAGTGAGTAATTACTCCCTCGTCACAAGGAAGAGTAGAGTGTCCACTTTTAGAGAACCCTAACTTGCGTCCCAGTGGGATAAAGACCCTGCGACATTTTAGAAATGACAGGGTCGGGGGTGATCCTGGAGAGCAATTTTTTCTTTGCCTGATAATTTTCTGTTAAAATATGCTTCTTAATACCATGGAGATCCAAGATCAATTAAGACTCATGTGACCAGTTATTCTGGGCCGTTCTTCTTAATTACAATTTATTGGTCGTTTTGATCTCCGTGATTTATATTCTCTGCCTTTATGTTCGTTCGCTTTGCTCTTTGTGTTATCTGCAGGCCACTGCCATTGTACCTTTTTACATTTTGCCCAGAAGCCTATCAAGCTCCTCAGTGCTTTTTGGTCTGTGTTCTGTGCTTTCTGTTCAGACAAATTAAAGACTGATTGTCTGATTAATTGACCCAGTAGCAGTGCCGAAAGGACCGCCAAGAAATGCGCTACTAAAAACAAAAACCAAAAACATACGCAAATTCTTTAGATATGCCGTATATTGAGCAGAAGACTTATCACAGCTCTCAGAACTACCACGTTTCATTCTTAAACAGTGAAAAATGAAAGTATTTAACATTTTTATCAGCTTGGTAGGACTTTTTAATTTTGCCATGATCACGACGAGTCTTTCTTTGCGATACAAAGGTGAGAACCTGAGCCTGGCCAATAAGAAGCTTGTTATTGCACAAAGTGCAGAAAGTTGAAAAATTATTCAAGGGAATTAACAAAGCGAGCGGGACATGACGTTACCAGGGCAGAATAGTTCATTTCAACATAACGACCGTTTGCTCCGTACGTCATGTTTGCTGCGTTACATTATTATTTCACGTTCCCCGGAGGACTCAGCCCAGTCTGATGAGCCACTTCTGCATTGCTGGGCTAAGTCTAGGGAGTCTTGTGCTGTATTCTGGCACAGGTTTTGCTCGGCGCTATCGTGTAATATGCGTAAGCCTAGGTGTACGTTTTCTTTGGCATTTAAGCGTTTTCAAGGCCTGTTGTTTTATTTCAAAATAAAGGTCTAAATTGCTAACACTGGGGGGAAGCCCTTTGTTGTTCTGTGTGGTAGGTTTGTTTTTTGTGAACTATAAATTATAACACTGTCTAGGAGTGTGCTGGCTGTGAGTGTGGTGAGATTTTGCGGGCTTTCGTGACTGCGTAAAAATCCTCTTATCCAATTCGGCTGAGCGACATTGAAATGATTTTATTAACTAGGAAAAGTAGAATTTTGTAGCATTACTCGATTTCGCGTGTAGTATGTGTTGGTTTATGTGTTATAAGACCACAGGGAATCCATACCAATTTTTCGCAAATACGTAATTAGTGTATAGGCAAATATAGAGCCCATCTTTGAGAAGTCTCCCAAGAATCTGTCCAGAGGGAAATTTAGTGCAATGGGTTGAAAATGGTCTGGTAATGTTGCAAGGGAATAAAACCCTTTTTTGTGACTAGGAATTAGATTTGATTCATTCCGCGGGGTTGGGAATTAGGTGCATCAAAATTTTAATATGAAAAATTGTTTGTGTTCACTCTATCAGGTTTTAATGAATAGGTTTGAGCCTTCGACGCAGAGTAGGGTTATATATGCTCTCAGGTTATGAACTACTTAGTCAGCATTGTGTTAAGTAAATGGCGTGTCATTACTTCTGCCTTGTTCTTACACAGGTATGAGTGGTGTATTAGGTTTTTTATATAGGCTTCGAAGGCTGATATGTGATATGTTCTTCTCACTGTGTGTATTTCCTTTGCGATAAAATAGTGATCGAGGTGTTTCTTGTACCGACTCTTCAGTTGTTGTTTAGAGTTTCGCCTTGTTTCCAGATCAGTGGTATAGTAATACTTTTTGTGCTATTGCTGCCTACTATTTTATATAGCAGTGTAATTGGGTTCACTTTTTAAATTCCAGTGAAACATGATTACTAGATATGTTTCAGGTTTTAGTCATGCTGTCTTGGTAACTATGGCGCATACGAGTATGGAGTGTGGTAGTGTGTTTTAATTTGGCATTTTGCTTTTTGCCAGCTTAATCTGTTGGCACGAACTTGTTTCCGACCTATCTCCACTTCTGTTACCCGCCGCATCTTATGGGTGTTGTGGGTGCTGCCAATGGATTCAGAGTATTTTTACTTTAGTTTTGTGATTTTGTTGTAGACATGTACGACGTGCTTTGAGCTTGTGACTGTGTTTATTGGTGCTTGGGATATCTCGAATGAACCGAGAACATGTTACTAAGTTGTAATAATTTTTCAGATACCGTTAGGTGTGCGCCTTTTTGTTTCCTTATGTAACTTTTGAAATATGCTCGGATCGGAGGCTTCACTTCAGCGGACACCACATATCCGCGTGGAGAAAAGGGCAACAGCACAGTTTTCCCAGTAACGCTTAGCATGCTAGGAGCACACAGTTTAGGAGCTTTTTAACTACGGGCGGATTCAAGTCAGCCATTTGGAGGAAGGTTTTGTGTTTTGCGAAACCGAAAGCATATTTCAAAAGGTGAATCGAAATAAGAACTGAAGTTGTGGTACGACCAGCAGGATATCTTGATCCGGCGCGAAATTCGAGTGTTGCTCCTAATCGCCAATGTAAATGTCTTATAAAGTTCAGAAACTGCAGGACACATTTAGGAACTGGATTTAGCGTGAAGAAATGTGCACTCGCACAGTCCATTAAATGTACCAAAATAAACGGGATAGATTGATAGAATTCGGGTGGAAGTCGCTAACTTTGCATGCGTTACGTGATATATTATCCACTTCAATAACAAAAGCCCATGAGGAGTAATGCGGGTCGTGTAATGGCATAGAATGAGAGACGTAGCTTCATCACTACTGATTTTCAACATAACAGAGCACTTTCCTTGAAACCCATCAGCAATTTATATTGAAAACAAATATACGAATATGAAAGCAAAAAGTACAGTACAGTCGCTTCAGAGGGTCCCTGACTAAAGTTGCCACTTTAACTTGGACACGATTGTTGAATGCTCTTATTTTCGAGATCTTGGTCAATCAACAAGTATTTCTAGATTATTTAGCATTCCGAAGACTTCCTGACGTTAGCTCTCTGTAGCTTGAATATTGAAGCAGTACGCTTCGCAGCTAGATTTGCCATGCTCTCATACTGCGCACCTACGGCTTCGACCATTACTATCACTCAGAAAGTGCCAAAAGTGAGTAACATCGCCCTGCTACAGCTGTGGTAGGTTACCTTAAACGCGGCAGCTCCTCACTTACTACCTCTTTATTACACCCTCGAAGCAGCTCATTAAAAATTACCGTTCAAGCACTTAAGCACCCCCGCCGTCCTGTTCCTGAAAAAAAAAGAATAAAATACGCAGTAAGGAGTATGATAACTGCTTCATCCTGCAACAATCTGGCTAGAAAAAAGTTATGGCAAAAATTCTAACAAAAGAAGCTCGGTGGGGATTAGACCGTAACCTCGCCAGTCAGCGGCCGCAGCAACATTTTTTTTAATCGACCGGCTGGTGCTGTGGTGTAAATGCATGCCCCCTGGACACACTTGATGTACAGCGTCAGGTGTGGTGGTTTGTTAGCGAGCTTCTCCCAAGCGTTCAATCCCGCTGTGCACCAAATGCGGGACGCTTGTGCCCGTTCCAGGGCGCCCGGTGGGTATCCGGCGGCTGGAGTCGAACTCCTTGCCTCCCGAAGCCGGGCCGGCCGATCAAGCCACTACGCATCGACTGCGGTGAGTATACGCCTTAGTAAAATCGGTCTTTCAACGCGAAAGACTGGTTAGACGGGGAAGGCTTTTCCTCTCGTTTGGCAAGTTATCTGGCAAGCGTCAATCATTTCGTGCTTGTCATCGATCTATCAGAAGGAATTTAAGAGCACGTTACTGCATGCAGTTTTTTTTTTGAACCAGCCCAGTGAAGGTAAGCATGCATCACTGCCGTCACATTTCCACCAAAATGCGGAAGATAGTAAGCAAGAATTTATTTCCTGCTGTCATGAATAACATTGCGTACTGTGCAAAGATTTGGCGAAGTTTTGAAAGGGCTTCGAATATAATATTCGAATATAATATTGTAAGGTTGTTTACTTTGTCCAGTAGATTTGCTCCATCTGCCTTCCAGGCACTCCGTCAAGTTCAATATTTTGCCGCCTTCTGTGTTAACCGATGTCTTCTGCTGCTGGCGCTGCTCTGGAATTTCTAGCCCACCTTGATTTTTTTTTCGTCGTCGGCAATTTCCTTGCAAAGACGCTAAATTTCTCATTTGCCACTATGTTATGCTTCAAGAAGTTCTTTGTAGATCTGACGCATGTCTTCGACGGATATCTATATGATAGACACAGTTTGATTACGTTTGAAGGAGTGTCAAATTTGTCTTTGCGGTTTGCCAGAGTTCCTCTCATCTCACGAAGCTTTATACTTAATTAGGTTAAATGCTTAGTGCCACCACCCTTGCTACGAGGCATCTGAGAACGAACGGTACGTCAAGCACTTCAGCATTTTGCTTCGTTAACCACTTGTCGCTTTTAAACAACGGTCCCCAACTCTCGCGCATTTCCTGATATGACATGCCTGGCTGCAGTCTGCATAGCCAAACATATCTTTTTGACTCCCGTCATAGCAAGCAGAGCAAATGTCAGCATGTTCTAGCGGCATTTCAAAATACAATGGGTCGCTTGTGCGAGGCTAGCATCGGCAGCGTCAGTCGAGTGGAAAGAATTTCGCGGCGATATTAGAAATGAGAAAAAAAAGAACCTCAGGTTCCAGAAAAGCTTTTTCAGCTCGTTTGGATTGCACATGCCGTCGTCGTCACTGTTCGATGAAAGAAAGAATTAAACGCTCTACCAGGCTTTATAACGATAAGGAAGGGACCTATGTTCACGTGATCTGCGAAAAGTGATCAACGTTAGTTCTTTCGATAAATGATCTACGAAGTAATGTCGCCACTCATGACTGCTATTGACACCGTGCTCCAACAGCTTGACAAATAGATAGAGAGGAAGTAGCCTATTAATGATGATTTGGTTTCGTTTGGTTTGGTTTATGGGGTTTAACGTCCCAAAGCGACTAAGGCTATGAGAGACGCCGTAGTGGAGGGCTCCGGAAATTTCGACCACCTGGGGTTCTTTAACGCGCACTGACATCGCACGGTACACGGGCCTCTAGAATTTCTAATAAGGGAGTAATTACTCATTGACGTCCACCCGAGCGCAGCCATACGGCCACAAAGGAAAGCTATACAGCTTTCACAATAACTTCGTAGTTAAAGAAAAATTCGTCCTGGTCCTGGGTTCGAACCCGGGACCACCGCCACACCGGAGCAGTCGCTCTACCAATTGAGCTAACCGGGACGGCAAGCTTATGGTAGGGCGAGAGCGAATTGATCTATAACTCGAAGCGGGAACAGTTCCCGCTTCGAGTGTTCACCTGTAGTGTTCACCTGTAGTGAACACTGCACCTACGCCGGCTGTGTACACAATACCAACCACGTCAGCAGAAAATAACGAAGCAACCTTTTTCCTATTTTCTTCCATTTTATCGTGGCGGCTTGTTGATGACATTGCCTGTTAAAGTGGTAGTCGACAAGATGGCAAAACATTTCGGAAAGTATACGGAGTAAGTTTTAGTTTCGTTCAAATAATTCCCAGTTGGATCCAATTGAAACCAACTCTAAATTTTCCATAAACCTGCTGGAAACAGTTTAACTGATTAAACATTCCACCTGGGTAATCTGCCTTATTTTCGTTCCTTGTGCCCCAGCCGCATGCCATCTTCATCAAAAGACATTTGGCGGTAATCTTGGTGGAGCAGGCCACACTAGACAGCTGGCAGTCGTGCGTGCATACGAAAACGCATTCGTGCACTCAAACCATAGAGTAAATGACTCAAGCAATAATTTTTATTTCTAAATACGTGGCCTCCTGTTAAGGTGTTCACTGTTTCTACTTTTGTACACGACAAGCGATTTGTTTGTTTCGAGGTATACCAAAGTGTTTTAAAAGGGTTGGTAACCGCCCCTTTCGCTCTGCTGAAGCATTTGTATTGTACGAAAAGTTGCGCGACAGCCTTAAAAAAAAACGGCTTCTAATGTTCGCACCTTGCTTAAGGTCCCAAATCATTCCTGTTGTGTTTTTATGTTATTTTACGGCAGATATTGCGCGCTGAAGTTCGGAACTGTGTGCACTTTTGATAAAGTTTATAGTGCCTATTTTTCTCCGTTAGGTGCCTAAAATGCAATTTTAGCCGCCTATTTATGGCGCCTAAAACGTAGTTTTTAGTGCCTAAAAATCCGGCCTCTAGTGATCATAAACATTGCAGAACACTCACATTAGGTCTAAGCAACAATTATGAGCAGAAAACGGTTCGCACAGAAACGAATCCCACGTTCATATGTCGACTGTAATGGAACAAACAATTTAAAGACAAAATATAACAAAAAGCGCTCTGCCGACCCTCTCAAACTTAGACGCATTCAAGATAAAGGCTGAACATGTATTTTATTCGTGCAGTGGTTTCATTCCACTGCATTTATTCACTCGGTAGCACGCAGGTTACTTCGGTTGCATGCGCATATTAGCCGGCATATGCATACACAACATTCATAATGAGCGTCCCTCAGCGTATGTATTCCGGCTTGAAGCAGGCGTTGTGTGCACGTCCTTCAGGAGTTGGAAACGTCGTTGAGGCTTTAGCGAAGCAGGATAAGTAAGAAAACTTAATTGCCGAGTCATTGCAGCCCTTTGTAACCTCAGAAAACTTGGAAACATTACCTT
Source organism: Amblyomma mixtum (assembly GCF_055824585.1). NCBI lineage: Eukaryota > Metazoa > Arthropoda > Arachnida > Ixodida > Ixodidae > Amblyomma > Amblyomma mixtum. Next base: position 146,644,993 of record NC_143015.1, on the reverse strand, counting down.
AATACGGATTAAAATTGTGTACGAATCATCCATTTGGGACCCGGATCAAGCACACTTTATTCTCAAATGATAGGCACTGCCAGACGGGGCTGTCAGATTCATCTTTTCAGATTATTCCCAACATACTAGCGTCACCGCATTGAAAGCGCGCGCCGCACTTGATAACAGACCACATCGTCGCTAATTACCAAACCTGGCACTCTTCCATTAACTTCATCGTCATGTTTTGCTCCACGACGATTTATTCCTATCACCACAAACATTTTTTTCCACTCCGCGATCACCCGTGAAAAGTTAAACACAATTCCTGCCACACTTCTTTTGGGAAAACATACACACCTCATACTGTAGTCGCCTGATATAATCTGCCAGCGCATATCACAGGTGAAAGTTACCTAAAAAGTTTCCAGACCTCCTAACGTAAATACCTGTCTATCATATTGTTCATTGCTTCTATCACTAGTTTCATCCAGATGTTCTGTTACACGATTTCAGTACTCAGCCGCGCAGGAATTATTTCTCCTCACTTTACGCACAAGGCGAAGTTTCGCACGAAAGGTGTGTATGGTATTGAGATGCGTATTCTGACATAAAATCAACTTGGTAGTTTATTAGGACTCTCCAATAATCCTCCACTTTAACCTGCCGCGACCAGCAGAGGAAAGGGTTAATTAGAGACATGCGACAAAAGCATCTCAGGCTGATGATGATGATCACGATGAAGTACTACGGCTAATAGAAGATGCTGACATACGCGATATAGAGAGCATTATAGTTACAATATTTCTAGTGTGTGGAGCAACCAGAACGCTTTTCGATCCTTTCTGGTGACATGATCGAATAAAGCACCTTTTCAACCAACGTATACAACACTGTGTTTTCTTAAAAACGCAAAATGTGATGTGCAGGCTGTTCTGCATCAGAAAATATTTAGGTAGCATTTATTTCTAGCTGGAAAGGGGTCAATGCGTGAACTTCCTTGAGTAAGGTTGCACATCGAGGTTGGATATTTATTATATGACTTCTCCCACTAAGTAACTTTGCATAACGCCTGCCAGAGATCCAGAATTTCTGGCTTTGAACTGTGGTGTCCGTGTTTCTTTGTCCATTGCAACTTCTTTCTTTAGTCTTTACCAGGAAATGAGTGGGTTCTCCAGAGAAGGAAGGGACACTCGGCATTAACTTGAAACGATTATTGCAGTGTGTGTTCTCTTTCCGGTGAGTGCTTTATACTATATTTAGCGTCAATGTAAACTGTTCTGCAAGTACAAGAGCCTGAAAGTGTTTTTATCGCCTGCTTGAATTCGGGCTTGAACCCCTGTCGGAAAGTCTGCAAATGCTCTTTTCCCTAAACATTCATGACCAATCAGCCCAACTTTTGCCTTCATGCGCCTCTTTTTGTTTGTAGCACAATGACTACCGCATACGGCCTAACTCACCTCCGCTACCTCGGCGTTTCTAGTACCGTTGCCGACTGTCAAACACGGAACACGTAATGCTTTTCAGATGGCAAGGCACTTTAAAGGTGCTTTAAGTCATGCGTTCAAGAAAGCTACTTGTGATATGTTAAACGTTGCCGTTTGGAGATATTTAATGAAAGTCGGCATTGTTGACTTCGTGTTTAATATGAGCAACGGTGACAAGTAAATATGTAAGGAATACATGCAAACTAAAAAGCCCTGGGAAAGCAGTGAATGATTTGTTGCTTGGCTAAGACATGTATGTTTTAGAAGGCAACTTGTTTTTCCAGGAAGTTTGTATTACCACAGCAAGCAAATCGACATTAATAAAGTGCTTGGCTAATACATGCATTTTTTTTTAAGGCAAATTGCTTTCCCAGGATTTTTTTTTTACCAAAGTCTACAAAGCGACATGAATAAAGTGCTTGGCTAAGACATTCATTTTTTTAAAGGCAACTTGTTTTCTCAAGAAGTGTGTATCACCGAGCTACCAAAGCGACATGAACAAAGTGCTTGGCTAAGACATGCATTTTTTTCAAAGGCAACTTGTTTTCCCAAGAAGTGTGTATCCCCGCAGCCGAGGTGATTACACGTTTAACACAGAGCTCCGACGCCGAAATCCATTTGTTTTCTCGAAGGGTTCACCATTTCAGCCAAAGCGGCAGCCAAAAATTGCGCGTAAAAACTGGCTTCCGCAACTGTATAGCCAATACCGTGTCTACACTAGCAATATGCCGAGGGTCCTACCATTAGTTATTATTTTAGTTATGAGGGTACTCTACAGGAGCGTTACTATAAGCTAGATCATCAAAATTATTCAATCTTCTTTATCATGGTTAAGAGAACTGCGTATATGAAGGCCATCTAATCAAGAATATTATCAGCATGTACCTCAACCACAGCGGCGGATATGCTCTTAGCGATGTTCCGACAGGAAAGGTGTGACTTCGTATGTGAATATATTTAGTTATAATCAAAGTTATCTGGTGAAAGAAAAGCTTGCTCGTTTCAGTTGCACATTCTGAAAATAAGACACAAAAGTTGATGCACTTTTTGTTTTGACGCTTGAACATTTCAATATTTGACGTAAACGCTGTGAAATGTTGAAACTAAGATAAAGTAAACTACACTGAAGTTGCCCTACAATTCATGAGAGCATTGAGGGGTGTGTTCCTAAGCTAAGTGATGTTATCTTCGGTTATTGCTACGAGCTGCGAGCGAGACATACTGGTGCATTCTTTGACTCTGAATACACCGAAGTATAAAATGAACTCAGTGGGCCTCAATGACATTGAGAATTCCTAAAACTTCAGAAGGAAATTTGATTCTCATGGCGCCTTTCTACCGCAACAGCGCGCGTGGTTACACCGTGTATACAAGTGATAAAGCGACGGCAGGCGCCCCCGTAGCCAGTGCATATGCTATGCTTAAAGCTTTGGTAGCAGAGCTGATGCCCACTATTGCTAGATTTGCTGTACTTCCGACACTTCATGTTTTCGCCGTTTTGGAGTAAGAATGAAGATGAAGCTCCAGTGAAAGCGGATATGTTTAATATTCCATCGCAGTGCTCTGTTGAGCTCCGTAAAGAAAGCCGCAGAATTTTATAGAGGATAGGTCGAAAATATGTATTAACGTGACCGCACTGCGGTTATCGCCACCGAAAACTTCCGGGTATTAGACAATTCTCTGATAGATCCGAAACAGGTATGACGTCATAGGTGGTCTGTCACACAATGAGTCCTGACCTGCTTGAGCGCAGGTTGATGTTGCCAGCCTGATTTCGCGCTTTTGCGGACTGGTCCTTATTTTGGGTCGCACCGAAATGAAAGAAAACAAAAAGCAGATTATTCACCTATGTGTCGTCACGTCGTTCACATGTGAACTGCTGCTTAACTAGAAAATATAGGTGATGAAAACATTAACAGGTGAAATCGCTATCCTGTTCCTGAGAACTATGGCGAGCATTTGTTGTTTTAAACCTAAAAGGTCGGACTCTCATATATTTCTTGCCGGCTTCTCGCGGTTTATGCCGCAGTTACACGTTGAAGGGAAGCGGAGTGAAAACTAAGAGATTGAAGGTTAGGTGTCCCACTCGTCCCGTAAAATTGGTAAATTGGTTTTTGAGGGAAGGAAATGGCGCAGTATCAGTCTCACATATCTCGGCGGACACATGAACCGCGCCGTAAGATGAGGGAGGAAAGTAAGAGTGAAAGAAGAAAGAGAGAAAGAGGTGCCGTAGTGGAGGTCTCCGGATAATTTTGGCCACCTGGAAATCTTTAACGTGCAGTGACATCGCACGGCACACGAGCGCCTCTTGCGTTTCGCCTCCATCGAAACGCGGCCGCCGCGGTCGGGTAGAATGCACTTTCGGGTTGAAAGCGTCCACGTCGCGTGAGCGGTAAGGTTGACAGCTCCGTCATTAGCTCGTGGCTCGAGACGATACTTACTGAGGTGAAAGTCAGACTCATGAACACTATCATTTATTTGTCAAATGGCTTGATCGCTAGAAACCGTGCAGTACCTGTATGCCTAGTGCGGTTTCCGCGCGTCCGAAAGACTTTTATCCCCAACTTTTTATCAGGATGGAAAGAAACGCTAAGAGTGAAACTTTGACGCTCCGTCATTCGCATTTCCTTTAAACACACTTTTACTTCGGTGGTAGCAAAAAGATGCTAGAGTTGTGCGTGATGGATTCTAGGACGACTCTAACGGCTTTTTCTTACCCCCCAGGTAAAAGCACCATAAAAAAAAATTCCAAAACAACCGCGCACAAGTGCAAGTTCAGGACGAGACTGTCAAAGCGACGGACTATCCTGCCGAGTGGACTAATGTCATCGGCTCCCACGAGAAGAAGAAAACAGCAGGAGCGCAAGCAGAAAACACAGGGCCCGCTTCACTGCCGGCGTCGACGTGGCGTTCGATGTACAAACACAACAGAATGCAGCTGCGCCCCATAAGGATTGTTGAGCGCCGCAACAGACAGATGGCGTAACTACCTCCGCCCGCAAGCCTACAAGGTAATTTTTCGCTCGCAAGAAGGCCTGTATCTACCAACCGTGCAGCCATAGCAGCTGCTCTGAAGCATCTGCGCAGCAGCCAACACACAGCCGGGAGAAGACGTCCAGCTACGCACTCATCCAAACAACATACCTGCAAGATGGCTACAACAAGCAGAGACACGGCACTGCAACAGGCACAAGATCGCCGTCAGCCGGCGATCTTGTGCCGGGCCGTATACGTCATGGACCAACACCACATGAACGTTTACACCGTATGTGGGGTCGTGCGGATGCCCAGGAGGCCTGCGGGACTCGAACTCTCTTGCTAAATAAAGTTTCTTCCACCCATCCATCCATTGTGCGTCTCTGTTGTGATTGTGATTTAGAGGAAAGGAAAGGTTGCTGTACCTGTCTCAGCGGTGGCTCAGTTGTTATGGCGCTTGGTTGCTGACCCGAAAGGTGCGGGCTCGACCCCTGCGCGGCGGTCAAATTTCGATGTGTGTGAAATTCTAGAGGCCCACGTGCTGTGCGATCTTAGCGCACGTTAAAGAACCCCGGGTTGTCGAAATTTCCGGAGCCCTTCACAACGGTGTCCCTCATAGTCTAAGTCGCTTTAGACCATAAAACTTCATAAACCCATACTCAAGCCGAACATGGCCCAAACACCACGTACGGTACCTCAGCCCAAGCTACTCGCGTTTACTTTCATCTCTACAAAATAGATGGCGCTGCTTTGCCGCAGCTCATGGCAGTCGATTGAATTGCTTTAGGTTAGAAGGTGATTGTTATTGGATCGCGTTTCAAAATTCTTATTCTCAATCCTATTCATGTACGGATCAGTACACAAAGACCCGCCACGAAGTAAAATGGCACAACGCATTCACTAGGTACACTTTTATTCAGTTCGAACAAACAAACCTTTGTGGCGTTGTTTAGCATGCTAAACCTCGCTACGAAGGCTTGTTGGTTCGATTACGCCCTATACTGTAACATGTTTGCCTACAATTTAAGGTTATAAAGTTCCATGTAATCTTTTATTGTTCATAGAATTGTTTAGCCTCCGTAAGAGCAGCATTGAAGAGAATTTTATTGGACCGTTGTCTGAAAAGGGACAACCGTCTCTCGGTTGTACAAAGTCGCAGTGCGGCGACTGATGTCGCCCGATACACAATGATACAGAGCGGCGGCTATTGTCGCACGACACGAAAGATGCAGAACTGCGACTATTGTCGCCCGAAACACAAAAATACAGAACCGCGACTATTGTCGCCCGACACACAGAAATGTTACCGAAGTGCGAGTATTGTCGCCCGCCACAAAAAAAAAAAAACGACCACAAGCGTCCCACGAAAGTTCATAGCGGCGTGATCAAGCGGCAAGTTCATAGCGGCGTCGACGTCTCTGTTGAGAGAGCAGTGCGCTATTGTGCGGGGGTATATGCGGCGCACGATCGCCGCACTGCGTGGCTCCCTTTCCTCGATGCATGCGTGTCTCCCGGAGTTTCGATGTGCTAACAAAGAGAGAGCCGGATGCTGGTGTGATATTGTGCGACGGGTTCCTGGATGCGGCCTGGTTAATTCGGACTTGAAGCCTGTAAGCGTGTGTGTACTTCCATGCAGTAAAGAAAAAAACCCGTTGCGTGTTCTGCGCTTGCTCGCCCCGCAGTCTGAAAGGCCTGGGTTCGAGTCCCCGTATCTCCACAAGATTTTGCACTTGGAGATTTTATTTGGAGATTCTCGTGTTAAAATGCCGCCAACAACAACGCCGACACCGGCTTTCCTGTGACACGGGGCCCTTAACGTTGTCGCGTTAAAATATGCGGCCCCTTAAACTGAATCGAGTGGAGCCAAGATTTCTGCTGGGAGTGTATAGACGAGTGTTAGAAGAGATGCGAGAGGAAATATCTGAAGGAAAGATGCACGTCGTAGCAACTCCGTGCTTCGAAGTGACGACGACGGCTGCTTTAGCAATAGGTACCCACCAAGCCACCTTCACCGCTTTACCCTAGCATGAAGACCGTCTAATCTTATACCTAGAGCATTGCTGATTTAATAACTTGCAATAACTTGCAATAACTTACAGCTTGAAAGGGCCTGAGGAGCTATGTAGATCGTCTACCAGCATAAAACGAGAGACGGAACTTAATCAATGCTGATTTCCAGCATAGCCGACAGCTTTCCTTGAAAAAAATCTGCTATTGGTACTGAAATATCCAAAATGCCCCAGATTGCTTTTATTTGGCAAACAGTGAGCCAGCTCTGACATCATTCCTTGAATATGAAAGCAAGAATTACAGTTAAGTCGCTTCAGATTTCATCTCACAAAGCAGTTTTCATTCCAACTTTGAGAAGATTGAGGTACGCTCGGATTTTCGAGATCTTGACCAATATAAAAACGTTTCTAAATTATTTAACGTTGCCAAATATTCACGGCGTCAAATCCGTGTAGGCTTAATGTTCAAGCAGCACGTTTCGCAGCTAGAATTGTCACGCTCTAACATTAGGCACGTGCAGCTTCTATCATCACCTGGACTCAAAAAGTTTCAAAGGCAAGAAACATCGCCCACATTACAGCTGCGCTAGGTTACTTTAACATCGGCAGGTGCTCTCTTCCAAATTCTCTATTACACCCTTGCCGCAGATTTTCGGACCTTGCCTTTCAAAAACATTAAACTCAGCACCTCCGCCGTCCTGCAATAGAAAATAAGGAAAAGTACACGTTGCGAGGTATGATAAGTGCTTCTTCCTGCAACAGCCGGTGGAGAAAAAATTACATTATAAATTCTACCAAAAGAAACTCGGTGTTGATTAGAGCGTAACTGCGCAGCCAGCGGCTGCACCAAAATTTTTTTTTCAGCTGCCGGCTGGTGCTGTGGTGTAAATGCATGCCCCTGGACACACTTGATGTGAAGAATCAGGTGTGGTGGCGAATAAGCGAGCTCTTCCCAAGTGTTGAATCCCGCTGTGCACGAAATGTGCGACGCTTGTACCCCGTTACAGGGGGCCCCGTGGGTATCCGCGGAATTATTCGAACCCCTTTCCGCCCGAAGCCGGGCCGGCCGATAAAGCCACTACGCCTCGACTGCGGTGAGTATACCACTTTGTAAAATCGGTCTTTCCACGCGAAAGACGGGTTACACGGGGCAGTCTTTGTTTGTCGTTTTTTGAGTTATCTGGCAAGCGTCAGTCACCGCGTGGTTGTCACCATTCCATCAGAAGGCGTTTATGAGCACGTTGCAGCACGCAGTTTTTTTGAAACAGCAAAATGAAGGCGACGATGCATCTGTGCCGTCCTATTTGTACCGACATGCTGAAAATAGTTTTGAAGCATTTATTTGCCGCTGTCATAAACGACACCGCGTTCTTTGGGAACATTTTGCGAATATTTGAAACGACTGAGATCTCCGAATATAAGAAAATGTGGCCACGCTGCCTACGGGCGCTCTCTAGATAACTACGGCTTATCACGAAATGTTAGCTGCTGAGTTCGCCGCATGCGTTTTGCGCTGAAGTTCATGTGATGCGGTGTAAGGAACTTCCTCTTTAAGGCTCCGTATGTGGATGTAGTGTTTTATGAATTAATGAATGAGTCAGAGTATGAAGAATTCAATCTAACAATGTCTATATAGGAAGATTTGAAAGGAAAAAGCTAGAAACGAACACACAAGACGAAACACGGGCGACGATGTTTCATCTTTTGTGTACCTTTCTTTTGTCAGGAGTGTGTTTTGCTCTGAATGAGATGAATATAATGACTGAAAACCAACTAGCCCCTCAGCAAGCTTTTCTCGAAGGTAATGGTCCGTTTTTCTTATCTGTAGCAAGATCTTTCTTTTGAAGTGTTTCCATTCATCGCATCGAATAGTTAAAACTGCCACAGAAAACCAATGGGGAACGCTTTTGATGATGGAAAATAACATAAATGAAAAAAAAAATGCAAAGCCTCTGTCCGGCGATCTGCGGATATATTGATTGTTATAGTGAAAAATTACATTATAAGAAAAAATTGCGTCCATAAACGGTTTTCAGCTGACAACTGGCTTCGTCCAGAATTGTTCGGTATGCTTCTGCGCACGTGTGTCGCAGTCGCCATTATTGCAAATGTCGTGAACACGATGGCGTCAACCAGGAAGGGCAATGCGGGCCATATACTAGTATGCAGCTAATGCCGTTCTGAAACACTACGGAATTCCAGGTCAGTCGAGAGCTTCCGTTGAAAGCCATATAGTGTTATGAGTTGAAATTACAGGAACCACTAAGTGCTCAAATTTGGCATCGAGTGTGTCCATTTTGCTTTTATTACGTGAATCTGAGAGCAAATTTTACCGTTATGTCGTTAGTGAAAATGACACCGTCGTCAGGCTGCACAGTGCGCCTGATAAAACAGTTGTCATTCTATATTTGAGAGAATTTTGCTAAGCCCTCATTTTCAGGACCTTATCAATGACTACGTTTGCCGGAAAACCTGGCATGGTGGTGGTGGTGGTGGTGAAAACTTTTATTTTGTGAAAAAGAGTTTGGGAGCAACAGAGTGGCCCCGCTACATGGTCGGCGTCCCTAGTCCGGGACACCGCATGACGAGGCCCCGTCTCTCGGCCGTTTCACCAGAGCCCTTTGGGACTGAAGAGAGGAGCAGTTGAGGAGGGCAGTCTCCCATGCCTCTCTGGAAGGGGTAGGGGAAGGGGGTAGGTATGGATTTTGAGTACATGCCCACACCATGTGGAAGATATCACAGGTCTCCCGACAGTGCGGGCATCGCCCATCCGTGTTAGGATCGTAATGTTTTATTATTGCAGGACAGAGTAGAGTACCTGTCTGCAGGCGCCTTAAAGTTCGCTCCTCCGTCTTACTCAGCCCTTTTGCAGGGGCCGGGAAAAGGCGGTGGTTGTCGCTATAATGTGTTAATATTTCCCTGAATCGCAGCAGCGACTGGTTAGTCGCCGAGCCAGAAGAACTGGGTTGAGGAGCCCGGTGAGTAAGCGCTCGGGCAGCCGCGTCAGCGGCCTCATTAGCTCGTAAGCCCTGGTGGCCAGGAGCCCAAATGATTCGTTTGGGTGTTGGATCAGTGGCAGTCCGTCGTAGATTACAAGCAGCTAAGGGGGAGATCTCCCTTGTCAAGTAATGTTCACATGCTTTTCGGGAGTCCGTGATTATTCTCGAATTGGCGTGGGCGGCAGCCAGCGCTATCGCTACTTCCTCGGCCCGCATTGAATTCGGGGCTCCAAAAGAGAGTCCATGAACGTGCATTTCCTGGGGAACGACAGCGGCCGAGTAATATCCCGTGGGCGATTGCCCTGCTCCGTCAACATAATATACACCGGGTCGGGAGCCGTGTTGTCTCTCAAGAGCCCGAGCACGCGCTTGTCGTCTGTTTTCATGCATGTCGGTGTCCATGTTACGGGGGAGCGGGTAGACCCAGAGCCTATGGCGCCATAGTACTGGGATACGATCCGCCTCCTCTGAAGTGCAGTCGTGTTGGATGTGTAAGCGGTTTAGCAGGCGGCGCCCAGGAGCTGTCTGCATGAGCCGCGTGTATTGGTTCACGAGGTGGGCCTCCCGCCGCTCCTGGTAGGAGTTTAGCACCCCCAATGCCTTGAGTTTTGCATTAGAGGTAGCCACCGGGAGATCCAGGGCTCGCTTAGTTGTCTTGCGGATGATGCCGTCTATTCGCGCCTCGTCTTGCTTAGTAGTGCGGAGATATGGCGTGGCGCCGAGGATTCGGCTAGTCTCGAAGGCATAGACGAGCCGAAGCGCGTCTCTGCCCCGCAGACCACCCCGCTTGTTGGAAACGCGGCGGATCATGGGCCCTACCTGTTCGCCTACTCTCTTTTGTTTCGCAATAGTCGAGTCCGGTCTTAGTCTCTGGTGAATGAAAAGGCCCAGAATACGGAGCTCCCCCACCTCTCTAATAGGACCTCCTGACAGAGAGATGTATATTGCTGTCCTATCCTTTGGGTTCGCTCTGGTATGCAGAAGCTCTGATTTCGCTGGAGCACATTGGAGTTAGTTAGTTAGTTTATGGGGTTTAACGTCCCAAAGCGACTGAGGCTATGAGAGACGCCGTAGTGAAGGGCTCCGGAAATTTCGACCACCTGGGGTTCTTTAACGTGCACTGACATCGCACAGTACACGGGCCTCTAGAATTTCTCCTCCAAAGAAATTCCAGCCGCCGCGGCCGGGATCGAACCCGCGTCTTTCGGGTCAGCAGCCGAGCACCATAGCCACTGAGCCACCGCGGCGGCGGAGCACATTGGAGCCCACAGTCATTAGCATACGCATCGACTATGGAAGCAGGCTGCTGAAGGCGATCCTCCATGTCCCCAAGGCTCCCCTGAGTGGTCCAAATTGTAATATCATCTGCATATAACGCGTGTTGAATGCCTTCCACCCGGGCCAATTGGCTTGGGAGGCGCATCATAGCAATGTTGAACAGGAGCGGTGATAACACTGCTCTCTGAGGGGTACCCCGTGTTCTCATCATGTAAGGGCGGTATTCCTCGCCCTCAATCCGAAGAAAGGCCTGGCGATTAGACAAGAAATCTCTTACATACGCGTAGGTCCCAGCCCCACAATCGGTAGAACTCAAGTTGGCCGGGACGCTTCCGTGTTTCACATGGTCGAAAGCCCATTTCAGACCAAGGGCGACCATGGCTTTGTCATTGTGTTGCATAGTTGTGAGTCGTATTACATCCCTGTGCAGCTGGAGAACGACAACCTGTGCAGACATGTGAGGGCGAAACCCGAACATGGTGACTGCAAGGAAGCCCTTACTCTCCTGGCGAATTCAAGGTGTGAAATCAGTGTAGAATATATGAGGAGTATGCTTTGCAGCTTGTCATGAGATTTTCTCATTGCTAACGTCCAGCTTCTATTATCGAAATGTCGAAAAAAGCGGAAAAGAGTGCTTAGGTTATTGAGAGGATGCTGAAAAAAGTTCTGATTATTCCATAGCAAGCGCTGTAGGCTTAAATGTAATATTGAAGCTAGGAGATCATCAAGCGGTCGAACGACATATCTGAATGCGCAGTGGCACATGGCGCTCAGCCGTGCCCTTTTGATTTGTGTTTGGAGGCATACCATTTTTTTCGACCGCGAACCCAGTATTTTCAAAAGGAGGCAATAACTCTCTCCAAGGTGCCGCCGCCATACATCGCGCAGGTGTGCGCTTACGTGCAGCATACTAACGTAAGACACTTCTTGGGAGTGATCAATAAGCGCATGTAAACGTCAACTGTATTGTTTCTATGTTTTGGTCCTTACCTATGTGCAGTCACAGGCAGGTGAAACTGTACGTTTGGGCTGTAATAATTGCACTAACGAAAAAAGGACTCTGCTAGTTAAATGAAGCAGCCAAGGCTAAAAAGAAAACTTTCCTAACAGCTCATCCACGTGATTGTTGGAAGCAAATGTCATTGTATGTACCTCTCTCTCTCTCTTCCTCTTAGAAGCCTTCACTGGTTGGAAAATTAAGATACTTAAGTAAGCAGTCGTCCTATTCCAGGTTCTGTCCCTTGTTGAAATTTGTTCAACGCTAGCTGTTTGCTAGTCGACATAACAGTTTTTCTTCAGTTGCATGCAGCAAGCGGTGGTGCTGAGGCAAACTAGAAACGTTTGTCCAGATTTCCTACATGCTCCATACCACGAATAAACCCAAAACAGTTTGAATTAGCATGCCATAAACATTTCCCAGAACGCTGTCTTCACTAGAAGAAGCGTACTAATGCTAACTATAACGACGAAAATATTATGCACGGGTTTTAAATGGTCGTTCGTGCCAGGGCTCTCCACCATGCAGTGTTTTATTCCGGCCAGTGACTGACCAGTAAACATGGCAGACCTTAGCAATAAATACGAAGGAAGCCAGCAATCATGGAAAGCAAGAATTATGGGGGAATGGTTCTATTTTTTTATAATTTTCAATGGAGGTCAATGGGAAATCAACACCGTAATTATTTTATACCTGGAAGATAACAACTGATTTGAAAGTTGAAGAAAAAAAATGAATGGTCAGGTAGAACGCTGCAATACTTTTTAGTTTGTTTTGTTTCACAGACTTTTGTTCAAAGATGGATGTTTTATTCAGAAGACCGCACTTTCCTTTTTCTTCCCCGGGTCACGACTTTGCTATACAATGACATCTTTGCCGTGGAGGCGCATGTAGCCCTGTTTTCTGCAGCGGGAGTGTTGTCTGGACGATTCAAACCTCTTACCTCTCCATACGGTGCCGACAAAAGCAGCCGCTATAATCCGCCGGAGGTCAGTGCACTGGAATCTATCGATAGTCTTCTTTCTTTCTTTCAAGAAGATTAACAAGTTCGGGGGAGAGCCCCTCACGAGTTATTCCGTTAAGAGTATCCCACGAAGAGCACAGTACCTTCTGCTCTCTCTCATTGCTCTAGACAATTGTCAAAATAATGACTGCATTTTACTGTTGCACACTTGTTTACGACCACTTTGCAAACATCTTCATGGTCGTTGTCCACTCGCTGTGCTTACAAAGCTGCAAAAGTGAACAAGGAACACCACGGTTTACATAGCAGATAGACGATACAGAGAAATTACGATTCACGCATCAGGAGAAATGTGAACATACTTAAAAAGGTCACGTTCGACTGAAATAGAGCTTTTAATATTCGCTATACAAGAAAGCAATCAAAATTGTCCCCCGGGCATTGCGACAGTCCGGCAACAATAGGATCAGAAACGTGGAGTTCCATAAGACTGGCGAGCTCTGTCGGTGGTGCGCTGAGTCATCGACAGTCATGGTGACCATAGCCGTTGTGCGGTAGCGCATTCTTCAATTGAACCTAATTGATATTACTAACAGCACAGGCTGAATTGCGGAACTGAGCACCCTTCTCTCATAGACGAGCTACTTCTGATAGTTACCTCTTGCTAAAGTGGGCCCCGCATACACACAAATGTCTACTCTGTAAACGCTCACTCACCCTCCATATGGGGCGCGCGTCGCCTTTGGTTATGGAGAAGGGAAGATTCGAAAAAATGCTAGTCATTTCTGCCCCAGACAACTTTGCTGCTTTAGAGGGATAGGGATAGTGTAAGGCGACACAGATGCAAAGATACACGCTCTCCGGCGGCAATCGGAGCATTTTTCTTCGTTCCGGTATATTCGACATCACGCAAAGAAACGCTTTTTTGTACCCTTTTTTTCTGTAACGCAGTTGTCCTAGGTATGGGTCTTACGTGACGAATCAGATGAGTGTTAAAGTAAAGAAAAAAAATGAATAACGCTTTACCGTAGTTAGGCGACAGGCCAATTGTGTGTGCTAGATTTTCACTTTCACTTTGGTTTCAATTCGACGCTCGGTTTTCAGTCAGGCAGGCTGAAAACATAGATCGGCGAAATCAATGAGTGGGACCCTTTGTACTAGCGGATTTAAACTTGAGAGGTCTTTTAAATTCCGCAATATGCGGAATTCGTCACTCTCTCGATTACATTCATAGATCACTGGGAGGTCTCATTTCAATCCTGATACAAAAATGGCGCAGCGATTAAGCGATGCGCCGCAGCCCAGTGATGGCAGTGTCAGCTATCGCTGTGTCTTCATAAAGCGAGGCAGCTCTTACCGAGAAACCAGAGACAGACAGAGGCAGCCAGCGTCGACTGACACACAGCGGCGAAATCGGTCAGTGAGGTCTCAGTGCTAACGTGCTAAAGCGCAACGGCAGTCGTCAGCTAGAGTTGATCAGAATGGTGCACAGAGTCGGTTGGCATGATGTTCCGGTCACGAGCAATTTACACCAGAGCGAGCTCATTAATATGCGCCAGTTTTTTCATTCTTATGGCATGCTATAATCAGCTATGCGTAGCCGCGGTACGTAGCAGTGCCACTTCAGCGCCGTCGGTCACTTGTGCCTCATTTGTACAGTCGGCGGCTTGGCCATCTGGCGGCGTTTTAATGTTCGTGCCTGCTTGAGACTGACTGTCCCTGCTGCCGTGAACTTCAGGCTGCGATTGTACCCATGCGCTTGCGCTGTCTTCAGCCGTTGATGTTTCTGTCGCTGCCACGAGCGTAGCCTGCGCTAGTTTCAAATTGGTCCTCCTGGCCTTTAGCTGGTCGATGTAGGGGCGGCGTTTCTCCCTGCCTGCTGTATTTACGGTTGCCATGCTTGAACCGTCGGTGGACTGTACCACACCTGGCTTCCATTTGTCGCCCACTCCGTAGTTCTTGAACCAGATTTTCTTGTGCAGCGGTTTTCCGCTGTTGCGCGCCACGCACCTGCAGACGCAAAGCGTTGTGACCCGATATTGTGCAATAAACAGCCTGGTTGATAGATATCCGAGAATCATGGAAGCCAGTGTTTTCCCGCTTGGTAGAGAAGTACAGCCGGTCAAATCTTTAGCTGGCGTGCGTGACGGCCGCGTTTTACGTGCTCCTGGTGCTTATTACGGAGCAAACTTGCGAAAATGTCCAATTTAAGCACAAGCTCACTAAGCCCGTGCTTACTATTGAGTTTTCCGCAAGTTTGCATCTTCCGAAAGCGCAGGAGCGCAGAAAAAGCGCCCATCGCGCACGCCAGCTAAAGATTTGGCCGGCTGTACGCCGATAATGAGAAAGAATGCGGTCCAGACGATTTTTCAGACTACCGCGCGTATTTTTGTTTAACCCGGCGTACCGCCCTTTCCACCAGACCTTTAGACTGTGGCTTGTAGGGAGCTGTCCGCGTATGACAGATGCCACTGAGCTTCATATATGTCCTGAACGGCTCGCTAGTAAACTGCGGCCCGTTGTCCGTCACAAGGGTCCTCCGCAAGAACGTAGTCTATAATGCTTCACTTGTTTGTCCCGAACTGGCAGCCTTCACTGCAGTTACCTCGATCCATTTGGTATAAGAATCCAGCACAATCATCAGCATGTAACCTTCCATAGGACCCGCAAAATCAACGTGTATTCTAGACCACGGCTCCTCTGTTTCCGGCCAAGGAACGGGTAGTCGAGCAGGGGGCATGCTGCCACATTCCATGAATGTTGGACAAGCTTTGACCAGCTTCTTGTTGACTCTTGTCGCTCCGCAGCGCGAAATACGTTTCCCGCAGAATTTTGCGCTTTGCGCTTTGCTTGCCTGTCTGTGCAGCAGCGACCAACCGCTTATCTTTTCTGTGCTGACAGCGGGCTCAGCGTCCTGCTCTGTTTTCGCAGCTGAATACATTGTGACGCTTGACTCATTTTCTCCGCCATTAGCAGCGTTTTGGGCCTGCTTGGCCGTCTTCTCCCCGCTGCGTGCAGCTACGCAAGGGCCGCTAAGAGACCGAGGCGTGCCTTCAGTACCGCTGACTCACCGACGACTGCAGCACTGATGTCGCAGAGCGTTGGGAAGGCCAGAAGGAACAGATGAAGAATTATAAAAACGAGACTAAGATCATTTAGTCGATAGCCTGTGCTACAAATGGCTGCAGCAGATAGCTACAGACCCGCTGCGGTGGCTCAGTAGCTAAGGCGCTCGACTACCGAGCCGGAGTATACCCGGGTTCAAACCCGACCGCGGCGACCTCGTTTCGATGGAGGCGGAACACAGAAGGCACCCATGCGCTGTGCGATGTCAGAGCACGTTAAAGGTCCCAGGTGGTCGAAATTATTTCGGAGACGTCCACTACGGCACCACTTCCTTCCTTTCTTTTCTCAGTCCCACCTTCCTTCCCTTTCGGCGTGGTTCAGGTGTCCACTGAGATATGTGAGACAGATACTGCCCCATTTCCTTTCCTGAAAAACTAACCAATTATTTAGATAGCTACAGACGCTGAAGACAGGCAGAGTAGCCTAAACCATTCGCAACAGAGTGTTCTTTCGCCCACTTTGGAGCGCTCTAAGCACTGAGATGAACCTTTTTACGTGGTGGGCTCGATTCTCTCGTGAAGATTTGCCTCTAGTTTTGGTGCCGGCTTCAATACACGAATTACGCATGGGAGTTTTAAATGGCTTGGCAAAAATAGCTGAGGTAGTCTGTATTTAAACTCGGGCTGTCTCCTGTAGTTGGGAGAAAAAAAATTCGTTGCCACTGTTCCCGCAAAATTTGATTTTATTGAGAAAGTTCTTCGCTACTGTTTTTATTCAGGTTTTATTAAAGTTTCAAAAGCCCGAAACACTGCAGACAACTTCTCTTGCTTCAGCGCTTATAACGTTAAATATCCCGACATCCAAAAAGGAGTGAAAGATTTCACATGGTTTTCAATTAATATCTTTTAACCGCTGCCCTGTTTTTGCTGGAGCTGCTGGAGTTCTAAGCGTTGTGCTTCTTCTTGTAGGTATTTTTTGTATGTTTCTGAACACTTGGGGATGTTCTTGCAGCAGCCCGGAAACACTTCACCGTAATCACCAAGTAGACATAAGGGGGCGCGAAGACTCTTGCACCTGCAAGAAATGTTAGGCGATGATTTGACATATCCATTGAGGTTTGCATGCGGTTACGGCCTAAACTATTAGTATTTTAACCACGGCTTGTCTTCGGCCATAAACGCTAGGACGACCGACAAGGAAGCAAAAGATTTCATTTTAACGCAGTGCGCTGGATCGAACAACGAAAACTTACGACAGAAAATAGGACTGCCTGGCATCAAAAACATTAAAATAAGACTGCCTGGCATCAAAAACCTTAAAAACTTCACAGATGCTATTCATTTCTTGTCTCGCTGGTTCCTGTAAAATAAGTGCGTAAAGCAGGTTGCAAGCTTCGTTTCCCACAACCTGATCTAAGCTAATAATGCTCAACAACACATTGCTTTGGTTTGGTTCAGTGTAGTGTTTAGTGCTGAATATTTGACAACTTTACTTTTCTTCAAAAGGGTAGATATTTGGTTATGCTGTTGCACAATTTCGAGCTCTCTCTCTCTCTTTCTCTGTGTGTGTGTGTGTGTGTGTGCGCGTGTGCGTGTGCGTGCGTGTGTGTGTGTGTGTGCGCGTGCGCGTGTGTGTGTACGCGCGTGCGTGCGTGTGTGTGTGTGTTTGTGCGTGCACGTGCGCGTGCGTGCGTGTGTGTGTGTGTGTGCGCGTGTGTGCGCGTGTGTGCGCGTGTGTGTGTGCGAGTGCGTGTGTGTGTGTGTGTGCGCGCGCGTTTGAGAGAGAGAGAGAGAGTGCGGGCGCCCTATTGTGCGGGTCTTGGTCGCGCTACTTATTTTTTGGTTCACTGCCTGTTTTATGAGCAAGAATAAATGTGTTGGGCACATAAAATATGTGCATATGTGTTCATAATAGCTGCTGCCGTTGTGAAGCGAGCGATGGCTGGTGTAAATTTTTTACACTGCCTTTCTTATGCTGGAATAACTTTTAAGAGCGTTATATCTTAATATTCACGTTTGTCAAGGACGCGTCTGTCTTCAGTAAAAGTCAAATTGACCAAAACTGTAACGATGTGAACCCACTATACAAGAGCAATCGTGGGCGCCTCGCGCCTAAACTGATGCCTATACTTTCGATCCGTTACATATGTGCCAGTATAGCGGCCATCGAAGTGGGACCTCCCCCACCTCCAGGAACACCATTTGGATAAAATTTGGGAGACATCCGTTTGTCACAGAATGTTCGAAGTGCGTGAGATGACTTTGCATTCTCCTGAGGACAAAATAACTGATTGAGATGAAGCCCAATATATGTGTGTGATTCGCAACGACAACCTTTCCGGCCCCAAACCTTGCACTCCGAAGACCTTCAGACAGCCATTACGGCTGAACCGCTTGTCTCAGGGTGTCCGGGATAGTGTAAAACGATTTGTCATGTTGTAATGCACACATTTATAAAATTTGTAGTGCTGATATAGCGATGAAATGTACCGGATATAACGAAGGTGGCTGTAAATCACAATAGTAGTGCAAAATCCAAGAGATAGATGGCGTTATTTGTGTATTAGAAGGGACGTTTCCGTATAAGAATCATCCGCGGATGTTTGGATTTGGTCTTATCCACGTTTGCTGAGCACACCGAAGTCATCACATGTAGCTCCCGCCCCTACTGCTCTTACGACTGAGGCAGTGTTGGAGGAGAATTTGTTTCAGTAAAGGCTGTTGTAGAACATTATGAAAACGCTACTCTTTAGGCTCTGCAGGGCGGCTTTTGAGGTATTGCATGCATCTTTAAGGATGAGGAAATGTAAATGCAGGCAGACCACTTTCGGCAAGGAAGCTGTCGCAAATTTTCATGTCCTGTGGGGCATAATAAGGGCTGAAACTGCATTGCATTCCGACGTTATGACCCGATGAGATTGCAGTGCAGAACTATATGGAGCACAGCGCAACACAGTATCACGTAGGATAATGGTGGAAATCATCGCAAGCACCAGAGGAGCAAAACTGCAGAGGTGGTGTCAGTCCTGTCTAATACTTCCACACTCGAGTACTAGCAGAGCGTCATGGGTGTCTTTCACAAACGGTGTCTTTCACAAACATTGGCGGGTGGCAGTAGCAAAAATTTACGACTGACGATACTCCTCTCTTAAGTATCCTGCTTTGCGCTGGCTAGTCTAAACGCTGTAATATTCGTTCTGTCAAATTGGCTAGCGCGTTCATGGGCAGTATCTGAAGCCCATGCTACGTACGTTTGAGCTGCCGTATGTTTTCGTACTCTTCACTTTCCTGCTACGTGGCGACTAAGAGGCATTTTGAAGCGTTTGAAGCATGTTCACGACCATGAGTCCCGTCCGATGGCGGTAAAACTGCACGAAGCGAGAGCCGAGGTGCATGCTGTGTGTGATCGCACGTATCACCCATGCGCGCCCCACGTAAAGACGACGAAGGCAGCGTGAATCACATACAGAGTTGTTTTCACGTCGTCATAGAACGCAGCTACGGGAGGGCCGTCGTGGGTCGTGAGTACCATAACTGTGCTATAAAAGCCGTTCCTTACGAAAGACATTGCAGGCAGTATAAAGTGTGATCTTCAAAAAGGAAGACGAAATTGGCACCGCACTGATCATTAAAGCTGTTTCAGACATTATAATTTTGTTTATGGGAAATGCCAATGTTCCAAAAGAGCAACATGACAAGAGACCTGCTTAGCCATTGTTAATGCGGCTACATTTTTTTTCATAGTTATCTTTAAAGGCACGGGCGAATTGTCGTCTTTAAGCGACTGCTTCATAGTGCTGCGTATAAAATGTTAAACGGGGCATGATTCGGAGGCGTTAAGTCCGCATCTCTTGGACGCACCACTTCGCACCACTTCTGTGCCAGTGAAGGACTTGAAGCAAGTGTCCCAATCTGCGATTCCTCGTGTACTGCACGGAATTACTAATGCAACCACCTGTTATCTCTAAGGTTAGAGAAACCTCCCACACGAGGTCTACTCTTTGTTCACGTTCCAACGACAATTTTGTGCACTGAAGACATCTTAAAAAAGGCAGACATAAAACGTTCACAGTAGATCATAGCTTTTTTACGCAGGTGCCTCATAGTGTGGGAATCGCCGATCACGCGTAGCCATGTTCCCGGAGACCTTGCTGTACTACCTCCCAGAAGTTTTCCTTCTTGTGCTGCCCGAAGTAAAGTGATGGGGCACGTGTCAATCGGCCATGCAATTCACGGCCATGCATGCAATTCACACCTGGCCTTAAGTTTGCCGATACCGCACGAACGTAACTTCGCTGTCTGAGAGCCTGACTACACTAATCCAATAGGGTCGCCCCCGTTCCATGTGACTTTCATGGCCACTCCTATAAAGAACCCTCTACAAGTCTTCAGCTTCATTGGACACAATATACCGCACACAGGCATACTCTTTTACTCCTCCTCATTCTGCTTCTCACAGGCCGGTAGATGTTCTACAACAAATGAAAGTGACTGCCAGGGTGATTTCTTCCTGCGATACTCAGAGCGCGCTCTTCACATGTCTAAGGACGCATTTTGTGCTTGAATGCTGCTTTTATATGGTCATGTGGAGTAGAATTCTGGAACTACAGACTGCAATACAGGTTCTTCAGATTTATTAAGCCAATTGCAGGAGCTGCAAATTAACAACTAAAATGGTGCATCGCACCACAGAACAGGAAAATCTGAAAAAGTAATGTTAGCCAAGTACGCATTTCGCTGATTTCGAATAGCAAGTATAAAGTGTCGACCTTTTTTAGCGTACAATTAACTCTATGCAGTAATAAATTCTCGACTTGGAATACCACGGCGCATTTCAACCTGATGATTTTAGTGGTAAGTCTGAGGAGCAGGACAAAACTGAATGTGAATAAAAAAAGAAGGTTGTTACGGAAATGTTTTAAGTAACAAAAAAAGAAGTGTCAAAAACCAATTTGCGTAATTTCTTGAAGATTAATAAGAAAGAAGGAATGCTTGTTAAAAGGACACCAATATTCAAGGAAAAGAAAAATAATCCAGAACGACTACTGAAATGCGAACCTCATGAATGTAAAGCTTCTGTAGCAGAGCGCAAAAGTTGATGAAGATAATTTAAAGAGTGTGCACCACGGTCAATTAAAAGTTGGGCGTTGGTGACATAACTTGGGACTTAATGCAAGGGAGAAACTATTGAGACGCAAGCATATGCTGAATACAGACAGAAGTAGCGTGCTCACTGACACGAAATAGACTATTAAACAAATATGCAACAGTGTCATCAATAAAAGCAAGCAGCCTCAAGCTATTCTTTTTGGCTACGATACACATATCGTTGTCATCATTGTGGCACGTCTACAAGATTAAATTCATAAAGGATATGTTTTAGTACGAGAGCATTTACATTATTGTATTGTAGAAACCACCCAGTTTCTCCATAGCAAATTCTCTGCTTTGCCGAGACGGTCTTGACGTTGTTATAACCACCGCCAAGTTCTAAAATATCAGAAGAATGTTCCAGTATTTGCCATTGGATTATAGTTCGGGATTATAGAACCGCAATCAGTCTTCCGTGTTAATATACAAACTAATCGCTATGAATCCACCTTGAACTGTGTTTTCAGACAGGCAGGCTTCGAAAATTAGGGGCGTCCTTTGAAATATTTTGGAGTGGGCCAACCTCTAAATGCTATTGCGTTTTCTTCGTTAAGAATGTGGCCAAGACAAGGAGCTTTTCTACACCGTTATTATGTCTTTATGCGGAATGAATTGATACGCTTCTTTTTTACTGAAGAGTAATCCTGCAATGCTAGACCGTGAAACTGCCAACTGTAACAGTGCTTCCCTAATGTCATAATGGGCTGTCTCATCATGCGCTCGCCTATATCTTGCGCCCTATTCTTGCTTATAATAAGACCGCACCATTTGAAACCATGTTTGCAAAAGATTTCGCGTGTGCTAAGGTTGACAGCGTAGAAAATTACTTTGAAGTTTGCCTTAGGATCATTGACGGAGCTGATGCCGCTAAGCTTTTGCTCAGTTTTAAAGTCGTGCACTCATGCTGTAGAGCAGATTTGATAATGACCAAAGTGTAAAGATTCTGTACATCTAATTCATGGGTGACGTTATGTACCTTGTCCTAGGAAAGAAAGCGAATGCTCTTCAGGGGACTACGTGCACCTATTAGTATCATCCAAATGAGTTAGGCTCCTTTGAGCGAAGATGTGAGGCCTGCTAAACGACTTTACTGTCAAATCATTTGCTCCTCTTCATTCATAATGCTTCGGAAAAATTTTGGAACTATTTTCAGCAACAATCCGTACTGGCAACGATCCATATAAGCACATTGCTCACCAAAAAATGTGTTATTGCTGTGAAATTTAGCGTGGTTATCTTTGCGCGTTTTCTAAAACCGCCTTCAATCTTCCAACTGAAGTTTTATGTTCCATGCCTGAGCATTTTCGAATAGAGCAACGCGGCATATCTAGAATGCTACTATTTTTTAAGGGCGTCTCTCATACCCTTAGTCGCTTTGGGACGTTAAACCCCATAAGCCAAACCTATTTTTTAAGTAAATGCGAGTCCTGGTCCTAACGATATGGGTTCCGGAAAGTTCTAGCGTCAACGTTAATACGACCCCGAATAAAGGTCCTCGGAAAAACAGTACCCGGAAGAAAGGTCCCGATTTGCAAAGTAGAAAAAAAGTGTCCCAAAATGAGTGTCATCCAACGTATCCTAACATGCAGTGACAAGCATGCGGGCACCTCTGATGGGACGGATTTAAAATCTTTTCCGATTGAAGGAATCACTGAGTCATTAACTCAACGGGATGGTCAGAACAACGCAAGCGTGGGGGTAGTTTATCACAGAAGGCTCGGAAGACTTGCACCAGAAAAACAGGGTAATGATAGCGTACGTGGCACAAGTACTGCGCGTGTACTGTAAAAAAGTAGAGCTATCACATGAGCCGAACTAAACATAAAGGTTGTGGTAGTTCAGTGCCTGTCGTAATGCACCTGGAGACAGCAGCTTCGGTAATTATACGAGTTAGCAGACCTTATGCAGTGCGTTAAAAGTTGTATACTTCTCCCAGTATTTTTTTGAATTGTGCGGAATTTATTTTAAGAATGGAGACTATCAAGTTGAACCAAGGAGGCTGAAAGGTATGGTTTCATGGCTTTATGTACCCAAAAGAAAAAGATATTGCTGGGTTTCTTCTTCGCAAGCTGCAACACTGCAAGCTACAGCGAATACACATGTCGTCATGGAAACCACTAAAGAACGAACGGATGCGGGGCGTCCATAAAAAAATGGCTGAGGCTTAGCTAAGGTTAAGCCTAGTCAGATGCGAAGCATATTAATGGCTAGGCTTGGTAATACATGGCTTTCCTTGGTTGACGTTCATCCCGCTCTTCATCGGTCTCTGTGGCACGCTGAAGCTTTCGCTTCTGGTTAAAAATCAGCCCTGCTTCTAGGCGGCATCCCAACACCTGGCCGCCTCGTAAGTGCCCGGAGAGCGAGGCAAGCTCAGCTTTATACCGCTGCTGTAGCGTCACGTGGTCAGCTGCAGCGCCTCTGATGTGGAGCCTCCACCGCCGCGGCCGACCGCGCGAGCCGGCAGCCCATCTCTCCTCTGCTGTGACGTCATGTTGTCACGTGGTGTCACGTGGTCACGCTAAAGGTCAATGGTAGCTCCACCGCCGCGCTCGACGGGCTGTAGTGTAGGTCTAGTAATATGCTCTGCATAAAAATGGTGGCGGCGAAAAGGAAGCGGCCCCTGAAAAGTGCCTCTCTGGAAGGGCTTTGCCTTGGCATGACCTGAGCGGCATGACTTTGGTGCGATCTTCATGGTTGCATCTATTCTGCTATTTATGGAAGAGTGCAATAATGAGGGCAATTTTTGTCAGGAATTCATTCTTTAGGTAATTTTTCACTTGAGGACATTTTTTTCTTGGAGGGCACTTCCTCGGGGGATCTTTATTCTGGGGACATTTTTTCCAGGGCCGTATTTTCCGAGGTCGTTTTTACCAGGGACGTTTTCTCCTACACCTTGAGATATGCTCTAAGCGTTTGGCATGGCTACCCAGAAATTGATTCTCATTTCTTATTGACAAGTTTTTATTCTTATCTTTGATCTTGTACTCTACCTTGAGATTAGAGGGTGGCGCGTGTCGTTAATATTCACAAGAAATGTCACATCACGTTGGTCAATAATTATCGCCGCCTTTTTGTGGACCTACTTTGCTGCAGATTTCATCAACATATTGTTGACAGTTGGAACAAAAGTTTTCTTGAAGACAACGAGATATTATCAGCTGTCTAACACGATGTTAGAACGAGTTTTCGACAGTTAGTCAACTCACATGCATCATTCACAGTTTTGTTTAAATTATTGACAATTCTGGCCTGGTTCAGGTCATTTATTTATTTCTTTCTTTTACCCCAGGGCCTTAAAGGCATTGCAGAGGGGAGTGGGCGGAAAAGTTTACAACAAAGGAAAAATGGGCACATAAAGAGAATAATCCGGTGTATGCAATGTTAGCTAAGACAATAAATCAATAAACACATTAGTGCAGCACAAAACTGTCATAGTTAATACAACATTGGCCAACTTATTACAACATTAGCGAAATTTATTTAAATGAGTAATCGATACAGTTTCATGGATACATTTCATACAGTTTTTTCCGGGTTTCGGCAAAGCATTTGTTTTAGTTCTGCACTGTGAACTCATTCACACCTTCGAACAATTGGTCTTCCTTCTTTCAGTGCTAACTGGGTTTCTGCTTGCCGATGTAACCAGTGTAAATATTTAGGCATCAATGACATGCGCTATGACAAGTTCTTCTCTCTGCTGGTGTCACACAAGGGAGTGTCATGAGGTGATTATGGTTCCTAATATGTATGAAAGACTATATAAATGCCGTTCCTCAATCCAGTTCTAACTACGTAGTTTGCTGTGTATTGTTAAAAAAATTGAGATTCCGAAAGTTCAAGTTTCAAGCCTAAATGACGTCAGTGAGCAGACAGAGAAACTGTGGTTTAACCTTCAATTTGTCAAGACAGTATTTATGGGATTGAGTGCGCTCACAAACATTCACTTTTTTTTATAACAGCCGCCTAGCACGACTCCTTTCAAAAGTTAGACTTCAAGTACCCTGCACTACCGCTAATGAGCAACATTAGCTGAAAAAAAACGTAATGATACCATGAGCTTTTCTTTGAGTAAGGATTGCTTTGTGAAACAAAGCAAAATAAGTCCATGCTAACATTGGACTTTCGGCATACGCCACCACGATTAGAATGAAACACAAGTTTGTGTGCACTGTCTGAGATCGCGACTAAAGTAAAGTTAATGCGCTAAAAAGGATTCAACATAGGGCAGTGTATTTTGCATTTTTATGCGAAGCATACTAGCCGCACAACCGAGGTCTTCCTTGCTGAGCCGCGCGCGGCCGCGTAGCTACCACTTGACCTACATCGGCGCACCACGTGCTATGACGTCACAACAGCTGTGAAAGCTGGGGCTCAACTCGTGCGCTCGCTTGCGGACGCGCAGCCTCCACCGGCGGTATGCTTCGCATCCTAGGCTTAACCATAAGCTAAGCCAGGCCATTTTTTAAATACTGAGCCACTGACTCCGTAGAAAGTACGATGCTCTAGGATTGCGTACTGTCCGTGCAATGTCGGCGCAAGATTGAAAAGGCGGATATTGTTCTATTTATTAAAATTTGAAAATTTCTGCCTTTTGGTTTGCATCTTACTTCGCTCTCGTACAGGTCAAAAAGGAATAGGCACACTTAACTCACACCCTGCTTAGAAAGAAAGCAAGCCTTAAACTCTTTTGTTCCGTTACCTTACCTGAGTAGAGCCAGCTACCATTCCATGCTAGCACTGATGCTTTAGAAGAGGCTGTTCGCTCACTTCCTGATTGTATTGGTTTATGCATTGTACTCGATTGGGCTGCTCTATTTTGTGCTTCCCGCATACGCACCAGAGCCCTTCACTGGTGCTTCATTTTGTTGACATTTTTTATTTAATAGACATATAAATAATGATATTGTAGCGCCCCTCGCGCCGCGCTCGGCTCGCAGGCCATGGCATTCGGCGCCGGACACAGAGGAGGAAGTTGGGCTAGACCGTCGTAGCACGAGCAGCGCAATTAAAAAGCAGTTCGAACCTCAACGTTGTCAGAGCTAGTTCTTCCTCAGTGTCATAGCGGCCTCTTGGGCAGATCGCTGTTGCAACAACCAGACCTCCTCGCTTTAAGCGATCAACAACTCAGCCATTCGCACGTACGGCCAACGGTCCCTTACGCTTAATCTGAAATTGCGCCGCACGTTTCGCTGGACCTTCATTATCGCTGACGTCTCATAAGCTGTCCTCGGCGCAGACTTCCTCAGCTTCTTTAACCTAGCAGTCGACATGCAAGCTCATCGCCTCATAGATCTCAGCACGCCCCTCTTCGTCAACGGCGTACTCTCCACCGCTGCGGCGACGGGACTTGCCGCTCTCGTCCCTGTTTCGCCGTATGCGAAAGTTCTCGCTGATTTTCCCAACCTGACAAAGCTGCACACCGGAGAGTCACCAGGGAAGCACTCGATCACCCACCACATTGTGACTTCGGGACCTCCGGTGTTTGCTCACCCTCGCCGTTTGTCTGGAGAGCGCCTTGCTATCGCTCGCTGTGAGTTCCAACGCATGCTTGAACTCGGGATCGTACGGCCTTCCTCCAGCAACTAGGCATCGCCACTTCACATGGTGCCAAAGATCCGGGTGACTGGAGACCATGTGGAGATTATCGCGCCCTCAATGCTCACACTTTCCCAGACCACTATCGACTTCCTCACATACAGGACTTCACATCGAACCTGGCTGGGAGCACGATCTTCTCTGAAATTGACTTAGGGAAGGCTTATCATCAAATTCCCGTGGAGCCCAGTGATATTCCGAAGACGGACATTACCACACCGTTCGGTCTCTTTGAGTATGTGCGGATGCCTTTTGGCTTGCGTAACGCCGCACAGACTTTTCAGCGAACTATCAACGAGCTTACGCGAGGACTCGACTTCGTGGTCGCTTACATCAATGATCTCCTGGTCGCAAGTTCATCTGGGTCTGAGCATGAAGCTCATCTGCGCTCCCTCTTCCACTGACTTGATGAGTATGCGCTCGTGATTAACCTGAACAAGTGCCTCTTTGGCGCAGCTCCAATAGAGTTCCTAGGCCACCTTTTCACTCCCGAAGGTATTCGGCCTCTCGACAGCAAAGTTAAAGCCATTCAATATTTTCCAGCTGCCACGTCACTTAAAAATCTTAGAGAATTATTGGGCCTCCTGAACTTTCATCGCCGCTTTGTGCCAAAGTGCGCCTCTTTCCTGAGGCCTCTGACCAATCTTTCAGCTACTAAAAAAATCCTGCTGCGCCACTGGAGTGGACTGAAGACGCTGCAGCTTTATTTTCTGCTGGCAAGACGGCGCTCGCAGACGCGACTTTGCTCATACACCCAGTTCCTGACGCTCCACTGCGCCTCGTCACCGACGCCTCGAGCATTGCCGTCGGCGCAGTTCTCGAGGAGCACGTCTCTAGTTGGCAGCCTCTCGGTTATTTTTCTCTCAAAAGCTGAAGCCACCTGAGGCTAAATACGGCACCTTCGGTCGAGAACTGCTCGCTGTGTACCTCGCCATCAAGCACTTTCACCACTTCCTGGAGGGCCGGGAATTTCATGTCATCACGGACCATAAGCCTTGCACGTTTGCCTTCCAAAGAAACCACACTACCTACACTGCACGCGAGATCTGCCAACTGTGCTTTATTCCCGAGTTTACAGTGGATCTTCGTCACGTCCATGGCCCGGAGAATGCCGCTGCTGATGCGCTTCCCCGTGTTAGTGCGATGGTGTCCGAATCACAAGTCGACATGCAGGAGTTAGCGGCTGCACAGCGCAACGATCCAGAGCTGCATCGTCTTCGCTCCTCATCCACGTTCCTGTCCTTCGCCGACTGTCCACTGCCGTTTTCCTCCAAGTTCATTACGTGCGAGACGTCAGCTGGCGTCTAGTGCCCCTATGTACCTTTGGCTTTCCGTCGCACCATTTTTTAGAATCTAGACCGCCTGAGCCACCCTGGTATTCGTGCGACACAGAAGCTGATCACATCTCGTTTCCTTCGGCCAAGCATCAATGCCGACGTCCGCCACATCTATACGGCGGCCTACCATCCTTCGGCCAATGGCATGGTGGAACGTCCGCATCGACAACTGAAGGTTGTCCTTACCACCTATCAGCCAAGGGAACGCTGATCCGACCACCTTCTCCTCGACCTCTCGGGCATTCGCTCGCCACTGAAGGCTGATCTCGACAGCTCTTGTGCTAAGCTAGTCTACGGTGTTCCCCTGCGTCTCCCTGCGGAATTATTCTCTCCTTCCTCCCCTCCGTTAATCAATGACACTTCAACCTACATCCGCGACCTACACAACACATTTCGCCACATTACTCCTGTCACGCCTCCCCCCCCCCCCCCCCCAAAAAAAAAAAAGAAAGTCACCCTCAGTCCGTGTTCGAACCTGGCTTCCTGCACCCATGTCTTCATCCGCCGTGACCCCGTCCGTCCATCCTTCACGCCGGCCTACGAAGGAGCGTTCCGCGTCCTCCATCGTGCGCAGAAGACCATCAAGTTAGACGTCAAGGGCCGTGAAGACGTCCTGGCCGCTGCCCAACTCAAACCAGCCTACCTTGCCCCTCCTCTTGCCCGTCAGCTCTCCATTCACTGTCGCTTCGGCTGCGCCACCATCCTGTGCACCTTCCTCCATGCACATCCGCTGGGTGGTTCCTGTGGCTTCTGCTCTACGAGGGGAGGGGAGAGCCCTGTAGAGCCCCTCGCGCCGCGCTCGGCTCGCAGTCCATGGCACGCGGCGCCGGACAAACAGGAGGAATTTGGGCTAGACCGCCGCAACGCGACAAGCGCAATTAAAAAGCAGTTTGAACATCAACGCTGTCAGAGCTGGTTCTTCCTCGCCTTAGCTCCGACAATATCACTCTCTTCGTCCTGTTCTGTTGCGCTTAGTACTCTCAACCAGGACCAGAAACTCAAGGAGCTCAAGTATGCTCTAGGAACTCTCCTCGCAGCTTGTTTGCTAAAATTGCTATTCAGTGCACAAAATGCACGCTACCTTCAGCGCAGTGCAAGAGAGATGAACATGAACATAAGCGCCTCTAAAAGGAAAGCAAAGTAAATTGTGGATGGATGCTTTCATGGACCTCGCAGGACATTCAAGCGACACTGTCTATCCTCCTACGACTCAGTGTGACTTGGTGACATAATCTAGGCTCTTAAACATTAATTAAATACCTTTTCGTGCATTTATAACATTAGATTGTGTCTTGGGATAGGCCTTAAGTGAAGAAGTGCATGAAATTACCAGCCCTCAGAGGAAGACTGTGCTTCCCTCTGCGCTCTAAAGTTTATTCACATGTGTTGATTGCTCTTAAGCGGGCTAGGAAGTAAACGAGCTCGCACTGACTGCCGCCTTTTCAGAGATCCTAAAAAAGTGCTATATGCGGTGATATCTCCAGTCATACGAGTTTCTCCACTCTAACTAGATCGAACACACGTCAATAAAAGTGCCTGAAAAGTTGAAGGCGACACTTAAGCTCCGGCTTAAGAGTACGAAGCGACAGAGTTATTCGATAAACGCCATCTATGCGGAAGTAGACATTCTCTACTCAAAGTTCTTAGATCGCTGGGAGTCGTCACAGCACACCACTCTTTATGCAGTGCTGCAACACTTAAGCGATGCGCCACGGCCCTGCTACGGTGGTGCTGCCAACAGTGGTGGTTCTGCGTGGCAGGCTACTTTTCCCTAGTAACTTCTCGCGACCATTCATTAATTTACCTGCCAGCTGCAACGGTTTTGTTTCTTCACTATCTTCACTATCAGGTCTCTCCTTCGGGGATTTTTCGCTCGCGACTCCTACGACGCCGCCGAAGACGACGTCGGATTTTCTTCTGAAAGGGAGCCTAAACTATCGCGTTAAAAAAAAAGGCTTTCAGGGCCCTAATACCCGATGCATGATAGCCGTGCATACGATTTCAGTCTGCTGTATACTGGGCCAACTTTACATTATTGCTTACCAGGAGTATGATGATTTCTCGCCGTAAATAGCATTTTTATCGTATCATTACAACGAATTCGAGACAGCATCCAGGTAGTGCCGTTAAGCATGTCAGTCTATCGCGATCTTCTCTACAGATACTTCTCTTTCGTTCTTACGTCGGGGATGATGTCAGCGCGCTAGCTTCTAAAGTTCAGAGCCGTGCTCCATGTAGAAGCAGCCAAGGAGATTAGAAGCGCTGACCCATAAGTCCTGATAATGGCGGGTAACGGTTGCAACTGCATTCATTAAACATTGTGAAAGCGTTCCAGACGGTTCGGCCGAGAAGCGCGCGCTGACCGAGCATTTGGCATATGGGTTCGTGTCGTCCTCTGGACTCCGCAGCAGGCGCGGTAGACATCACTAAAGACCGGGATGAGAACGCGGTAGAGCTGAAGTTGTCGCTTATAGGGTGAGAGCCAGGAGCGGGGGATGGTGAGGCATTGAATGTCTTGCATGTTTTCATAGGAAACAAGCCATAAACATGCAAAACTGGCGCGTGTTGCATTAAAGGAATTTTGTTCGCGAGATTGTGCCTGAAATTTTCCCGCCGTTTTCTGCCACCAGTGAAAAAGGTTATCCTGGTACACCTCAGCGAGGCTGCAGACTGGTATTAGCAATCTCCCGCTGTCTGTTGTCTGCTTTCAGTCCAGTGTTTCTATCCAGATGTATTTCAGCCATATGTGACCTGATTGGCAGCAATGCTGAATATCGGTACACAAAGGTCGAGCAACACAGGTCTGAGAAAAAGAATATATTTAGACAGACATTGCACTCACCCGTGTGCTCCTCTTAACCTGGAGCTGAATGGGAGCAACTGTCTCAAGCTCGCATCTGTGTGCGAGGAAACGAATAGAATGTCCTAGTTGGATATGAATGGCTTTCACAAGCACTCGCATAGGAATTGCTTCACTGTCGTAGCTCCTTTCAGCTATTAAACGCCGAAATCACGTACTTAGAAGGGCAACAGTGAGCTTTGATTTGTATTGAGTGATGCCCCTCGCAATAAGTTTCTTGTGACGCACTATAACCAGGGTTACATTGGCACCACGCCCATATGAGTTCACCGTGCTTGCGACTGCAGCTGCTAAAGAACTGTGTGCACCTAATACGGTCCAACATCTCGTACGCGAAACAGTAAACAGATATTTCTACTTACGTTATTGGAATCACGTTCCATGTCAGGTTACTACAATAACGCAACTCGCATCTATCCCTTGAAAGACGTCCAGAGCCAGGGGGACCCGGGAAAATCCCAACGCCGTCATAATCTCTACAGTCTAAAAAAAGAACAGGCGTAAGCAACACAGATACATTCACACGAACACTGATACGAACTGAACATGGAAGCGTGCGCGTCAGGGTGCAAACGCTTTGACAAGTGGGCTTGTTTTCGCCTTGGCAAGCGCTCATAATTGGTGGGCTTAAACTACACCAAATGTTTTATCTCAGTTAAAATCGATTCCCTTTATGTCTTTCACTGTGTACATCAAAATTTTTCACTGTTTAATTACGTCTCCAAACCTTGCAGGCAACCTCCAATCATTAGACAATTCTTGATTCTCTCTGTGTAATCTTTCTGATGTCGCCGATTAACAGGCTGAGACAGGTCTGCACAGAGCTTGCCAGTACGCTGCCTAGCAGCTCTGCTCCTTACTTCTACTCACTGCTCCTTGATTATATTGGAGGAATTGTGAATCACTTGTACACTAGAGGTTTAGAAATCAGCATGCAGGAAATCGGAGTGATGTTCAATAATCTCGCAAGGGAACAGCAGTTCACAATTGGTAGCGAGGTGCTATAAATGGTCAGGGAATACTTCTACTCAAGGCATGTAATTACCTCTGATCCGATTCATGAGAGGGAAATAACTGGAATAATAAGAATGGAGTGCAGAGGATATAGTAGGTTCTCTCAGTTCATGAATGCCAGTTTACCAGTATATTTCATTAGAAAGCCATTCAAAAGCTCTATCTTACTGGTACTTTGCATTGGAGCAAAAACGCGGAGGCTAACGGAAGGGGTTCAACTTAAGTTATGGACAACGCAGCGAGCTATGGAAAGAAAAATGATAGGCGTACCGTTAATAGATCAGAATCGGGCAGGGTAGGCGAAGGGTCAAAAACGGGTTAATGACATCTGAATCAAAATCAAGAGGAAGATATTGGCTTGGGCAGGGGATGTAATCCGAAGGCAATACAACCGCTGGTCCTTAAGGGTAACGGAGTGGATTCCAAGAGAAGGCAAGCGTAGCAGGGGGCGACAGAAAGTTAGTTGGGCGCCCAGGACACTCGACGCTCCGGCACATAAACTACGCTTTCAAGAGACGTACCCGCGCCTGCACTCGGACTCTCAACCTAAACTCCCCAAGCCTCGGCATCAGGCGGGCAAGGAGCACCACTTCGGAGAAGAACATGATCCGCCGACAGGCGCGCTGAAGTTTGCGGGGATACGGTGGGCGCAGATGGCAAACGATAAGGAGAGACATGGGAGATACACTTGCCCTGCTGCGGGCGTAGTAAAGCTGATAATAATAATGATTATATACATTATGCTTGTCGTCCTTCACTAAACCTGAACATCTTTGAAGAGGAAGATCCTGAACCCTTCTACTCTCTCTGTGCACTTAACTGCTTATATGTTTCTGTCTTACTGTTTTCTGACCTTCACTGCTCATATGTAGGATAAGTTATAACTGCGCCAACCTGTGGTTGCCATATTCGACCATGCGTAGCATCTCGAAATCTCGCATTGGTGTCAAGAAACTACATAATGCAGTTTGCTCTACTTTCTGTCCAGGCTTTCTGGCTTTTTGACGTCTACACGCTTGTCTCTATTTTGCAAAAAGATGCATTGTTGTTTTGTAAATTATAACCTTTTTTTAAGAAGTACATCCATTACCCGATTCAAGCACGCACCTGAGTTTGATTGTAACAAAAATGAAAAAAGCAGTTTGAGCAGCAGCCCAAAGCTATGTTCATATCTGCTTCCGTGTTGCCCATCGTCGCTATCTTAACGATTCTTCTTCGCTGTCATTGCTCCGAGCTTTCCTCAAAGGAAAGGAAAGCGTAGCAGCTGAAGAGAAATGGAGATCAAAGGCGAGAACACATTGCCCATGCCACTTGCTTGTGGGCCAGCTAACATTCCTGAAGAGCGGCGAACCTATCTACGAACGCTCCAGTACTTTATGATGCCGTCACGGCAATGACACGCTTTGGCGGCTATGTGCAGTCAAATCACTAATCGGAACTTTTCTTAGGGCTTTTTACCGCTTGTCTGGGAAAGCGAATGCCACTTCGAGCTGACCAAGTAAACAACGCGCAGTTTTATGCTTGTTAACGTGGAGTCAACCAAGCCAGAAGTTACATGAACCTAGCTAGAGCGGGTACCGCCACGCGGCGTAAAGCCTGAAGCTCGATCCCTGGGATTCGGAGGGTCATTTGTGCAAAAAAAGAGAGACGTATATGTCGCAGAATGTGTAGTTAAGCCTACACAAGTGTGGCAAGTGGAGCGTTATTGCATCGCATGGGGGGCCCTACTTGGTCTCATTAGCATGTTAGCCGATCACGTGTTCTACTAACGCTACCAAATAACATGACAGGCGAATATCACGTGACACGAGCACACAGTCGTCCGGGTACGCTCACTCCTCACCGACATGCACTTTAATACTAGCTCCATCACTGCTCTTATAATAAATGGCGCTCCAGTCATACACATAGTCATTCTACCCATTCGTAAACTGCCACACTATGTTAAAGACCACACTACCTAAATGTAAAACCCCGCTTCAATCAGAGATTAAGATCGTGCGCGTGTGTTCTAGGGGTAGCATGACTGAATCGCAATCCAAGGGCTAAGACCCTTAACGCTGTCATTTTAATGAACCATTTTGTCTCGGTGCAGACCCTTGACGGCATAAAAATTACAAATATTTTGAACGCTTGTCATGGTGTTCATCGTACTTGCCATAAACTATAGGAACGAGAAGTCTCGTATAAATTACTGTTAGGTACTTCATCAGGTTAGGTTTAAGATGCCGCATTACGCTGTAGTAGCAACGTAAAGAAGTCAGTAGCTCGCATAATACGCGACGCCATTAAAAAAAATAAAGGCAGCACTGGAGACGTTTGTCGCGCGGATATATAGACACGGTTTTCAGTGGACGTGAAATTTAGTTAGTACGGTTTGTACTATCGCGCTCAATATGAGTTGCAACGCGCGGTCATCGACCGGGGCTCGTTCCGTGGTGTGCCTCCTCCAAACAGTCGCTCGGAATTCTGGGAGAAACTGCTGTTCCAGGAGACAACAGCACCCCCGCTCTGGAAAAAAATTCTCCCAGAATTCCGAGCGACTGTTTGGAGGAGGCACACCACGGAACGAGCCCCGGTCGATGACCGCGCGTTGCAACTCATATTGAGCGCGATAGTACATGCTAGGCTGCCTACTCATGAATTCAGGTGCTAAAAATAAAGTTGTACAAATGCATCTTTTGCTTTAGATTACCGAACGTTTTTCTACAGACGCATAAACTAACCCAGTTGCAGCTGAAATCCCTTAAGCAATTCCTACGATTTATTACGGCAATGATTTCAAAGTGCTGTGCAATGTTGTCTATACCAACATGTTACGTACTAGTTGTGTAGCTTTCCCTGTGGTAACTCTGCAGCTAATTCATTCGACACTCCGGAGCAACGGGATTTTTAACTTTTGCATACAAAATAAACTGCGTTACTTCTAAAAAAACTGCCATTGAACGAACTGTATAGACGTTTTGAAACCATGACTAAATCAATTATTTTAAGCAGCGGTTGCAGTAAACCCATTGTGCAATGTCTGTCGGTACACTTGTGTTCGTGTTTCGGTCGGTCAATGTGAAAGTTTTGTTCAGTGCTTTAATTGTGTTCTAGAAAACGACTACAAGGACATTATGAAAAAAAAAAGGTGTTTCTTGTAGCTGAAACTTTGCGCTATGAACATCAAGGCTAAAGCGGCGAAATAATCACAATTAAAGGAGAGCCTGTTTCGAATAATTTCGTGGGTTAAAGGAGAAGTTGCAAGGGTTTTTGACGTTCGGTTAATGAAGTGTTTTAAAGAACTATATGTATGGCTGTGTATATAACATCTCAGGATTAAAAGTTTAAAACTCTTACTTACATCTGCCTTCATAGCTTTCCCCTAATTCAATGATGGCAGGCAGAAGGGCAGCGGCGACTAAGAATAAAATCTTCATGATTGTTGCGTTCGTGAAGTTTTCGATGTAACTGAAAAAGTGGGAAAGATTACCATGCTATAAAGGTGGAATTGAGCTCAGGGGTGATGTACATTTGCGCTACCGACAAGACATTCAGTTCGTTAAATTTCTCTCGTGATATCATTCATAACAAGAAAAAAAAATACTTTTGGACCCCATGGCCTTTTCAGATGCGTATAGCGCGTTTTCAGCAATAGTTTTAATTAATTTTCCGCTTTTTATAACAACCTGAACTGACCACTCTGCCCCAAGAAAGAAATGAGAAATATCAAAAGAAACAGTTCAAGGCATAATGAAGAGCCGTGAGATAAACTGATATATCAATATTTCAAATATAATTGCGCCATTTCGCGCAAACATGTAGCTTTAAAAAAGTTCGGACAAACTTGAGAGAATATTGCCACGTATCATTGTAGTGTCCGTTCGTGCGCGCAAGGCCGCAGGAAAGGGGTGTTATCATTTTTGTTCGCGACGCGAGAAGCGACCGGTCTAATCTCGATTGATCGCAGCCATGAAAGGCTGCATCTAGGTTTTTCCAGATTACTGTAGATGATCTTGACCTGTTATCTTGAAGTTTCCTTGCGGGCTTTAAATTGAGCGATGCCACGAGCGGCGGTCATTCGTAGTTCGACGACCGACGAGCACGTTTGTTGCTTACGCCGCCGCCGAGTGATTCAGTTCTTTTGCGGGCGCAAGTCAGCCCAAATAAAGAGCTTCGTTTCCAAGTCTTGTTGGTGTTTTCCTGACCGCTGGATTGCCGTCACTACAGCGTGACAATATTCACAACTGGTTATAAAGTACATGTATGCATAGAATAAATTTTTATGCCTAGGCAAAAATGCCTTAGTTTACACTATTCAGCGCCTGTTCTGCGGGAAATGTCGACGCAAATTTCCCGAATTGATGCAGAGTTCCGTGCAATCGTCTGCACATTATAAACTTGCCTACCAGTTCATAATGTGCTGTTTACAAGCGCTGTATGAAAATCGAATGTGAACTTTGTATCCTCGCAACTACAAAAAAACAGGTCGTTTAAAAGCTGACATTTATTAATGTCAAATCATCACAGAAAGCGAAGTTCGACGAACATGTCGACTTATGAAAGAAATATAACACGGATTGAATTTCTGATGGAGAACGCGTTCGTGGTCACGCTCAGTACTTTCTCTTACTCTCAGTACTAGACGCAGGTATATTCGTGAATTCGCTATGGGGACCACAGAGACGGTGGCGTCACAATGCGATACCCAGGAAAGTTGTCCTGTGTGCTGCGCATATGACAGCGAACGCAATGTGCGCAATGTGAATCGCGTTAAGTGAGGGTCTGAGATGTGCAAATTTGCTCGGTTTTGATTATTGAGTTTTTTTTTCTCTGTGCCCTATACTCTAGATGTCTCGCGGGAACTGCTGAGTCACTAAACCAGCGCAGGACTGTTGGGTTTGCCAGCCTCTAACTAGCTTTTAGGCTTATTAGCATGGTCGTGATTTCAATACCATCAATATACGGCAGCACAGGCTCTCTACAATGAATGAAACCAATATTTACCTCCGCGCTTAGAATGTTTGACTCTGATTGCATGACTGATAATTTGAAAGTTTTTTCTGCAGTGTATCTGCCAACGGTAATGAATGGCTGCTGACAATGTATTCGTCGATTTTCAGCGCACACTTCGGCCGCAGCAAGTCGACAACAGATGCGGCGGCGTGAAAGAACGCTCAGAAGATTTTTCTGCAGTTTTATAGTTAGTAACGATATGAATTGAATCTTTTATTCATATTATTTTATGAACGCCAAGCTACACTGGAAACGAGGAGTAGAAATGCACAACCGGAAGAAACGTGCAGTACATATCCCATCAATGCAGTCACCTCCCTTTAGCGTTTGCTTACATCCATGATCTCTGAAATCTTTCGATGGATTGAGTATGTCAGTGCAATCGCAGCAGGTGCCGGAAAACTAGGTACTAGTGCAGAAGTATGCAAAGGGCTAATTTGCAGAGCTACCAATTGTCGCAGGATCGTACATTCAGACTACCGAATGGTGGGCTCATTACGAATCGCCAATAGCTGTTGGGCAAAACCAAGCATTTGCGCCAGATAGAAGGCGCCTTGACCACAGCAACTTTTCATTATTCTCGTTTCAGTAGTAGAACGTCTCTCGTTTCGCATCCACGTACATCAAGGCTGATATAATACATATGACATTCGTAAACTTGACTCAACTAAATGTGGCCCCGCCGCGGCGGCTCAGTGGTTACGGCGCTCGGCTGCTGACCCGAAAGACGCCAGTTCGTTCCCGGCTGCGGCGGCTGAATTTCGATGAAGGCGAAATTCCAGAGGCCCGTGTACTGTGCGATATCAGTGCACGTTAAAGAACCCCAGGTGGTCGAAATTTCCGGAGCCATTCACTACGGCGACCCTCATAGCCTGTGTTGCTTCGGGACGTTAAACCTCAATAAACCAAATCAACTAAATGTGCACCATAAAAGTCACAAATGTGAAGTGAAACATCGCGCTCAACTTATTCACATTCTTATGCTTCCCCAACCATTGCTTCACCACTCATGCGGGCGAGGTGGCGTTCTCTCCCGAAGTATTACGTACATTTGGGACGATTGGTAATGCATTGTCAACTAGCTTAACTGTCCACATTGCTGCAATGAGCGCTTGTGTTGTCCGTTCTTTTCAACTTCTTTCGTCTTTTTGAGGCGGTGTGTTTTACGGGGTCTTCGTTCCTTTGTCAAGCCGAAAATCAGCTTACTTCGGCATCTCTCTGGTCCTTTATCTGTGCTGGCGCCACTAAAACACCAATCCAGTTCACGATTCGAAAACCATCAACGCTTGCTGCCTTTACGACCTGTTAGAAACGCAGTATGAGCCATCTACGGTAGGCAGTATGAGCCATCTACGGTTCGAAGTACATGTGATCAGTTTTGTAGCGAGAGCTACACTACTCCAGCCGCTTCGCAAGTATCAGCAGGGCTGATACTTGCGCATGCGCGGAGCTGATCACCAGCTGTGCGCATGCGCGGAGTGACGTCACAGCCCGCAGCTGGTGTGTGCGCCGCGCGCCTCGCAGCTGGGCCGACAGCGGAGCAGACGCCGCCCGCCTGCTCAGTTGTGCGCAAGTTTCTCTACTTTATTGACCACCGGAGAGTCTTCATTAGTGTAAACAATAAAGTTCAAGCAGTTACGTAAACCATGTGCCTTACTTTCAAGCGAAACCTAAGCGTAACCAGGGGTGTGTACCTCTCGCTACTCTACCAGGTTTAACCTGAGCTAAACCGCAGCCAATTTTTTACATTCAAAGAAAATAAATAATCTAGGTTCAGAAAGTGGTGCCTCATAGCAAGCTTACACGTGTTGATTCACTGTCGCTAGCTCATGCTCATCAAGTAAATGCGACAATTTCGGCGTCACAACGTCACTGACAAGATTCCTTAAATAAACAGCGGTGTTTGGAATGGAGCATCTATCTATAAGAATTATTCAACAATTTAGCAGCGTTGTTGAAAGCGATTTCAACTTTGTGTTGGCATATTTACAGGAATAATCAAAACTGCTGAGGTATACGTTTCATAATGACTATTAATAACGACATTTCAGCCAATTCATAAAGAGTATAAAGAGGCATTTCAGGCAATAGGCGCAATTTTTGCTGCTTATACATGGTGAGGGACTTCTATAAAGAAGAGCACTGACTGATGTGGGTTCGCATGGTTGTGTATAAGCCTCTCTTTTAATTTATAAAATAGTTTACGATATTTTTACTAGTGAAAAGATAGTAGTATATTACTGCGTATTCTTCGCTTGATAAGAAGCAGTGTGTCGAACAGAAAGTTCTCGAAAAACTTTAGTCGAAATCCAGTTAATATGTATTCTATATAAGAGTTCCTAAGTTATTTATACTTAGCTACTTATATTAGGAAAGTCATGTAGCTGCAAACCGATGAAACAAAGGGTTGTTTTGAAATGTTATTCTCATTTTTAGAGTTTCTTAATCATTATCATAAGTCACTTCACACTGAAAAATTCTTGCTCAAAAATTTTTTCAGCCTAACTTTCCTTTCAGTTCAACGTTTCTAAGGAACGGAACATTCGCAAGCATACACCTGCATAATTACTGACAAGATTTTGAACAATCCGATTAAGTGTAAAAAGAAGCGGACCAACAGCGGATCTCTCTCAAAAGCCGAAATCAGCAAGAACATGGCCGCATCCAAGAACATGCTCGCATCCATGCTAAATATCAGTTTATTCTATTGATCAAATTATTAAGTGTTGTTTCCCTCTTAAGTTGCTGTTACGTTTTTCCCTATGTCCTGTACTATGAACATCAGCACTTATCTTACTGATCCTATTCTCAAGCACACATTCACTACTGCAAATAAGCACTTTATTTTAAGTTGCCGTTCAACCGTTCGTTCACTCATTCCTGACATCGCGCCCAACGCGATTGCTTTAGATTTATCAAATTTTTTCAAGGTCCCTTTTTTAAAAGTTTTCTTATGCATCCGAGACTTGCCGCCGATTGATAATCTCCAAACTTTTTCTGGTGTGGCATTGTCTGTCCTTCAGAGGACATACAAATTTTCGAGCTGGAAACCTGAACCAACGCGGTAGATGGTCCTACGCGAGGAGTTTAATACCGCTCTTTTTGTTTTTTGAACATGGTTAGTGAAAAATTGAAGTCCATTCTCGCAGTTCCTGCTGCTGTTCGTCGATCAGGATCAGAATGCCTCCTATTCTATATTAGCTCAAATGAGAGACCGAAGCCCCGTTGTCTAGAGTCAGGGAGAAGGGTCTTTGTCCCAATGTAATTGTTGCACAAACTTTTTTGTGAGAGCTGTGTTGATTGCTGTGATAATCCTAAGTGGCAGCGGTCAGGGAGGCCCCCCTGAAAGTCGAAAGAAGTTAATGTGGGAGATTGGAATGTGCCTTAACTGCAGAGGTCAAGTGCTTTGATGGTGCAAAGTCAGTTACACTGCCTCCAAAAAGGGAAGGAATGAAGTGCACGATCAAATTCGGCGTGATCCCTCTGACCTTCATTGCTTATCACTGTACATAAACAAGATATGGGAACCTGGGCAAACAGAACCTTAATAATCGTAGCGCCATTAAAGTCAGCTTGGTGCTTTAAAAGGGCGTCTGAAACAGCACAGCATGAATTAAACATTTTGCCTTTTCTTTCAATAACATGAGTTGCGCAGTATTTGTACATATGATTGAATGCCGTTCTCGCAGTCTTTAGTCTCATCATTGCTTCAGAGGGACCATGATCTCTTGAACCAGTTGCTCAAGTTTGCTTTGAACAATTTGTTCCCCAGTAGCTTTCGGCCTACGGCAAGCTTGTGCATGATCAGGGTGGATATTGGGGTGATTTGCTTAGATATGACGAAACTTGTAGCTCTTGGACACAAGTACAGAACGGGCACCCATGTTGTCTTCCTTCTACTGCCCTTGTCTTCAAGCACTGCAAGTGCCATTTCCGTCTCTGTATGCTATCTGAAAGAAATTAACTTATGGCTTCTGAAATTAAAACATGGTGATATTGAGACGCTGAAGCCTTCGTCCCGGTTAACGTAGTTGTCAGTTCAAGCTCATTGTAACGCTGCTAAGCACGTATTGCAGCTGGAACAGCTTTATTAAGCTTATCCCAACAGGAATTCACTGAAGGCACTTTATTGCTCAAAGTACAGCACAACACGCACTCGTTTAAGACTCGTTAACCAAAAAATATCCGCGCTCATTTCTGTTTTTTTCTGCTTCCCCGAGTTCTCATCATTGTGGTTCGGACTGTGTGACTTGGGAACTCCGGATGCTGAGCCGGAGTTCCCGGGTTCGAACCCGGCCTTGTCGACGGCGTTTCGATGAAGGCGAAACACGAAAAGCGCCCGTACGCTGTTCGATGTCAGTGCACGTTAAAGGTCCCCAGGTGGTCTCAATTATTCCGGCGACCTCCACTACGGCAACTCTTCCTTTCTTCTTTCACTCCCTCATTGACCGTTTCCTTTCGGCGCTATTCAGGTGTCTACCGAGATGTGAGACAGTTACTGCGCCATTTCCGTCCTCAAAAATCAATTTTCCAGGCCGCGCAGATTGAGGGATACGCTAATGATTTATATTAGGAGCGCAGGTTTAAATTAGGGGAACATAATAGTGCTTCGTTCCAGATCTTCAACGCATTTTTTTTTTATTTTCAAGGGTGTACATAATTTCCCCTTCTTTTCAGCCCTAATATTGCCTAAACGACCAAATTTCCGTTCTTCTTAGAAGAGAAAGGTACGCGATGAAAATACACAAGACCGGCAACTTGCACACTGAAAAAGATAAATGCTCTTTTTCAGCTATAAAAATTCTCGTTCCGTTCGCACACCTACGATGGCTTCATTTCGTAATATCTTTCTTCCAATAATCAACTGAGTTCCTTTTCTCTACAAATCAGTGCATTTCCTCTGAAATTTCTGCCCTTTCATTCCTATGGTCTAATATGGTACTTACAAGTAAACTGTCCAGGAAGAGGCACTAATGATCCGTCGAACCAAAAGGTATATATAGGAAGATGGTTTGTTACGTCATGCATTTTTAAGGTGGGCGTTGACTTGCTGATGATGGATGATTTTAATTTTTCTGCGCATCGCGTTAGTGTTTTCTTCATTTGTTTCGTTTGTCTTGTACTATTGTCGGGGCCGGTATTATTGATGATAGCATTAGCAAGGCATCTGTATGTTTTTTAGCAATCCATTGTGCTCTGAAAAACAAGACCTGCACTGCCTGCAAAAGAATGCAGTGTGAAAGTCATCCACTTCACCCTTCTAGGAATTTTCGCTCCACGTTTATACGTTTTGGCCCAAACATTAGCAGTTGCTAAAGAAAGCCTAAAGAATGGCGTATGCTGGGCTACTTGACGAAATATGGAGCTAGGAGAGTTCTTTGTGGTGGAAGGCATGTTTTCTAAAGTACAGCAAAAAGTGATTTTTTTTTAGCTTTAATACCCGCAGTTATTGGGAGCTGTGGAAAGAAAAATTATGGCAGAGTTACCAGGGGTAAACTAAATTCCAGCGGCAGCAGAATGATCTACCCGGTTAAAATGGTTTTTGCTCAAAGTTTCTTATGAAGTTCAGGGTTGTTGCCTATACTTTGGTTTCGCGTTGGCACCTCTGCCTCCTTTTTGGGAGCACGCACTTTAGAATATTCGCACTGGACCCGTTTAGTATACTGCGCCTTCCGTTATATAATGTTTCTCCTCAATGTCGTGCCGACTAATATTTCTATACGGCCCGTGCACACTCTTGCACGGCAAGTTGAGCCTTCGTGGGCTCCGCCCGTTCACTGAGACCCGCATGCCTATCATTTCGTAAAACGTTACTAAAGCAGTTT
Source organism: Amblyomma mixtum (assembly GCF_055824585.1). Lineage (NCBI taxonomy): Eukaryota > Metazoa > Arthropoda > Arachnida > Ixodida > Ixodidae > Amblyomma > Amblyomma mixtum. Next base: position 146,602,459 of record NC_143015.1, on the reverse strand, counting down.
ATTGGACAATCGGCTTAAAATTTCTACCTCTTCACATCAACACATCGCCACATAAAGTCTAGAGGGGTAAATAGAAAGGTGATAAGGCTTGATCTCGCACGCTCCTGACCCTGTCTCTACGCCAAGCTTTATAGAGTCACAAATAAGGGTCACAGCGATCGCTACAGACAGGCCATGGTCTTCTGTAGATTAATAAACAACCAAGTCACCTGTGATGTGCTGGCTATTAGAGATTAGAGAGAGAGATGCGCCGGTATCATGTATGCATGATGTTTATAAAGTTATTATTATTATTTAATCAAGTCTTTAACACTAAGCAAGTTGCGCAGATCTCTGTTCCGAGTAGGTTCCTCAAGGGAAAGGGGGACTGGCACAGCCTCTCTAATACCTGGTTGGGCCTCTGTGGGAAAACAGTGGGCACAGTACCAATCACCTGCCCCTGCTTACGACAACAATGGGTTCTATATCAGCGTGTCAGGTGCTAGCTCGGAGAACATTAGCCCACCCAGTCCCCACTGGTACCTTTCCGTGTACTTGAGGGCAGATGCGATGTAATTTGGGTTTTATGCAAGAAAAATCTCAGCTAAAATAAAATGAGCTGCCCTCATAAAACGACTGCTGGCATTACAGGCGCTGTGGCGGTACTGGAAGGCTGGCTTACCGGCATGCTGCCAACACCGGTCTTCTGTCGCGTAGTTGAGGTGAGACGCAACGCAAATGTGAGGTTTCCGGAGGAAAGCAGGCTACCTTGAATGACGGTTCCCGCTCTGATAATTCGCAGGTCGGACATGGGTCATGGCGGGTGTAAATGGGGGCGTGGCTGCTTGCTATCATACATGCTATTTACTATTCTTCTAAATTGAAGTATACATGCTCACAAGTTACTCTTATGGACCAGTTGTGTAAAAATTGAAACGTATTTTATCAATTACTAAAAATTAGTGTTCGCCTCTCGTAGCAGCGTACTATCACGATGAAAAGAAACGCTAACACAGAGGAGGCTAGGCGCTCCCCTGTTCGCATTTGTTTTAAACACGCTTTCACTTCGGTGGTAGCAAAACGATGCAAGAGTTGGCCGTGACGCAATCGAGGACGACCTTAACGTCTTTTTCTCACCACCAAGGTAAAAGCGCCATCGAAAAGAAATTCGAGCAGCGGAGCGCGTAGGCGCCGCACTGTTCGCGTTTCTTTCCATCGTGATAGTATACACTGTGAAAAACGACCGCATCATACGTACCAATACCGGCACTCCCTTAGACTGCCGTAGGTTACCTGCGGCTCTCCGCACTACGTTATAGCTTGATAGTTAGTTGATTTATTGGGGTTTAACGTCCCAAAGCAACACAGGCTATGAGGGGCGCTGCAGTGAAGGGCTCCGGAAATTTCGACCACCTGAGGTTCTTTTACGTGCACTGACATAGCACAGCACTCGGGCCTCTAGAATTTCGCCTTCATCGAAAGTCAGCCTCCACGGCCGGGATCGAACCCGCGTCTTTTGGGTAAGCAGCCGAGCGCCGTAACCACTGAGCCACCACGGCGGAATAAAAGCCTAGTTTGTGCGCTTTAGACCCAATTTGATCGGAAAAATGTGTGCTTGCCACGTATTGGCTTAGAGTAGACAGCGCACGTTGCCGATATTCCAGTACTGGTGCAAAAAATTTCTGGTAGGCTGCTCAGGCTTGAATTATATATGAAAACGTAGAAGTATATATGAAAACGTAGAGTGTGCAAAGAAAACAGATGGCCTTTTGGCAGCCCAAAACCTAGCCAAACGGGCCCGCTGTGGCGAATATTTGGTCAATCCCAGATTGGGTTTGCCTTCGTTGAACCCGCTTCGCTCATTGAAAAAATTTGCGCAGAAAAAACGTGTGTATCCGAGAAAAAATTGAAGGTCTATTTTTGTAGTTTGGCCAAATGCGTATCACTTCTGTTTTCACTTTGGTTTCAGTGTTTGGATTCAATTTTCATGAATGGGAGTTGGTCGGATAATAATACTGGGTTAAAACCCATACATGCCATTCTCTACATTCACAGATCCCTCAGAGTCCGGTGGGGCTTGCGAGAGCCAGGTTGTTTTATTGCGGTAGATATATATTACTGTAGGTTTTGCCTCGTTCCCCGGTCGGTAGGGACGGATGACCTTGAACAGCGTTGCTTCAGCCGCGCTGCGCCAGATGGCAGCGCCGTCGGTGCCGCTTGGCAGCGGCTCGAGCAGTTCGCTCTGTCTACGACAGATGGCGCCCCTAGGAGGTCCGCCACTTCTTGCCTTTGAAGGCCGCCGTTAGCAGCATTGGAGCGCAATGCATTGAGGGCATTCGAATGATATCGTTTAAGCAATTAGCCTAATTTCTAGTCAGACCACATAAATAAATAACGCCGAGCAGGACATTGGTGGTCGTCCTCCAAATCACGTGATACATTACGTCACACCACGTGACACGATGACGTCACGCCAGTGGAGAAATGGGGGCCCACCTCGCGCCGTCGCTGTGGTTGTGCGCCTCCAAATCACGTGATACATGACGTCACACCACGTGACACGATGACGTCACGACAGTGGAGAAACGGGGGCCCACCTCGCGCCGTCGCTGTGGTTGTGCGCCTCCAAATTACGCGCACACGATCATGCCACACCACGTGACACGATGACGTCACGACAGTGGAGAAACGGGGGCCCACTTCGCGCTGTCGTTGTGGTTGTGCGCCTCCAAATTACGCGACACGATGATGCCACACCACGTGACACGATGACGTCACGACAGATCGCCGTCACGCGCTGGGAGAGGGAGAACGATGCCATCGCACAGACGCCGGAATGTCCTCGAGCGGCATTCCCGCGCATTTCGAACGCGCGTTCACACTCGGTGTAGGTGAAACGCTCGCTCCCCCGGGCAGGCGGACGCGGCTTCCGTCGCAATCCAGGCGCTCACCCAACGCGCGTCTCGGGTTTAGTCGGCGTTCCGCTGTAGCCATGCCGTTGTCTTCCCCCACGACGAAGGCTTCTAGTGGTTGTATTCAAATGACCAAGTATTCAACCAAGGAAAGCCATGTATTACCAAGCCTAGCCATCAATATGCTTCGCATCTGACTAGGCTTGGCCTTAGCTAAGCCTCAGCCATTTTTTGGAATGAACAAACGCGCGTCTAGTGAATACGGTGTCTTTGCTCACTCCCATCTTACTCCCTTCCGGTTACAGCGAGGTTCAGTTGTCCACCGAGATATGCGAGACAGATACATTTCCTTTCCTCAAAAACCAATTTAGCGACGAGCAAAGCGTACAGCCGAACGGGCGATGGCGTCCTGAGGACTCCCTGGCAGCGTGGTATGGTCACGCGATCAATATGGCGGCGCCTATGCTCCCGCGCTGTAACGCGTCTATAAATGCGCGCTTGCCTTGGCGTGAATGCTATGCAGTCCTGTAAGAAGTGGCGGCGACAGGAAGAAGGGAGAAAGCGACAACCTGCGCAAGTGACAACAGAACAGTGTGAAGAACGTCTTGCAAAGCGTCGTGGTAGGGATGCAACTCGGCGAAGGCAACGCGCCGAAGAATCGCCAGAAGAACGCGCGCACCATTGCTAACATAATTTACCGGTTTAACCAGAGCTAAGTCACTGCCAATTTTTTTGTAGAGCAACTTCCCGCAACCAATTAGTGATTGAACTTCCACCTGCTACGGTGCGGTGGGCATTTTTCTTGTGTGTTTATATGTGTATATATATATATATATATATATATATATATATATATATATATATATATATATATATATATATATATATATATAAAAAGTTACAGTATGTAAAGTTACAGTACCAGTTTTTCACTCCTCCTATTTGATTATTCAGTCCATATATATAGATTAACTTTTTAAATATAGCTTGAAACGTTCAGGCGTCAATAAAAAATTTGTGTAGGTCCACAAATATTGTCCAACCCAGGCACTTTGAACGAGATAGACTTAGCGTGGCCGTTTTTATTCGGGAAAAACAAAAGCCCGCGGAGTTTGAAAGATAGCACGTGACAGCGCGCTCCGTGCGCCCGGATGCGCCGCGCTTACAGTGCTCTCGTCCGGGGTTTTGTAAAAAACGTCACCCGCTTCGCGCCTCTCTTGCTGCCAAAAACAGGGCTTTGGGTTGTGCTTGGTTCTAAGATAAGCGCCAGTGGCATCGGGCGGCAATTGAAAAAAAGCGCGGCTCCTGTCTTTCAGCGTAATTCACACGACGCTATCAGGCTTGTTACACGCGTCTTTGTTTGTTGGGATCTTGGTCCCAAATTCAAACTCATGAGATTGTCAACGTTCTTCGGCACGCATTCTGCTAACGTGAGAGCGCAATTAACGCCGCAGAAACGGGAGCAGCTCTTTCTTTCAATTGCCGCCCGTACCCACTGGCGCTTATCTTGGAACCAAGCACAATGCGAAGCCCTGTTTTTGGCAGGAGGAGGGACGCGAAGCGGGTGATGTTTTTATAAAGCACGGATGAAAGCGCTGTAATCGCGGCGCATCCGGGCGCACGGAGCGCGCTGTCTCGTGGTATCTTTTAAACTCCGCGGGCTTTCGTTTTTTTCCGAATGAAAACGGGCAAGCTAAGTATATGTTGTTGGAAATGCCTGGGTTGGAATATATTTGAGGAGCTCCACAACTTTCCTATTCACGCCTGAACATTTCAAGCTATATTTAAATAGTTAATTTATTTATCTCGACTAATTATTCAAATAGGAGGACCTAAAGATTGGTGCTGTAAGTTTAGATAAACCTTAACAATATCCACGTGATTTCAGTTGTGAAGAGTGCTAAGTATTTTTATAAACCTTGGTACAATTAGCTGGGATGCCCTGTATAACCGCAATATGCATGTTATCTTTGATGGTGACCTGGAAGCATGGAATATGTACACAAAGCGTTGAACACAAAGCGATGAGCCCGATGTAGAAGAAATATAACTCAGAAGTATTTTTATCTGGGCGTGTTGGTTCACAACTTTTCTGGGGCACAAAGGGGCGCCATAACCCATGTTCCCCTGCTCACCTACCCATGTCCCCCCCTGCTCATCGCAAGCATTGTGACCACGACTTGCCAAGCCAGGCTACTTGGGTTCTACCAGCAAAAATGGCCTCATACCAAGTGAGGTAACTGGCCCGTTCGATCTTTTCAAGCCGTCCATTGGCCACGGCAAAAGAGTATGCAAGATACTCCGGTCTGAACTATGGAACCAAGTGAGGTTACTTCAAGATCTTCTACGTGCGGCATGCTATGCCCAAAACCAGGAGTCTTTTATTGCGCCCCTGTGTCCCCCAGAAAAGTCATGAACCAACAAGCCCAAATACAAGAACTTCTGAGGTGTCCACTGTTCCAAGTTATGCAACTTTCCTGATTTCCAAGCTCCCGCTCCATTAGTCTCACAGCTTAAAGCGCAACTAAAGTGTCCACTGCTGGTTATAACAGATAACCGCGACGGTGACGGCGACGCCGCGAAACGCAGAACCGGCTGCCAAAGACCTGCGCTCTAAAAAATATGTAGACTACGTCACTCGACTCTAAACAACCCTCACCTAGTATATACATCAGCACTTGCGTGATTCTGAGTTGTGCCGTCCTCGCGATCATCAAGCTGTTTCTTTATCTTCAGAACTTTTAAATCGATACACGGGTCAACTTATGCCTGCAATAAACCAATTCCTGTGAACTGCTTTCACGGACAAGATTGAACTTCATGGTCGTTTTTACAGAGTATAAATTTCAAACAGTTCAAAGAAATATTATTCAAAACTTTTCCTCAATGCGCGCATACCGTATCTTTTTATTGACCTATTTAGCTGTTTCTTAGTATTAAAGAATAAATTTCATGCAATACTTTGTTACATATGGAACTGTGTTTTACTTGCATGCTGTACCCATATTTCCAGTCATGATTTATTACCTTTGACTCTGGACCATCTTCCCTTCTCATCCGTACACTCTCATATATTGCCCCTACAGTTGTCCTCAACGGCACATGGATGACGATGATGTTTCGGACTGTACATTATATGATTTTCTAACTGAAGCTGACATTCACTGCCTCTGCGTTGTGACCATTTCCGATCGAAAAATGTTCGTCTCTTTTGGAGCAGCGCTCTGAAGAGTTTAGGCATTTAATCATCCTGGTAGTTTAAATGCTATATGTCTGAAACTTTGAAACTCCCCAGTTTAAGGCTGAGCTGAAGTTTAAAACTCTCAGAAACTTCATAAGATAGCCTTGAACTGGTAGTTTCTGAAGGTGGAATATTACAACAATGGTTAAAAATCAGTGGCAAGAAAGTTAAAATGAAAAATTTTGTGAAATACGCCGGCTTAAGATTTTTCGATGAAGGGAAATATTGAGTTAGTTCAGATGAAATCTTATTATCCAGGCATTTATGGTAGGTCCATATTCTGCGTTTCTATTTGCAACAAAAAACCCCTGGGTCGATTTGAAAGTCGTTGAAGTTCACAAGGGTGAAGATAGCTAGATAACAGAAGATGCATTGTTGAGCTTTTCCTTCGATAGCTTTTTTCCGGCTGCGTTAATGCTTTAGGAGCAGCTTGTGTTAAAGCTTTGTTGAGATTCGTGCGTGTTGCCAGTAAGATTAGTCGAAAAAAGGCCGTATATGTAAATTTCGTGGAATTTTAGAACAAACTTTGTTTGCAGGGACTGAAATATCTCTGTTACCAAAACGAGTGCTATTTCAATCATAAGCGCCTCTCTGGTTCTCTTTATTTAGTTGCATAAAGTGACGCTAAGTATCAGATTAAAAGGAAATGTTTCGGAGAACGCATTGAACAGGCAATGTAATTAGAAGACGCTTACTATCCACGTTTATTCATAAAATATAAAAAAAGCTATCTGATAAAAAATGTGCGCCTTTTGCAGGGGTGATTTTACCGCAGACTGTAAAACTTTCTGCTCCTTGCGTTTGATCAGTGGAACTCTATCGTACTAACCTTTTATTGTTACCTTTGTTGAGGACTGCTTCGCCAGTTTTAAATTCGATTGATAACTACGCATTCCTTCGTTTATTCTTACGTGCCATGGGTGCAGTTTTCCAGTGAATAAAAAGCTGCTTTCATCACATTTCGAATAGTTACCCTTAGCCTTGCAGAAGCTAAATCTTCGCCGAAGCCGAGTATCTCGGTTGCTAAACATCTGTGGGCAACTTCACCAATTCACAAACGGGAAAACAACTGTATGAAATACCATCAGTGTGAGGTGGAGTGTACAGCTGCACAGATTTTATGAAATGATGCATTACCAGCTTCAGCCTGAATCTCTCGCCGAGCAGCAATTCATGTTGTTACTGGAAACATGTAGAAAACGTTCAGACATCGTTGTTTGTGTGCGACATAGCATAGATCATCCCCATGGAACGGACGAGAGTATTGTTTTCCTCACGATACATCTTATCCTGAGGAGGCTGTCACCTCTGCGCCGCTTCTAAACTAACACTGTGATATTTCAAAGCGATACAAGCAGTTCTAGATGACGGATACACAAGCGGCAGCTTCTCTGTATTGCGGGTGCTGCATGGCAACACCCTTGCCAAAAGTAGCCGGGTTGCATGGTTTGCTTCTCAATCGTATAGTAGACAGCTTATTCCACCTACCGAGCTATAACTCTCTTTAACGGGAAGGGGACGCTTGTGCTCGCCTTTTAGGATCATTTAATGTTTAGAGAAGTCATTAGGGCTCTGCTAATCGAATGAGAAGCAAGATCATGCAGCCTAGTTTCTTCTTGCAAACAGAATATATTGCAGCGTGCAACGCGAAATAGAACACCGGAGCTGAGACGACAAAACTGCGGCGGTCCGTCAGTGGCCAAGCGCGCGAGCGAGAGCGAACTAACTTCTTCCTCTTCTCGTGCATGCACTACTTCTGTCTCTACGAATGCATGTATCACTGCCTCCCTCTTCTGCAGCATCGACACGATGCGGCTAGGAGAGAAAAGACACCGAAAGGGGAGAACACAGCTGCAGTGAACCGTTAGTTGAGTCAGGTAGCCGGTCGTGGTAAGGCTTCATGCGAACAACGTGTACGACTTCAGTTCGGTGCGACCGGCGCGGTGAACAGGCTGTCGGGGCGGGAGCAACTGCATAAGTCACATCACTGATGCGGCGCACTACTTCGTAAGGGCCGAAGTATCCGCGCAGCAGCTTTTCAGAGAGCCCGCGGCGACGAACAGGTATCCAAATCCACACAAGGTCGCCAGGAGCATAACTGACGAAACGGCGTCCACAGTTGTACCTAGTGGCGTGAACCTCCTGTTGACGGTGGATGCGCAGGCGTGCCAGTTGACACGCTTCCTCAGCACGCTGAACGAAGGTATCTACGTCGATGTCAGCGTCAGAGTCGCAGTAAGGGTCAACGGGCAACATAGCATCCAACGGAGTGGTCACCTGGCGACGCAAGATAAGCTGAAAGGGGGTCAGTTGGGTGGTTTCCTGCAGGGCGGTGTTGTAAGCAAACGTTACGTACGGCAGAATGGCGTCCGAAGTTCGATGCTCGACGTCAACGTACATTGATAGCATGTCGGCTAGGGTGCGGTTGAGTCGCTCTGCCAACCCGTTTGTCTGCGGGTGATACGCCGTAGCACGTCGGTGGCTCGTGTGCGTCAGAGTCATCACGGACTTGGTTAAGCGGGCCGTGAAAGCAGTTCCCCGGTCTGTAACACGGCGGGTACTCCACGACGCAAGACAATGTTGTGGACGAAGAACTGCGCCACTTGAGCAGCAGCGCCTTTGGCAAGAGACGTGGTCTCAGCGTACCGTGTGAGGTGGTCAGTCGCAACGACTATCCAACGCTTTCCAGACGAGGACTTCGGAAATGGACCAAGGAGGTCCATGCCCACTTGATGGAAAGGGGTCTTCGGTGGATCGACGGGGTGAAGAAATCTAGCCGGTTTCAATGGAGGAGTCTTTCGTAGTTGACATTCACGGCAGGTTTTGACGTAGGCCCGCACCGATGGGAGTAACCTGGGCCGATAATACTTTTGTCTAATGCGCGCGAGTGTACGGCTGACTCCAAGGTGGCCGGCGGATGGTGCATCATGACAGGCACTCAAGATCTCAGACCGCAGCTGTGTTGGTACGACAAGTAGGAACACTTCCTCGCTGTTGGCAAAATTGCGCTTGTAGAGAATACCAGACCGTAAAGTGAAGGTCTGAAGCCCTCGAAGAAAAACAAGCGGAATGGGAGCTTCACTGCCTTAGAGGTAATCGATGAGCGGCGCCAACTCCGTGTCCCCCTTTGAAGCTGCGCCATTTGGGTGGTACTAACAGAGTCCAGGGAAGGAAAATCATCGGTGGTTTCTTCTGTATTGATTGGGATAGGCGCGCGCGACAGACAATCCGCATCCTGATGCTTACGGCCAGACTTGTAAACTACTGTTAAGTCGTATTCTTGCAAGCGTAAGCTCCATCTAGCCAAGCGTCCTGAGGGGTCTTTGAGGCTGGCCAGCCAGCATAAGGAGTGGTGGTCGCTTACCACACGGAAGGGTCGTCCGTAGAGGTACGGTCGGAACTTGCAAATGGCCCATATCACTGCCCAGCACCTCCACCAAACTGTAGCGTGCAACGCGAAATAGAACACCGGAGCTGAGACGACAAAACTGCGGCGGTCCCTCAGTGGCCAAGCGCGCGAGCGAGAGCGAACTAACTTATTCCACTTCTCGTGCATGCACTACTTCTGTTTCTTAGAATGCATGTATCAATATATTGCCTTTCGCGTTTAGGAGGGCCACTGGCCTTTCGTCAACCACAGGCCGAGCCTGCGCATGCCATACCAAATGCTGATTTCATAGTGGATAGTATACTGATCGTTCTGCGCATGCAAATCTGGGCCATCGGTCTTCCAAATAAATTAAATGACAATGACAAGCTGACACCATTAAGTATTGACCAAAATGGTGCCTCAGAGGGAACAAGATGAGTATTAAGCTTTTCACTGCCACTGCGTTCAGCTAAAACACATCTCAAAGGATTTTTAACGCCTTGTTGTTTTGCTAGAATAGCCCACCATTCACCCGAGCTTTTGAAGTGAGGCGCGCTCACTGACCAAATGTGATGATGGATCGAGGTTTTCTTGGGACGAATGCCACTGCGTGCGCGCACAAGAGCCGACTCGCAAGATTGACTGGGGGCAATGCAGCTAGGCCGCAACCGGGATAAAACCTGTCATCGCGGCGCCCACAGCAAGCACTAATCATAAGCAGTTTGTAATTGCGCCCAACTGCACACAATTTAACATGGCAGATATACGAGGGGGTACCGAAAAGAAACCGGACAATTTTTTGGTCGGCAAAGCTTCTGTGGTACCGCCTTTTGCCACTAGGAGCGCATAGAACGAAAATTCCAGAGTCAGTAAGCCGAGTGCCGTCGTTGAAGGTGGTCAGACTAATTTATGCAGAGTTTTCGTGTGACGACGGTTTTGTGTGAACGTCGTTTTTGCAATGCCTGATTTTCGTGAACAGCGTGCGCCGGAGAAATTCTAATTTTTGCTCGGAAAAAGTTGAATGGAAACTCTTGAAATATTAAGAAAGACTTACAAGGACGATGCTATGGGGACAACTCAAGTGTTCCTGAATCGAATCCTGAATCAAAGCAACAATCATGCGAATGGAAAACTTCAAATTCACCTCGCCTCAAGAAAGTTCCTCAGGTGAAACCAAACCTCAAAAAAATGCTGATTTGTTTTTTGGATGTGAGAGGAGTCGTTCATTGTCAATTTGTTCCGCAGGGTAAGACAGTTACCCAGGCTTTCTACTTGGATGTTTTGAAAAGATTGGGCAACAGTGTGCGGTGGAAGCGGCCAGATTTGTGGCGGTCGGGTGACTGGTTTTTCCATCATGGCAATGCCCCTGCTCACACATCCCTGTCTCCACGACAATTTTGAACCAAAAATGGCATGACCCCTATTCCTCAACCCTCATACTCTCCCGCCCTTGCCCCGTGCTACTTTCTTTGTTTCCTAGAATGAAAAAATAGGTGAATGGAAAGCGTTTCGCTGATGTTTCTCAGGTGAAGAAAAAACGTCCGAGGCACCGTCAAGCATCCCGAAAGATGAATTTAAACAATGTCTTGAAAAATGGAATGAAAAATTCGACAAGCGTAACATTGCAAGTGGGGAATACTTTGAAGGCGATTGAAGCTCTGTGCTTAAAATGTGAACAAATAAGTTCAAACAAAAATAAGTCTGGTTTCATTTGGGTACCCCCTCGTATACGCGCACTCATAAAATCAGGTGTGGCGTATACACATAAGGGCGGTGTCCTGTCCAACGTGTGAATTAGCGTTAAAGGTATACTGAAGCGGTTTTAGAATTCGGTGAGTTTAAGGTTGCCGAATGTGCGAAACGTGCGCGTAAAGCCTGCGAAATTGTTTTGCTCTAGCATTTAAAATGGTGGTGTAATCGCCCAATAAAGTTGTCGTCGGCGTTCAGGCTTCTCTGAAGTGCACAGCGACGGGCAGAGGCCCCGATAATGACGTCACGTATGACGGCCCTACGTTTCCAGCGAAGAAACAGTTATTTCATGGAAGAAAACCGACGCCATGGAAGGTGAAGCTCACGATGCATTGTTTGGCGCCTTCTGACGACACATAGCAGCATGCAAGCCTAAGCAGCTGACATCTGAAATTTCGGCAACAAGGACGTTTTGGCGCTTTCTCTGCCTTATAAAATGAAATGGCCGTGCCCTATCTGCAGCGATCAACAATACTTAGAAGCGGTGCACATACAGCTGGGTTGTGTTTAATTTCTCTGAAATAGACTTCGGACTAATGGACGACCGTGTGAGGTGATATGGCAAAAAATAAATGGAACAATGGCATGTGAACTTACGAAATGCGTACAGTGATGCGGATAGTTGAAATTGAATTTTGTTGCTACGGTACGAAGATAGAATCATAAGCACTGTCTCTTGTGATCAGTAAACAGCTACGACAGGAAACACGCTATGAATCGAGAAAACAAAAATACAGAACACAAACACACCTTAATATAGGTTAGGGGCCAACGTTGAAAGCAATCCTATGCCAAATGTCAAGAATGCGCATTTTTATTTTTTGCTCTTTTCTAACATACGTTTAAGAACTGTGCTGGCTCCTGAACAATCAGACCAGAAAGTCGTGTTGACACGTTTTAGCCCTGCTAAATGATGCTAAACGTATCGAGAAGGTGCATCAGAATACTCGATTGTGTTTCAGCTACGAATAATGCCAAAAACTATTAGTGGTAAAATATTTTTCTAACTTTTCCTCTGCAAACTGCAGACCATACTTCGATTAAGGCAGGAAGGACGCAAACTAAAACCACGGATACATGGAATATACAGTGCAGTAGCCGTAACCATGGCTAAACAAGATAGGCTTAGTTCAGTTTCCCTCTCGATCTTGTAGAGAGAAATTCTGTTGATGATGATCACTGAAGGATCCTTGACGTCTTACAGATTTTATATTGCTCAATCACGTTGTTAAGGGACTCTTCTGGAAAGGTTAACTTTTTAATAACAATTAATAAAACAAAAAAAGATGCAAGCAAAGAGAAAAATTATGTGCAACTGATTGACTCGCAGTTTTACGTTACAAAAACCAGCCCTCGGGCCCACCGAAATAGCTGGTTTGAAAGTCTACGTTCCCGCCCTCGGTGGGGACAGTAACCAATCAGGCAACTCCCCAAACGTCCACCCAATAAATAATTGTGGAAAAGGAAGCATTACCAGTATATCGATCAGGAAAGGAAAACACAGCCAATCAACAAACACTGTACAAATATGTACGCCTACCACCAATGAGATTTCGGAGAATTCTTCCGTCCTCCCGCGAGCCTCGGGAACATTTTCGCTTTCACACGGTGCAAGTTATTTCAACCTCCGGTTGACTCAGGTTCGCGAAAAGTCACGTCAAGGCCTATCTGTTCGGTATCGTCCCTGAAACTGTCCTCATGCCTGCAGCTAGCGTGGCAATGTCCTGTTGTCCACGCCTCAAGCTGTCAATGCACGCCGCTGTAGACATGGGACGAAAGCCACACGATGTGACGCGGATCCGCCTCGCGGCACGAACGTGCACAACGGGATGCGACTCTGTCCCCCCCCCCTTATCACGCTGGGTAGCGAGTGTGATTCACCCCCTTCTCTGCAGTTGTACGGAGGGCAGGAAAAAAACTAAATGGACATTCCTTTATCATAAACCCAGACGCGGGAAACAATGTACAGTACCGCGAACTTCACTGGTTTCATTTTTTTTTTCGATTGACAGTGTTGCATTAACAGTCCCAGCCATCTGTGGCGCGTGACAACATGGAAACTTGTACAGATCGCTCTATGCAAAAAAGACTCTTAACGATGTTTTGTGTTAGTGTCATGTGCTCTTTGCTGAAGATGCGGAAAGTTAGGACGAAAGGTTACGTCAAAGACCACTGTTAACAAGTATTTAAAGGAAAATTAAAGCTAAAATTTCGCCTCTCTGTAAACCGTGGTTTAGTGTAAACCCGTAAAGCCGCAGTGCATCCAGGCTCATCGAGTAAGTAAAATCCCCCCTCCCCCAACAAATGCATGAATCTTCGACAGGCGAAAGAGCAAATCTTTTCATGAACCTCCCAGCCCTGTGCCTCACCAACCATTCCAGCGGTAGAAACGCTACTCACTGTGCATCGGGCTACCAAGTAGCTCCACGCGACGAAAGAAGCATCCGCGATTCTGGGCAATCGCACAAGTCGGGTGCTTACCCATGGCGTCGGCTTAGTTTCAATTTATTACCAAATATTGCGCCTGGGGACGTTCTACACAGCCCCTCAAATGAAGCTTCACAACTTTCCTTCGACGCGTCACAACGCCGTTGGTATGAGGTCTCCGACAAACGTCCACCGCTCTTACCACAATCGCACGCACCGCAATCTACTGCAACTGGGTGTTTTAACATGACTATCCTTGCATGCAAGATATGGATTGCCGTTGTAGCAGTGCACATTTGCAGGCATTCAAGACCAGGGAAGAGGCGCAGAAGTGTTTGTACGGTAATTGCAAATAGCACGCTTTATATTACTCTCCGTGGTGAACCACTCTGTTATTGAGTCGTAAATTAGACAGTTGTAGATTGTGGTGCGTTGTTCTATACGGACTGTCTACATATATTTTGTACCCCCTGCTGTTGCACCCAGTGGAGCCAGGGATTCGTTGGAGACTAATTACCTCCTTTTGCCCGGCCTCACGGGCAGTACCTTCTAGTGCACATACAATAGATCATAATAAAAAATCATAATCTTTACTCGCACTAAATTTGAGGAAGTAGATGCCTGGAATCGGGGATAGTCGCACATGTTACAATATTGCGTCTAAGAGCTCAAACTCCTGTCGCTGAACTTTTTTAGATGCTGGCACCGAAAGCTTCTAAGCACGCAGTCCCTAATTTTTCGAAAGTAGACAAACCTCCACCCTTAGCGGTATGAAAATGCGCTCTGAAATCATCAATATTATCTCTCTGGTGAAAGGCAAATTTTTTTCAGTTACGTATTTTCCCGGATTGTAAAATAAAGCGCTGTACACTATGAAACAAAGCTTCTATTTACTGGAAATTTATGTTAAGTACCCCCCCCCCCACCGCTCCATAATTGCTGTCCTTGTGAAGGGCGGGACACTTATATTCAGCTCAAAGAACTACTTCTTCAAGCATGACCTCATTTCTTCCTTCTCCAGAATCGCTCTTTCATTTCTCACCGTCGTGATCATCAACACAAGGTCACAGTGCCTCATTGTAACACAGTGACATGTGCGCAATCTTATTTCCCGCTAACCTCTAAAGAATGGAATTCCCTACCCGCATCATTAACTAGCATCACTGATTCAACTCAATTTAGAAGAATACTTACCACTCTGATTACATAATGATCGCTTTTGTATTTTATTGTAGTTTTGTGTTCTCCACCTACTAGTATTGTTCTTAAACTATTTTATTAATGTGTTCCGAGTTAATTTTGCTCACTTCAATTTATGTTGCCTCAGTTGTTCTATAGTTTTGTGTGAATTGTGCTTTGTTTATTTTTCTTGTTATCAAATGCCCTTCCCCTCTGAAATGTACTTTGTACCCTGAGGGTATCACAAATAAATAAATAAATAAATAAATAAATAAATAAATAAATAAATAAATAAATAAATAAATAAATAAATAAATAAATAAATAAATAAATAAATAAATAAATAAATAAATAAATAAATAAATAAATAAATAAATAAATTTCCCTTTGGTCCAGATTTGTTGGGTATGAAACTGCCACACTTATTTTCATGCTTAGGTTTTTGTCCAACTTTCTCTCAACGTGCATCCATCTAATCTTGGTTTCACCTTTCTTCATTAAACCAAAATCTGTGAAATGTGCCCTGTCAGCGCACAGCGTTTATGGCAGTCTTCTTAAATAGCCTCGAGCCTACTGTAAAAAACGAAGCCATTATTCACGCTGCCCCGTTTCAGCAGTGCTCACTATCTACACAAGCATTGTAGACATTGCCTGCAAGGAAAATAGATGTTTTGTTGCATGAAATATATCGGTTGATTTTAGGCGAAAGCAGCCATTTTTAACACGCCTGTTCACGTTTCTATACGGCCTCTTGAAAAGTTGTTGATGTTTGTAATGCGGATATTACAGAGTAAATTATGGATGGCTCAAAAAATATTCCCAAGGCATAGGCAATACTTTCGAACAGATCGTAAAGTACAGACGAGAAACCCAACAACCGGAGCAGTTTGCTTTAACTGGCAATCGAGATGATGAGAATCCAACAGAAGGATTATTTCTGTCCACCACCGAATAATCTATGGGAAAAGCAGTTGTAAATCCCTTCTTTGCAATAGAACTTAACTGAGAAAAGGGATACAGTGTTACGTGATTAAAAAAGGCCATTTGTTAGTTTTGCACCAAGGCCAATGTTTTGACACGATATTTAAGGCCACCTTGGAGCCTGGAGGCAGAATCAACTAGCGCACGTAAACCCTTCAATTTAAAATCTGTGGTTCGGTAACAGTTCTAATGATCAGTTCGTTATTCTCCCATTGGTTACGACTTTTCGCTAGTCTCTCTGTAACCGTTGCAGCCGATGATAGAGCCATTCTGGAGAAGGAAGAATTGAGGTCATGCTTGAAGAAACAGTTCTTTGAGCTGAATATAAGTGTCCCGCCCTTCACAAGGACAGCAATTACGGAGGGGGGGGGGGGGGTACTTAACATAAATTTCCGGTAAAAAGAAGCTTTGTTTCATAGTGTACAGCGCCTTATTTTACAATCCGGGAAAACACGTAACTGAACAAAATTTGCCTTTCACCAGAGAGATAATATTGATGATTTCAGAGCGCATTTTCATAACGCTAAGGGTGGAGGGTTGCCTACTTTCGAAAAATTAGGGACTGCGTGCTTAGAAGCTTTCGGTGCCAGCATCTAAAAAAGTTCTGCGACAGGAGATTGAGCTCTTAGATGCAACATTGTAACATGTGCGACTATCCCCGATTCCAGGCATCTACTTCCTCAAATTTACTACGAGGAAAGGTTATGATTTTTTATTATGATCTATTGTATGTTCACTAGAAGGTACTGCCCATGAGGCCGGGTAAAAGGAGGTAATTAGTCTCCTACGAATCCCTGGCTCCACTGGGTGCAACAGCAGGGGGTACAAAATATATGTAGACAGTTCGTATAGAACAACGCACCACAATCTACAACTGTCTAATTTACGACTCAATAACAGAGTGGTTCACCACGGAGAGTAATATAAAGCGTGCTATTTGCGATTACCGTACAAACACTTCTGCGCATCTTCCCTGGTCTTGAATGCCTGCAAATGTGCACTGCGACAACGGCAACCCATATCTTGCATGAAAGGATAGTCATGTTAAAACACCCAGTTGCAGTAGATTGCGGTGCGTGCGATTGTGGTAGGTGCGGTGGACGTTTGTCGGAGACCTCATACCAACGGCGTTGTGACGCGTCGAAGAAAAGTTGTGAAGCTTTATTTGAGGGGCTGTGTAGAACGTCTCCAGGCGCAATATTTGGTAATAAATTGAAACTAAGCCGACGCCATGGGTAAGCACCCGACTTGTGCGATTGCCCAGAATCGCGGATGCTTCTTTCGTCGCGTGGAGCTACTTGGTAGCCCGATGCACAGTGAGTAGCGTTTCCACCGCTGGAATGGTTGGTGAGGCACAGGGCTGGGAGGTTCATGAAAAGATTTGCTCTTTCGCCTGTCGATGATTCGTGCATTTGTTGGGGGAGGGGGGATTTTACTTACTCGATGAGCCTGGCTACACTGCGGTTTTACAGGTTTACACTAAGCCACAGTTTACACAGAGGCGAAATTTTAGCTTTAATTTTCACTTAAATACTTGTTAACAGTGCTCTTTGACGCAACCCTTCGTCCTATCTTTCCGCAATGTCAGCAAAGAGCACATGACACTAAAACAAAACACCGTTAAGAGTGTATTTTGCATAGAGCGATCTGTACAAGTTTCCCTGTTGTCACGCGCCACAGATGGCTGGGACTGTTAATGCAACACTATCAGTCGAAAAAGAAATCAAACCAGTGAAGTTCGCGGTACTGTACATTGTTTCCCGCGTCTGGGTTTATGATAAAGGAATGTCCATTTAGTTTTTCCTGCCCTCCGCACAACTGCAGAGAAGGGGGTGAATCACACTCGCTACCCAGCGTGATAAGGGGGGGGGGGGGGGGGGACAGAGTCGCATCCCGTTGTGCACGTTCGTGCCGCGAGGCGGATCCGCGTCACATCGTGTGGCTTTCGTCCCATGTCTACAGCGGCGTGCATTGACAGCTTGAGGCGTGGACAACAGGACATTGCCACGCTAGCTACAGGCATGAAGACAGTTTCAGGGACGATACCGAACAGATAGGCCTTGACGTGACTTTCCGCGAGCCTGAGTCCACCGGAGGTTTAAATAACTTGCACCATGGGAAAGCGAAAATGTTCCCGAGGCTCGCGGGAGGACGGAAGAATTCTCCGAAATCTCATTGGTGGTAGGCGTACATATTTGTACATTGTTTGTTGATTGGCTGTGTTTTCCTTTCCTGATCGATATACTGGTAATGCTTCCTTTTCCACAATTATTTATTGGGTGGACGTTTGGGGATTTGCCTGATTGTTTACTGTCCCCACCGAGGGCGGGAACGTAGACTTTCAAACAAGCTATTTCAGTGGGCCCGAGGGCTGGTTTTTGTAACGTAAAACTGCGAGTCAATCAGTTGTAAATAATTTTTCTCTTTCCTTGCATCTTTTTTGTTTTATTAATTGTTATTAAAAACTTAACCTTTCCAGAAGAGTCCCTTAACAACGTGATTGAGCAATGTAAAATCAGCAAGACGTCAAGGATCCTTCAGTGATCATCATCAACAGAATTTCTCTCTACAAGATCGAGAGGGAAACTGAACTAAGCGTATATTGATTAGCCATGGTTACGGCTACTGCACTGTATATTCCTTGTATCCGTGGTTTTAGTTTGCGTCCTTCCTGCCTTAATCGAAGTATGGTCTGCACTTTGCAGAGGAAATGTTAGAAAGATATTTTTCCACTAATAGTTTTTGGCATTATTCGTAGCTGAAACACAATCGAGTATTCTGATGCACCTTCTCGATACATTTAACGTCATTTAGCAGGGCTAATACGTGTCAACACGACTTTCTGGTCTGATTGTTCGGGAGCCAGCACAGTTCTTAAATGTATGTTAGAAAAGAGCAAAAAATAAAAATGCGCATTCTTGACATTTGGCATAGGATTGCTTTCAACGTTGGCCCCTAACCTATATTAAGGTGTGTTTGTGTTCTGTACTTTTGTTTTCTCGATTCATAGCGTGTTTCCTGTCGTAGCTGTTTGCTGATCACAAGAGAGAGTGCTTATGATTCTATCTTGGTACCGTAGGAACAAAATTCAATTTCAGCTATCCGCATCACGTGTACGCATTTCGTAAATTTACATGCCATTGTTCCATTTATTTTTTGCCATATCACCTCACACGGTCGTCCATTAGTCCGAAGTCTATTTCAGAGAAAGTAAACACAACCCAGCTGTATTTGCACCGCTTCTAAGAATTGTTGATCGCTGCAGATAGGGCACGGCCATTTCATTTTATAAGGCAGAGAAAGCGCAAAAAGTCCCAAAACACCGATTCAAAACAATCCTCCGTATTAGCTCCTCGAATATAACAAGTTGCAAACAAAACATGTCTGATTAAAAAGCCGGCTGACAGAAAGCTTAGCAACGCGCACGTCCACTAGAGCTTTGATCAGGAATACCTCGACAAATTCCTTAACCGATTGCTGCGTTCAAATAAGTGGGTTGTTTTCTAGAACTTAATGAGTTAAAGCACCCTTTGCAATTCCTGCAATGCATGGCAGGGTTAGACGACACCACACCTTCCAATGACTTGTGGTATTATGCTAGTTGCTGGTTAATATACCGGCTGGTCTGGCCGATGAATTTCCTGTGGCGTGCGGGGGGATACAATGTACGCCACCACCGTGTTAGATTTGGTGATATTTTTCTTAGGGCCAACTTGCACCAAGTCCTCGAAGTGTTGTCTTCATGTTTTATCTTACTGCGCACAGCACCACAGCCTGCCCAGCTTGTATTTTTCCATGAAAACGTCATATACCCTGTTTGTAACTTCCTCCTTTTTCAGCAGGTGTGAAATGAGTGGATGTAGGAAATGGATACAATTATTCGAAACATCAATATTTCTTAGATACAAGTGTACCATGTATTAATTTTTGAAGATGCATATGACGCCATAAACCTCGAAAAACCTAATATAATTTTGCTAAATATCTCTGTTTATTTATATCGAGAAATCACCTAAGGAGGAGACTCCTTTGATATTCCAGGTGTTTCAGGGAAGCCGGCGTTTACGGTATAGTGATACTACTATGGGCGGACGTCTGAAAACAGGCGAATCATATTAAACAGTTAAGCATCTTCTACTCTTTAACTAATTACTCTATTACTTTTATGCCCCTGATGACAATTAGAGATTTGTAGCCGGCCGTTAGTAATATCCACATCAGCTTTTAGAATTTCGAAAGCGCGATTGCCATCGCCGCTGTGGATCGTCTAATTTGGGCGTCATTCGAAAACCGAGTGCATGGAGGAGGGCGCATAGCGGCGTGACTTAAATCACGGCGCTCCGTGACGTGTACGTACCACGCGTGAATCCCTGCTCTGCCTGAGCTGCAGTGCTACCCGCTCCTCGCCAGTTCCCTGCTCCAGTGCGGAAGGAGCAGAGCAGAAAATTCCGCGCTGCACAAGCGCCGTGGAGTGTAGCAATATTTTGACGTCGCTATCGGCCCTCCCATAAGCGCACGGCTTTCGAATAGCGTGAGAAGTGGCCAAAGTTTGTCGAGCCACCGCAGCGAGGATAATAGCGTTTTCAAAACTCAAAAAACATATATGGCTATTACTAATGGTTGGCTAGAAATCTCTGTTTGAAATCAGCTGTCTATCGATGATAGTTAAGAAGTTAACACTCACAATTATGTCAATCACTGAGTGACATGATTCAAATGTTTTTCGAAGTCCGCCAACACTGCCGCGAGAAAGCTTCTCTTTACCTCAAAGACCATATTTAAAAAAAAAAAACAGCTGCCGGTTTCCCTGAAACGCACCTGGTATAATAAAGATTTTCGAAGACTAGCACGAAAAGAAATTCGTCAGTTTCGATAAAAAGCGCTCTGAAAGTGCCAGAAATGAAGGAAGAAGTGTGCAGCAATTTTTCATAAAATGGCTCCATTACTACACCCTACTAAAGCATTTCCGTATTATCATGCCGAATTATTATTGCCCTGCCCATTCCCACATGTATCAGTATGGAATATAGAGAAATATGTACGTCCATAGCACATGAAACGATTAGTGCTTTTCTGCACTCAAAAAGGTTTTCAAGCAGCCTTTGGTAAGGATGTACTTTTTGTGGCCCAAGATTTTTCTCGTAGTCTTCAGCGACTTCGCTGAAAGCCGGTGCCGAAACCTGGTGCAGTGGAAACACAATCGTCATCATCATCAGCCTCACTACACCCGCTGTAGGGCAAAGGCCTCTCCCATGTCTCTCCAATTAACCCTGTCCTTGGTCAGTTGCCGCCACTGTATCCCCGCAAACTTCTTAATCTCCGCCGCCCACCTAACTTTCTGATGCCCCCTGATACGTTTGCTTTCTTTTTTATTTTTATTTATTTATTTATGAATACTGTCAACCCTCATTTGAGGGTCATTACAGGGAGGGAAAGTGAAGAGACAAAAAAAATGCATATATAACCATGAATGAACAAGCTTCTTTGAGCATACAATACAAGAGAGCATTGAAACGCAACACAGTTCACACCACTGTAGAACCACCTGCGATACAAAAAGCAATATTGGACAATCAGTTACGCGCCCATCTACAAGAATCCCATGCCTAGACGGAATCCGCAAGTGCATTCAAGAATGCCGCTACACCTGTAGACTCAGCAACGTGAGCGGGCAGTTTATTCCAGTGCTCAATAGCATCCGGAAAGAATGAGCAGCGAAAGACGTTAGTTCGTGTCAAGTATGGCCGAATCGCTTTGTGGTGGTTAAGGCGGGAGCTTAGTCTACCTGGAGGCTGCAGATATTTTTCTTTATTGATATTAATTTCTCCGTGAATTATTTGGTAAAGTATTTTTAATCTCTGCTTTTTACGTCTTTTTTCTAATGTTTCTAGACTACATGAGTTTAACATCTCCGTTACCGAATCTGTTTTCCTGTATTTTGAACAAAGAAATCTCGCTGCACGTCTTTGAATCTTTTCTATTTCCGTTGAAAGAATCTTCTGCCGAGGAGACCATACTACAGATGCATTTTCTAGGGAAGGCCGTATGAGAGATTTGTATGCTAAAAGTTTGACATCTTTCGTTGCTCTCCCCAACTTTCCTCTTAGAAAACACAGTTTTCTATTTGCCACCGCACAAACATTTTCGTCATGATTGTGCCAACTTAGGTTGTGAGAAATTGACACCCCCAGATACTTGAATGTACTAACATTAACCAAATCGTGACCTGCAATACTGTACTGAAAAGAAATTATATTTCGTTTGTTAGTTATATGGGTAAATGTGGTCTTATTGAAGTTGATTTTCATTTCCCACTTCTCACACCAAAGTGCAAAAGCCTGCAGGTTCTGGTTAATGTTAATCTGATCTCCTTCACATGTGACAGGTGCATAAATGAGGCAATCGTCCGAAAATAGTTTCAGTTTAACAGAATTTCCAACAGCACATACTACGTCATTGATATAAATTAGAAATAGCAATGGCCCCAGCACAGAACCCTGTGGTACACCAGAATACACATCCAAAAAGCCAGACTCGCAATTGTCAACACGTACCGCCTGTTTGCGTTTCGCCAAGTACGCTTCTATCCATCTAAGGATGTCTCCATTAATGCCAGCCCTTCGCACTTTCAGGAGTAATTTGTCATGAGGAACCTTATCAAAGGCTTTTTCAAAATCTACACAAATAACATCAATCTGTCCCCGGTCATCTATAGCTTTAGAAAGATCATGTATTGTCTCAATTAACTGTGTCACCGTTGAAAACCCTCGACGGAAGCCATGCTGACATTCAGAAAGTAGTCCGTTTGTTTCCAAAAAAATGATATGTTTCGCAATCACATGTTCCATTACCTTACAGCAGATTTAAGTAAGTGACACAGGCCGATAGTTGTTCATAAGTGTGCGATTGTCACTTTTAAATACGGGTATAACAATGGCAGTGCTCCAGTCTTGTGGCAGATAACGAGTTACGAGTAATTTTCGGAATATAATTACCAAGTAGAAGGACATCCATTCAGCATACCGTTTCAAGAAGCATGTAGGTATTCCATCCGGGCCGACAGCTTTTTTTTAGTCCAATTGTATCAACTGCTGAAACACGCCGCTCTGAGTACAGCTGATAGCATCGATAGACTTTTCACGAGAATGTGCTTCGTCGTGTGCGTCGCTTTGGCTCGTGTTTCTTGCGAATACAGATTGGAAATATTTATTGAAGTGGTCGGCCATATTCGTTTTATCTGCAAAAGTTCTGCTCCCACTGTCACTTGCTTTACTCTTTCCTTTCTTTTATCAAGATAACGCCAAAATTTCTCTAGAGAATTTCGCAGAAAACCACTAAGAGTGTGATTGAAAAATCTTTCTTTCGCAGCCGATAGCAACATTTTTATTTTTTGACGTAAAACCTGTATGTCGTTGAAGTCGGCTTTCTTTCTACGCAATCTTTTCAACTTCCGTTTCGTGTGAATGATATCCCTGGTGACCCATGGGTTGCGCTGCTTTGTTTTCTTAACTCTAGTTGGAACGTACCGGTCGACACAAGTACTGATGATAACTTTAAGACGCTGCCATAACCATTCAACTGATGCATTTTCAGAGGCACTTTCAAATTCATCAAAACAAGTTTCCAGGTAATCCAGGATGGACGTATCATCGGCCTTCCCGTACTCTTTGATTTCTACTCGAACCATAGGTTCCGCAGGAACGTTTGCAGAAGTAAGAACTTTCACGAAAATAATTTTGTGATCAGATATTCCATCGGTGACATCTCCTACATTATTTGAGATGAACACCAAGTCTAGTAATGACTGTGACTGAGGCGATATCCGTGTAGGTTGTCCAACTACTTGTCTCAAATTGTAAAAGAAAGCAATATCTAGCAATTGGAATCCACTACAGATTGAAGAGTATCCAGGCGTGATATACCAGATGCCATGTGCTGACTGCCCCCAGGTGTACATTGGTGAGACGGGAAAGTTTACAAGACGGCTCAGTGAACACAAACGTGACGTAAGAAATAATAATCACGCGACTAACGCCATTGCACAGCATGTGCAAGAACATGGTCACGCGATTGACAGGGACCACGCCACTATCGTCGCGAAAGAAAAGAACGTGTCATCTCGGCGCCTACTGGAATCTCTAATCATCCAGTCGACACCAGCTACCATGAACCGGATGCAAGGAAATATGCCACCAATCTACGCACGCTCGTTAAGTCATGTGTTGCGTATATAAGTCGCGGCGCTTCCTGTCCCGCTCAGTGATCAAGGAACCCGTACGAGGTTCCGAAACGTCTAAAATTTCTTGACTTGGTCAGTGACCGTATTTTTTTTCCTTTAAAAAAAGTTATCGGACGTTTTCTTTTGGGGTGACAGAGTTTCTGAGAATTAATAGCTGAGATGGTGCAGTCAGTGCATTTGTGGCAAAGCAGTGACAGTTTTTTCCCATTAAAGGACCCGACAGCAGACCACCACAGCGCAGAGCGACAAGACAGCGTCGTTTTTTATTCCATTTCTAACGCATGTAGTATTTTTTCGATCCGAGTCCAAGTGTATTTTCAAAAGAGATAAAACTTTTTAGTAAGGTGAACAGTCGCTTCTGTAGTGGACCCAAAGAGCCAGCCTCCCATCACAAGCAAAACTGCAATGTGTGGAATGCTGCGCAGAAATTTTCCAATTTGTTTCATGTTTTAGAGCTTCTTTCTCTTCTACAGTACCAAGCTTGTGATATCCCTTATTCGGACGCAAACAATCGGCTTCCATGTTCTGTTTGCGTTGCGAGCCGCGGTACTGTTTAGAAGGCTTTCTGAATTTTCCAGCTGCCTCCCGTGTTTGCTCCTGAGCTCTTCCACAATCTGCGACTCGTTAATACGAAAACTTACTCGCGAAACGTCGCACTTCTTAGTGGGAAAGCACTACTGAAAAATTAAAAAGTAGCATCGTTTTGGGGCTAAAAAAAAGCCAGAACTCCTCATGCTACGCTGGAAAAAAAAAATCTTTCGTAGCGCATTCTTGAATGAGGCTGCGGGTACGTAGTGGCGAGGTGGAAATTTCCGCCCCACCCTCCCCTCTCCGATGATTCTGGCATAGCCTTCAAATTTGTTGGTAGGCAATGGTTGTGACGGGTCATCTCAAGCACGATCGATTGCTCTTGTTGCAGACCCAAGGAGCCCTTTGGCGTCTAGCATTGATCCTATCATGAACATGGCGCCTCTCCTGCTCTGCCTTAATGTGTGAGCATTAGAAGGAACACGTCGCGAAGAAAGTGCAGCCTTGAGGGAAGCACTAGGAGTGAAAACTTAGGCGCGATGTCCTGCCCGCCGGACTTTCAGCAACCAGCCTATCGTTGCAGGTGGAAGTTAAATTAATTAGTGTTCGCTAGAGATTGCTTGGGAAGAGCAACCTGAGTCACACAAGTCCCACAGTGGCCGCACACGCCATTGGCGGGCAGTAGTCCATCGTTTAACGGCTGCCCCACAGCGCATAAAGTGGTATGAGGACTCCTAGGGAACGACGAAGGTAAAGTGTAGAGTGACCGATATTGTGGCATTAAAGAAATGACGTGAAAGAACACGCCGAGTACGAAAAATAAAAGAAATGAAAAAGAAAACGGTGTGTGGTGAATGAGTGTTCTTCGTGCCGGCGTCCGCTCACGCATTTCCGTCGCTTTGCCCAAGCGAGCACCATTAAGACTTCTTTTTCCTTGCCTTGCTTAGTGTGGGGCACCTGATGGCCGGCAGCAAAAAAACTGCGTTAGTGGGGCCCATACTAATGATACCTGATGTGATGGATGTGGGGAGTGTCGAGTGCAGAATGTATTGGCAACATGAACCTGGAAAATTGTCTCAAGCTTAATGTCCTCTATGCAACTGTCCGGCCACTATCCATATTTATATCTAATCCTGCTACACCACATTTCACAGTGCAAAGCCTCAACAATATTCTCTGATCAGTGTTTGTGGTTCAGCTAAAGCAAAGTTCTTATAACGCGATGCTTAGAATGTGTTGGTAACTGGCGCAACCTACGGGTCGAAGCTCTTGAAGTGACATTCAAGCCCAACATTTAAGTTAACAAGACACGTCCACTGTCACATGACAAGCACGGACATGACAAGCACGAACACCTCATCAGGTTAACAGCTACTTAGGTTAATAGCTACTTAGTAACGAGAAGAGTCCAAATCCGCTCGTCCAGGTTTTTTTAGTGTAGAGACTGGGCGTGAGATTTGTCCCGGCAGCAGCGTAGGATTGCTCTTCTACAGAAGTACATTGATTACGTGGAAAAAATTGAAAAGATTACGGAGGCAGGTAAGAAGACCTGGACAGCCCCACTGCGGGAGTCAGTGTATAGAACATTCTTTATGTTCCTTCATGCCTCCCCAACAAGCTGGAATCGTACTATGACTGACCTGCCAATCAGTAAATTGTGTTGGCTACGGCACAAACTCTTTTGTCATGAATGGCTGAAATAAAGCACATAAATAAATATAAGTGGCCTCCTCGAGAACGCGGCCATGATATCCCAATTCCACTCGACATGCCATGCTACGCGCTGCCAGAGTCACCGAGTCGTACTTTAGTGCAAGGACACGCACCGCCTTCCGCATTTTGTGCACCTGCAGGAAATGATTAGATCCCCAGCCAGACCGGCGGGGTAGGATTCGGCTTAAACTTCTTGAAGCCTACCCAATACGGTCGTCATGTACTCCAAATATATCAGCTGATGCGCGATAGCTGACTACGAGGTAATGGAGCACATAATCCACGATAGCGGTGCACCGTTAGTAAGCTAGATCTAGCTGGGAACCGCTGAATCGCGGCACGGCTTATTTTTTGGCGCTAAAACGAAGGCTCAGGTGGTCTATCCTAGTCGAGGCCAATGTCTGCGGACGTTGAAGCTGTGCGACATTCTCGGCAATGAACACCATGTCGTTCATATAGACGGGCCCGGTAGTATTCCCGTACCAGGCATCCCATCCCATATAGGGAAGCTCTAGTCAAGATGGATACATCGTGCACAAGAGAGAGTAAAGGAGACAACTCTGTTGAAGCTGCTCTGTTGGCATCTGTGCTGGTTCGAATTCCTGTAGCAATGGTATTCATTCTATATTTTTTTTATTTAGAGTTTTTCCCTTGTCACCCCCAAGGTCAAGCTTCACACAAACTGGTGAGCCGGTTCGAGCCCATTAAGTGTTAGTTTCCCTCTAACCGGTGACGGTGCGAAAAGTTCTTGCGGATAGATGTAGTTGGGTACGAGGAAGCGAATTTTTCCTTGCGCGCTTTACTCCTTTTCCGCTTTCAAAATATGGCTTTCATCCCGCTAAAACAGTGCTGGTCAAACTACGTCTACCTTGCACTCTTGGGTAATCAGAACAGGATCATTTTATCTGTTAAAGGGAACAGAGATAGATCACTTTGATATGAACAGCACTTTGCGTGGCTCTAACGGTGGTGTGTGGCGATGGGTGCTTTACTTTTGCAGTATATTTTACTATTTCCGTCTTTAGCTCCCTACCTCTTGCAATGATTCGCAAGGCTTTAGACACGCATTATCTATGTTCCTGGAATCGTCAGAGAAGTACGTCTGCTCGAGATATTACAGGCGGCATATTTTTTCCGAAGATGAGGATCGGGCGAGAAACAAAAAAAAGGGCGTGATAACTGGAGTTGTAATCTTTCTGCAGAAATGCATAGGGATACGTGCTACTAAGACTACGCTCCTGAGAATTGTAGATTTCTGGTTTCACCAGCTAGGACAGAAACATCTAATTTGCCTGATATTAAGAGCCATTCTCACACGCTGCGCACCAAGCGTGTTCTCTAAGTGCAAAAGTTTATACATCATGCCTCAGGGGGCCAAATGTTTTTTTCAATCCATCCGGTTTTTAACCACCTTTTATGACATTGTTGTTTGTGCGCTTGTGAAGCTTTCGTCTTCGTTCCTTAAAGGGAAGCTGAAACGGTTTTTGGAGAATTCGAGCTTACTCAAGAACACGAATCTGTCAAGCTTCTAGATAAAGCATGAAAAGTATTTTTGCACTAGCATTTAAAATGATGTCATAATTATCGATTAAAACCGCGACGATGTTTAGGCTTCTTCTCACTACGTTGGAGGAGTGCGGAGAAATTCGGCACTGACGTCATTGTTGCCGAAATTTCAGATGTCCGCTGCATACGCTTGCATGTTGCTATGTGTCGTCAGAAGGCGGCAAACAATGCATCGTGAGCTTCACCTTCCAAGGCGTCGGTTTTCTTCCATGAAATAACTGTTTCTTCGCTGGAAACGTAGGGCCGTCATACGTGACGTCATTATCGGGGCCTCTGCCCGTCGCTGTGCACTTCAGAGAAGCCTGAACGCCGACGACAACTTTATTGGGCGATTACACCACCCTTTTAAATGCTAGAGCAAAACGATTTCGCAGGCTTTACGTGAACGTTTCGCACATTCGGCAACCTTAAACTCACCGAATTCTAAAACCGCTTCAGTATACCTTTAAGGCCAATTCACACGACGGTCCGCTTGCCCACGGCCCGCGCTTTACGTATTCATGCCTCACCGCATTGAGAGGCATGCTGTGGCCCGCGGACTGGTCAAGCAAGGAATCACAGGTGCCTCTCCCATCGCGGGAATTAGCGTCGGCCCGGGAAGATGCGAGCACTAGCTCTGGTAACTGGGCTAGCAAGACAGCCCGGGCCACTGATGAATTGGACAAAGGGCCACACCCACTCTGTAGGTCTTCCTCTGCAGTTCAATAAAGTTCTCTTATATTCAGTCCCATCGCCATGGGTGGGGAGGAAAAACCGGTTCGACCAGCCTTGCCAAACGCTTCAAAATAATCTGGCCACTGTGGTACACCCAGTGCCTCGTCTGCTCCTTTGATGCGTCGCCTCCGCTTGATGTCATGGGATCGCAGACCAGTTTTTAGTGGGGTATGAACACGTCATGCGCAGGCCACGGGCGAATGGACCTTCGTGTTAATTGGCCTTTCGAAACTGCGGTAAAAATTAAAGGTGTATACGCAGGCTGGCATTGGAAACACATTTTAGTATCGGCTTACAGCATGCATAGGGGTGCCTTTTTAGGGTCATGTTTTTATAAGGTATCTTTTGCGGCGGCGGATCAAAAGTTTGGCCAGTAGCAGTATTTTATAATCAAAGAGGCGCTTTAAGGCTCACTCACGCAACATAAATATATGGTTTTCTCCGATTCTTCAAAGGAAAGTTTGTTTGATTAGCAACAGAATGAAGCGAAAAGCGAGCTAGGGTTGCTTAACATATGTCTCATGATGGACCAACATTTCGGAACTGCTTGCGGGTTCCTTGTTCACTGGGTTGGACAGGACACCGCCCTTATGTGTATACGCCACACCTGATTTTATGAGTGCGCGTATAAAAGGGGGCGAGCTAGGGTTGCTTAACATATGTCTCATGATGGACCAACATTTCGGAACTGCTTGCGGGTTCCTTGTTCACTGGGTTGGACAGGACACCGAACCTTATGTGTATACGCCACACATGATTTCATGAGTGCGCGTATACGAGGAGGTACCCAAAACAAACCGGTCTTATTTTTGTTTGAACTTATTTGTTCACATTTTAAGCACAGACCTTCAATCTCCTTCAAAGTATTCCCCACTTGCAATGATACGCTTTGTCGAATTTTTCATTCCATTTTTCAAAACATTGTTTAAATTCATCTTTTGTGATGCTTGACAGTGCCTCCGTCGTTTTTTCTTCACCTCAGAAACATCAGCGAAACGCTTTCCATTCACCTATTTTTTCATTCTAGGAAACAAAGAAAGTAGCACGGGGCAAGGGCGGGAGAGTATGAGGGTTGAGGAATAGGGGTCATGCCATTTTTGGTTCAAAATTATCGTGGAGACAGGGATGTGTGAGCAGGGGCATTGCCATGATGGAAAAACCAGTCACCCGACCGCCACAAATCTGGCCGCTTCCACCGCACACTGTTGCCCAATCTTTTCAAAACATCCAAGTAGAAAGCCTGGCTAACTGTCTTACCCTGCGGAACAAATTCACAATGAACGACTCCTCTGACGTCCAAAAAACAAATCAGCATTGTTTTGAGGTTTGGTTTCACCTGACGAACTTTCTTGAGGCGAGGTGAATTTGAAGTTTTCCATTCGCATGATTGTTGCTTTGATTCAGGATTCGATTCAGGAACACTTGAGTTGTCCCCATAGCATCGTCCTTGTACGTCTTTCTTAATATTTCAAGAGTTTCTATTCAACTTTTTCCGCGCAAATATCAGAATTTCACCGGCGCACGCTGTTCACGAAAATCAGCCATTGCAAAACCGACGTTCACACAAAACAGTCGTCACTCGAAAACTCTGCCTAAACTAGTCTGATCTCCTTCAACGACGGCACTCGGGTTACTGACTCTGGAATTTTCGTTCTATGCGCTCCTAGTGGCAAAAGGCGGTACCACAGAAGCTTTGCCGACCAAAAAATTTAGTCCGGTTTCGTTTCGGTACCCCCTCGTATATCTGCCATGTTAAATTGTGTGCAGTTGGGCGCAATTACAAACTGCTTATGATTAGTGCTTGCTGTGGGCGCCGCGATGACAGGTTTTATGCCGTTTGCTGCCTAGCTGCATTGCCCCCACTCAATCTTGCGTGTCGGCTCTTGTGCGCGCACGCAGTGGCATTCGTCCCAAGAAAACCTCGATCCATCATCACATTTGGTCAGTGAGCGCGCCTCACTTCAAAAGCTCGGGTGAATGGTGGGCTATTCTAGCAAAACAACAAGGCGTTAAAAATCCTTTGAGATGTGTTTTAGCTGGACGCAGTGGCAGTGAAAAGCTTAATACTCATCTTGTTCCCTCTGAGGCACCATTTTGGTCAATACTTAATGGTGTCAGCTTGTCATTGTCATTTAATTTATTTGGAAGACCGATGGCCCAGATTTGCATGCGCAGAACGATCAGTATACTATCCACTATGAAATCAGCACTTGGTATGGCATGCGCAGGCTCGGCCTGTGGTTGACGAAAGGCCAGTGGCCCTCCTAAACACGAAAGGCAATATATTGATACATGCATTCGAAGAGACAGAAAGAGTACATGCACGAGACGAGGAAGAAGTTAGTTGGCTCTGGCTCGCGCGCTTGGCCACTGAGGGACCTCCGCAGTTTTGTCGTCTCAGCTCCGGCGTTCTATTTCGCGTTGCACGCTACAGTTTGGTGGAGGTACTGGGCAGTGACATGGGCCATTTGCAAGCTCCGACCATACCTCTACGGACGGCCCTTCCGTGTGGTAAGCGACCACCACGCCTTATGCTGGCTGGCGAGCATCAAAGACCCCTCAGGACGCTTGGCTAGATGGAGCTTACGCTTGCAAGAAAACGACTTAACAGTAGTTTACAAGTCTGGCCGTAAGCATCAGGATGCGGATTGTCTTTCGCGCGCGCCTATCCCAATCAATACCGAAGAAACCACCGATGATTTTCCTTCCCTGGGCTCTGTTAGTACCACCCAAATGGCGCAGCCTCAGAGGGCGGACACGGAGTTGGCGCCGCTCATCGATTACCTCGAAGGCAGTGAAGCTCCCATTCCGCTTGTTTTTCTTCGAGGGCTTCAGACCTTCACTTTACGGTCTGGTGTTCTCTACAAGCGCAATTTTGCCAACAGCGAGGAAGTGTTCCTACTTGTCGTACCAACACAGCTGCGGTCTGAGATCTTGAGTGCCTGTCATGATGCACCATCCCCCGGCCTCCTTGGAGTCAGCCGTACACTCGCGCGCATTAGACAAAAGTATTATCGGCCCAGGTTACTCCCATCGGTGCGGGCCTACGTCAAAACCTGCCGTGAATGTCAACTACGAAAGACTCCTCCATTGAAACCGGCCGGATTTCTTCACCCCGTCGATCCACCGAAGACCCCTTTCCATCAAGTGGGCGTGGACCTCCTTGGACCATTTCCGAAGTCCTCGTCTGGAAAGCGTTGTATAGTCGTTGCGACTGACTACCTCACACGGTACGCTGAGACCACGTCTCTTGCCAAAGGAACTGCTGCTGAAGTGGCGCAGTTCTTCGTCCACAACATTGTCTTGCGTCACGGATCACCCGCCGTTGTTGTTACAGACCGGGGAGCTGCTTTCATGGCCCGCTTAACCAAGTCCGTGATGACTCTGACGCACACGAGCCACCGACGTGCTACGGCGTATCACCCGCAGACAAACGGGTTCGTAGAGCGACTCAACTGCACCCTAGCCGACATGCTATCAATGTACGTTGACGTCGAGCATCGAACTTGGGACGCCATTCTGCCGTACGTAACGTTTGCTTACAACACCGCCCTGCAGGAAACCACCCGACTGGCCCCCTTTCAGCTTGTCTTGGGTCGCCAGGTGACCACTCCGTTGGATGCTATGTTGCCCGTTATCCCTTACTGCGACTCTGACGCTGACATCGACGTCGATACCTTCGTTCAGCGTGCTGAGGAAGCGTGTCAACTGGCCCGCCTGCGCATCCGCCGTCAACAGGAGGTTGACGCCACTATAATACAACTGTGGACGCCGTTTCGTCAGTTATGCTCCCGGCGACCTTGTGTGGATTTGGATACCTGTTCGTCGCCGCGGGCTCTCTGAAAAGCTGCTGCGCCGATACTTCGGCCCTTACGAAGTAGTGCGCCGCATCAGTGATGTGACTTATGCAGTTGCTCCCGCCCCGACAGCCTGTTCACCGCACCGAACTGAAGTAGTACACGTTGTTCGCATGAAGCCTTACCATGACCGGCTACCTGACTGAACTGCGGTTCACTGCAGCTGTGTTCTCAACATTCGGTGTCTTTTCTCTCCTAGCCGCATCGTGTCGATGCTGCAGAAGAGGGGGGCAGTGATACATGCATTCGAAGAGACAGAAGTAGTGCATGCACGAGAAGAGTAAGAAGTTAGTTCGCTCTCGCTCGCGCGCTTGGCCACTGAGGGACCGCCGCAGTTTTGTCGTCTCAGCTCCGGTGTTCTATTTCGCGTTGCACGCTACAATATATTCTGTTTGCAAGAAGAAACTAGGCTGCATGATCTTGCTTCTCATTCGTATAGCAGAGCCCTAATGACTTCTCTAAACATTAAATGATCTTAAAAGGCGAGCACAAGCGTTTCCTTCCCGTTAAAGAGAGTTATAACTCGGTGGGTGGAATAAGCGCTCTACTATACGATTGAGAAGCAAACCATGCAACCCGGCTACTTTTGGCAAGGGCGTTGCCATGCAGCACCCGCAATACAGAGAAGCCGCCGCTAGTGTATCCGTCATCTAGAACTGCTTGTATCGCTTTGAAATATCAGTGTTGGTTTAGAAGCTGCGCAGAGGTAAAAGTCTCTTCAGGATAAGATGTATCGTGAGGAAAACAATACTCTCGTCCGTTCCACGGGGACTATCTATGCTGTGTCGCACACAAACAACGATGTCTGATTGTTTTCTACATGTTTCCAGTAACAACATGAATTGCTGCTCGGCGAGAGATTCAGGCTGAAGCTGCTAATGCATCATTTCATAAAATCTGTGCAGCTGTACACTCCACCTCACACTGATGATATTTCATACAGTTGTTTTCCCGTTTGTGAATTGGTGAAGTTGCCCACAGATGTTTAGCAACCGAGATACTCTTCTTCGGCGAAGATTTAGCTTCTGCAAGGCTAAGGGTAACTATTCGAACTGTGATGAAAGCAGCTTTTTATTCACTGGAAAACTGCACCCATGGCACGTAATAATAAACGAAGGAATGCGTAGTTATCAATCGAATTTAAAACTGGCGAAGCACTCCTCAATAAATGTAACAATAAAAGGTTAGTACGATAGAGTTCCACTGATCAAATGCAAGGAGCAGAAAGTTTTACAGTGTGCGGTAAAATCACCCCTGCAAAAGGCGCGCATTTTTTATCAGATAGCTTTTTTATATTCTATGAATAAACGTGAATAGAAAGCGTCTCCTAATTACATTGCCTGTTGAGTGCGTTCTGCGAAACATTTCCTTTTAATCTGATACTTAGCGTCACTTTATGCAACTAAATAAAGAGAACCAGAGAGGCGCTTATGATTGAAATCGTATCCTTTTGGTAACAGAGATATTTCAGTCCCTGCAAACAAAGTTTGTTCTAAAATTCCACGAAATTTACATATACGGCCTTTTTTCGACTACTCTTACTGGCAACAAGCACGAATCTCAACAAAGCTTTAACACAAGCTGCTCCTAAAGCATTAACGCAGCAGGAAAAAAGCTATCGAAGGAAAAGCTCAACAATGCACCTTCTGTTATCTAGCTATCTTCACCCTTGCGAACTTCAACGACTTTTAAAATCGACCCAGGGGTTTTGTGTTCCAAATATAAACGCAGAATATGGACCTACCATAAATGCCTGGATAATAAGATTTCATCTAAACTAACTCAATATTTCCCTTCATCGAAAAATCTTAAGCCGGCGTATTTCACAAAATCTTTCATTTTAACTTTCTTGCCACTGATTTCTAACCATTGTTGCAATATTCCGGCTGCAGAAACTACCAGTTCAAGGCTATCTTCTGATGTTTCTGAGAGTTTTAAACTTCAGCTCAGCCTTAAACTGGGGAGTTTCAAAGTTTCAGACATATAGCATTTAAATTACCCAGAAGATTAAATGCCTAAACTCTTCACAGCACTGCTCCAAAGAGACGAAAATTTTTCGATCGGAAATGGTCACAACGTAGAGGCAGTGAATGTCAGCTTCAGTTAAAAAATCATATAATGTACAGTCCGAAACATCATCGTCATCCATGTGCCGTTGAGGACAACTGTAGGGGCAATATATGAGAGTGTACAGATGAGAAGGGAAGATGGTCCAGAGTCAAAGGTAATAAATCATGACTGGAAATATGAGTACAGCACGTAAGTAAAACACAGTTCCATATGTAACAAAGTATTGCAAGAAATTTATTCTTTAAAACTAAGAAACAGCTAAATAGGTAAATAAAAAGATACGGTATGCGCGCATTGAGGAAAATTTTTGAATAATATTTCTTTCAACTGTTTGAAATTTATACTCTGTAAAAACGACCATGAAGTTCAATCTTGTCCGTGAAAGCAGTTCACAGGAATTGGTTTATTGCAGGCATAAGTTGACCGGTGTATCGATTTAACAGTTCTGAAGATAAAGAAAGAGCTTGATGATCGCGAGGACGGCACAACTCAGAATCACGCAAGTGCTGACGTATATACTAGGTGAGGGTTGTTTAGAGTCGAGTGACGTAGTCTACATATTTATTAGAGCGCAGCTCTTTGGCAGCCGTTTCTGCGTTTCGCGGCGTCGCCGTCACCGTCGCCGTTATCTGTTATAACCAGCAGTGGACACTTTAGTTGCGCTTTAATCTGTGAGACCAACGGAGCGGGAGCTTGGAAATCAGGAAAGTTGCATAACTGCCCTCTTGGAACAGTGGACACCTCAAAAGTACTTGTATTTGGGCGTGTTGGTTCATAACTTTTCTGGGTGACACAGGGGCGCAATCAAAGAGTCCTGGTTTTGGGCATAGAATGCCGCACGTGGAAGATCTTGAAGTAACCTCACTTGGTTCCATAGTTCGGACCGGAGGATCTTGCATACTCTTTTGGCGTGGCCAAAGGACGGCTTGAAAAGACCGAACGGGCCAGTGACCTCACTTGGTATGAGACCTTTTTTGCTGGTAGAACCCAAGTAGCCTGGCTCGGCAGGTCGTGGTCACAATGCTTGCGATGAGCAGGGGGGAACATGGGTAGGTGAGCAGGGTAACATGGGTTACCCTTAAAAAAATTTCTATAGACAGTCCATAGACTGTCTATAGACTTTAGTCTATGAAGTCTATAGACTGTCTATAGACAAATCCTTTAGACTGGTCGACTGACAGTCTATAGATTAATGGCCATACACTTTTAGTAGACTTTTGTCTATAGACAGTCTATAGACAAATGTCTACTGAATGTCTATAGGTCTATAGGAAGTCTATAGACACAGGTCTATAGACAGTCTATAGACGATCTATAGACTTATGGTCATACATTTCCTATAGAGCTGTCTATAGACCGTCTATAGACACTTTTCTATAGACGACCTATAGACTTATCGCCATAGACTTCCTGTAGATTACTGTCTATAGACAGTCTACAGACAAAAGTCTACTGGTCCAGTAGACATGTCTATAGACTGTCTATAGACATTCCATAGGTGTGTGGCGTGGCAGTGCTATAGACCTTTGTCTATAGACAGTCTATAGACCTCTGTCTACTAAACTATTAGTAGACCATTATCTATAGACTGCCTATAGACTGTCTACAATAATTGAAAAAGGTCACCAGACAGAGTTCACACATGAAACAATCAATATACTTACAAATTTAGTTTATTTCCAAGCTATCCAGGCTGGGAATATGCAATACATGCACCATAAAAATGCACCACAGTAACATAAATGTTGAAAGTAACAGTCCGGCTAGTTTCCTCAGAAGGATTCTTGTGGCCTGTTGTCTGCAGTAAATCATCCGGGCATGTTCACCTGTACAGCACAAAGAAAAAAATAATATAAGAGGAACTGAAAAAAAAAATCCCATTCCATCTCTACACATGTGCTTTACAATGCAAGGCTTATCCTGGCTATGCCATTCTAGAAAGGCAGTCTTGATCTTTTGGTTTGGTTTTATGGGGTTCAAAGACCCAAGGCGACACAGGCTACGAGACGCTGAAGTGAAAGGCTGGGGAATAATTTCGGTCACCTGTGCAGAGTACACAGGCCTTTAGCATCTTGCCTCTATTAAAATGCGACCGCCTAGGCCGGAATCGAACCTGCATCTTTCAGGTCGCCACGATAGCCACTGAGCTATCACGAAGGCTCAATCATTTCAGTAAATACACGACAGATTGTAAGTGTCGTCATAAAACATTGTAACAAAGACCCCTAATCCCTGGAGCACTCTAACTCTGAATTCAGTACTGATACTGATTTCTGTATGGCAATACTGTTACAGCGAATACTGACCTCTTTATGGCAACCCTTTTACACTATTTGTAACAGAAGACTTCGAATTGTGCCACATATCTGCATTGACTCGCAAGGAGCTGTTAAGAATGCCACCTCCATAAAATACAGATTCAGTACACCTTACACAGGAATCCAAAAAGGAGATATTGCAGCATTTATTCTTATAACCGCTATAGAAGAAGCGCTTCAGAATACCCTGCATGAATTAAGCCTGGTACACCCGGCCAAATTTTTAACTGGCTCGGGTGTTGCATCGCTAAATGCACCTTGTAAAAAAGGTGCCTTTCGGCTACACTGCTGGCATATTCAAGCTGTAATTTAACGAGTGAAATGTCATTTCGTGGTTCCTTTTTGTTCATATCATGTTTGAGTGCAGTACTTGCGTGTTTAGATCAACGTTTCAGAAACATTCGTCTGCCACTACGAACAGCTGAAAAAAGCGGCATACGCAGCAATGGATCTGGTCCATATGGCCTCATCCTCTGGGTAAAGTACCCCTCCTTTCATGGCGGACAAGTCGTTTACCCAGATTAGTGCAAATGTGCCACCAGAACCATGGCTGCGTATTCCGCTTGAATATTTCTGATAACTTTGACCTAAACATGCAAGTACTCCACTCAAACATTATATTAACAAAAAGAAACTATGAAATGCCATGTCACGCGTCAAATTACAACATGAATATGCCAGCAGTGTAGCCAAAAGGCACCTTTTTACAAGGTGCATTTAGCGATGCAACACCTAAGCCAGTTAAAGATTTGGCCGAGTGTACGTATAAGCCGATACCCAAACGGGCACAAGCTATACAAAACCAGCAGGCAGAAGCAACCAGTTCACCACAGATTTGCACCTATAACTTGAAGCACAAAGACGGAACAGCATACGCATACGCGCGCGCTCTTAGAAACAAGCGGGTTGCAGCGCTTCCATGCCGCGCTCATTATTCAGAAAACTAATACAGCACACAGAGGCTGCAGCTGCGCCGTTTCAAAAGCAGTCGCGAGATTGAGACAGCAAATTACTGTCACGATAAAATACCGTCTGAAATTCACTTAGTTTTTCCTTCAAGTGCAGCTCCAACAGCGCACTAAAGAGGTGTTTCTTCCCTTAAGGCAGCCTAACCCAACGCTGCTAGAAAAATCAGCGAAAGCATTGAACGTGCTCAAAGTAGGAAGTATTTCGATGAAACAATTAACTCCTTCAACAGGCGCAGCTATAATAACACGAGAGCTTCATTTAATTTTAGGCGCAAATAAGCGGCGAGTCACATCGGCGCTTTCGTAACGTAGCAGTCAGAAATCAGAAACACATACTTTGCCTCTCGCGCAAATGGTATTCTAGAAATCTGTGCACGCGTGAGCGGGATTCATGAACGAACCACTCGGAACGAAATGTAAGCCACCTCTTGTCGAGCCGACCTTTACCCAGCTTTCAAAATGAAGTGCCCGCAAGCCAGCGGCGGCGGCCAACGGCTCTGATGACAGACACGGACGAATCCATACGTGTGCAACGAAGGGGAGATGGGATGGAGCTCGTGGGTTCTTCGCGGTGTTTGAGCACGCCGGCCATTCGCGCCGGCAACGAATTTTATTCACCCATCACACTACAAGCATTCCTGCAGCGCCGCTTGAATACAACTTTGACAAACGTCTCGCGCTCCAGTCTATAGCGTTACAAGACACCTTTGCTGAAACGTCGGCGTCCACGATGCGCACCGAGTGAGCGTCCATACGTAGCAAGCAATGCACACCTCAAAAAGAACAGCACTCCATGGTCCGGACAGGCGATAACACAAAGATAAGAAAATAAATGTAATCCACCACTGAACGAGAGTGTATGTAAGTACGTTTTCGGAGGTGCAAAGTAAATTGAGCTCACACGGCGCTAACTAACACACAGTTCCATTTCGGCCGTCATTCACAGGCTAAACGACATTTCTGGCCGCGCATCTACTTTGAAACACGAAAAATCTAGTAGACAGCTCGCGAGGAGCGGCGTATCAAGGGCATCGCACAGACTGCCTTTCCGAGCGTTAGTAAAGACAGCGGGACAGAGATAAGCAGCATTAGTCGAGAACCCGATGGCTTCCGCCTTAGAAACGAAGATAGGCGCACATAATCTGTTCTGCACACACAGCTCTGCTTAGAGTGGTTTAGGAGACCAAATGAATAAAATATAAACGTGTAGACTTACCGTAAGCGGACGATGAAGCTCGATTTTGAAGAAAACGCAATCCGCGAAACACACGCCAACGCCATTGATGCAGCCATGCACAGTGTTGTTTGCAGCCCGAATGATTTTCCGCCGTCTCGCGGTAAAATGGGTAAAACGTGAAACAGAAACCCATTTCACGGTTGTATCTTTATCGCTCGCACTCTTGGCGTGTGCAGCTTGATCTGATATCCAAGTCCACAGAAGGCAATTGGTTTATAAGCTTAAATTCTTCGCTTACCCTCTAAAAATCTTATTGTTTTCGTGAAAACAGAACCGAAATCTAACTTCTTGTCGTTATACGCGTCGCATCTCCCACCGAATAGTATGTGGTACAATTCTCAAATAATAATTATAAGGCTGCATAGCATAACGTCTTTTTTGCGTGTGTTCGTGTTTAGAAAACTGATATGCGCCACATCAGCGTGTCATCGGCTCCGAAGCAACAGGTGCAAGGGTAGGAACGAAAAAATACTGGCTTTGTGATTGTTGCGTCGCAGCACTTATTCACGTGAATACAAACTGCAAAGGTAGAAATGGCAGATGTTAATCGCACAGAGGACCAGGCTCTTCGAGATTAATCTAAGATGTTTCTAACGGATGGGCGCTTCCTTGAATTCTCACACCCGTATTTCCCCCTTTATTTTCAGGACGTTTTAAAGAGAAATGTAGAACCGTTGATGAAATGTTTCTGATTTCAGCGCGTTGGACAGTAACGATCGAAAGATGGAATGGAATTGTGTAGAGCGATTCCTTTAAGGGAAAGCGTATTCGTTCGACGTAGTACAGTTTGCGGGCGCCCTTACTTCAAGAACGGCTGCGTTTCCTCGGCTTACTTGTTAGCACTAAATATCTAATTGTACTGACAATATACGTCACGGTATAACGAAAAGGAGCTTGTCAAGGCTCCTGAAAACAATATACAGGAGGGTGTTGTAATGGCCTTACGCAATACTTTTTAATTTTCGTAATAGCGAAGGAGGTGGGGGACTCCCGACATAGTTGCGGTCACTAGATGCAGGTCCCCTCAACATGCAGTGCAAAAAGAAATTGACATTGTTCTGGACTTAGTCGAAAGTCAGTGTATCGAACATCGTTAGATAAAATTACGATTGTTATAGACTGGTCTATAGGCAGTATACTATCTATAGTGTACAGTCTATAGACGAAAGGAAATTGAGGTAGTTGTAGACTGTAGTCTATAGAGAGTCTATAGACCGTCTATAGACAAAAGGAAATTGAAGCAGCTATAGACCGTAGGCTATAGAGAGTCTATAGACCGTCTATAGACGAAAAGAAATTGAGGCCGCTATAGACCTTGGTCTATAGAGAGTCTATAGACCGTCTATAGACGAAAGGCTATTGTGGCAGCTATAGACCTTAGTCTATAGACCGTCTATAGACGAAAGGAAATTGAAGCAGTTATAGACTTTAGTCTATAGAGAGCCTATAGACAAAAGAAAATTGAGGCAGCTATAGACCTTAGTCTATAGCGAGTCTATAGACCGTCTATAGACGAAAGGAAATTGAAGCAGTTATAGACTTTAGTCTATAGACAGTCTATAGACAAAAGGAAATTGAGGCGGCTATACACCTTAGGCTATAGCGAGTCTATAGACCGTCTATAGACGAAAGGAAATTGAAGCAGTTATAGACTTTAGTCTATAGACAGTCTATAGACAAAAGAAATTGAGGCGGCTATAGACCTTAGGCTATAGCGAGTCTATAGACCGTCTATAGATGAAAGGAAATGGAGGTAGTTATAGACTTCAGTCTATAGAGAGTCTATAGACCGTCTATAGACAAAAGGAAATTGAGGCAGCTATAGACTTTAGTCTAGAAAGTGTCTATAGACAGTCTATAGACAAAAGAAAATTGAGACAGCTATAGACTTCAGTCTATAAAGTGTCTATAGACAGTCTATAGACAAAAGGAAATTGAGACAGCTATAGACCTTAGTCTATAGAGAGTCTACAGACAGTCTATAGACTAAAGGAAATTGAGGCAGCTATAGACCTTAGTCTATAGAGGGTCTATAGACAGTCTATAGACGAAAGGAAATTGAGGCAGCTATAGACCTTAGTCTATAGAGAGTCTATAGACCGTCTATAGACAAAAGGAAATTGAAGCATCTATAGACTTTAGTCCATAGATTTTCTATAGACTGTCTATAGACAAAAGGAAAAGTCTATAGGATGGCTACAGAGTCTA
Organism: Amblyomma mixtum; assembly: GCF_055824585.1. Classification (NCBI taxonomy): domain Eukaryota; kingdom Metazoa; phylum Arthropoda; class Arachnida; order Ixodida; family Ixodidae; genus Amblyomma; species Amblyomma mixtum. Next base: position 146,561,203 of record NC_143015.1, on the reverse strand, counting down.
TAAAAAGTCTATAGAAAGTCTATAGACCATTTTTATAAGGGCATGGCGCCCCTTTGTCCCCCAGGAAAGTTATGAACAAACACGCCCAGATAAAAGTACTTCTGAGTTATATTTCTTCTACATCGGGCTCATCGCTTTGTGTTCAACGCTTTGCGTACATATTCCATGCTTCCAGGTCACCATCAAAGATAACATGCATATTGCGGTTATACAGGGCGTCCCAGCTAACTTGGACCAAGGTTTATAAAACTACTTAGCATTCTACACAACTGAAATCACGTGGATATTGTTAAGGTTTATCTAAATTTACAGCACTTAGGTCCTCCTATTTGAATAATTAGTCGAGATAAATAAATTAACTATTTAAATGTACCTTGAAATGTTCCGGCGTGAATGGGAAAGTTGTGGAGCTCCTCAAATATATTCCAACCCAGGCACTTCCAACAACATATACTTAGCTTGTCCGTTTTCATTCGAAAAAAACGAAAGCCCGCGGAGTTTAAAAGATACCACGAGACAACGCGCTCCGTGCGCCCGGATGGGCCGCGATTACAGCGCTCTCATCCGTGCTTTATAAAAAACATCACCCGCTTCGCGTCCCTCCTGCTGCCAAAAACAGAGCTTCGCATTGTGCTTGGTTCCAAGATAAGCGCCAGTGGGTTCGGGCGGCAATTGAAAGAAAGAGCTGCTCCCGTTTCTGCGGCGTTAATTGCGCTCTCACGTTAGCAGAATACGTGCCGAAGAACGTTCACAATCCCATGAGTTTGAATTTGGGACCAAGATCCCAACAAGCAAAGACGCGTGTAACAAGCCTGATAGCGTCGTGTGAATTACGCTGAAAGGCA